>NC_142535.1:2267500-2642500 GCF_056151865.1 Erythranthe guttata
ACCATCGGCGTCCCACGAAGTTCCGTCATAGTAGCATCTCAAATTGGCCCGTTCCCCTTCTTCGTCGACGAATTGAGATGTAGTGGTGGTAATTGATTTGGTGGAACTGTGGAATATGCCGCCGGTTGAAGTGTTCGGAGTTTCTCGGGAGAGATGGAACAGAGGAATGGAGACGCTTACCTTTCCCTTTGGCATTTGTCAGATTTTGGGGAGTGGAGAGTTTTGGTGAGGTACCTTCGAAACATTTTGCCGGAAAAAAAATATATCTGCAAACGGGGCGCCATCAGGAATCATTGTGTGTGTGTTTTGCGTGAAAATGGTGGAGAGTTTGATTAGGGATGAGGTGATTTGGAGAGAGGGCGTTTTAGAAATTGTCAAGGGCTGAATTGAAAATTCTTAAAGCTTCAATTTGGCGTTATGAAAATTTTAGGGCTAATCTGTAATTTTTCACTTTTTATTTATAGGGTATTTATATATTTTCAGGTCAAAATATGCACCCCAGCCGCACAATGTGCGCCTGCAGAACACGATAAGATGTTAGGGGTCTTATTGACTTTGACTAACTTTCATAGGGGGGTCATTGCTAATTTTCTTAACACGAGGGGTTTTTCCAGCAATCAGAGATTACACCGGGGTGGTTCTTGCAAAAAACCCCGTTAAGAACTAACAAATAAATAATGAACACAAGTTATATTTTTACTTTATTTTCATGCTAATTTGTTTCATTTATAACAAATTCGACTCCAATTCGGGATGACCTAAAGTGGGTTGGGGGTTGAGGAAATTAGGAAGGAAAACAACAAGTGGAGGATATGGATCGTGGTCGAGTTGCTTGAAATTAAAGAGAGAGGTTTATTACATTTAGCACCCCTTGTGTTTATTCTCAGGTTAAAAAAATCCTCGTGTTATAAGTATAAGGAAATAATCCCTATGATTCAGTTTTATTAGCAACCTACCCTCTAAAGTACAAATTTTAGGGGATTGTGTACTGAAAAGATGCATTGTGAGAGGTTTATTGCTAATATTTATAATAAAAGGATTTGTTTAGCAATTATGTATAATATAGGGATATTCAATGCAATAAACTCGAAAGGGAGAATAGAGGTATAGACAAAGAGAGATGAGAGATCGAGTGCGGGAGGGTGGATATGAAATAAAGATTTAAAGGGATCAAATTAGAAAAAGGTTGCGACTATATGCAATACTAATTCCACTTGTACAAGATCAAATTAAAGAAAGATTCTATTTTATTAAGATAAAATGAAAAAAAAAACTAAGAGATGAAACCACCACCCCCACCCCCCCCCCCCCCCCCCCGAAACCCTACCCTACGCCCAAGCTCAGTCGCCGACCGCCGCTCTTGATGCGACGTTCTTGATGTCTTGTACATATTTTTGAAACCTTAGGTGAATTTGAACAATAAACTGCGTCGTCGCATTCGCCTTTTGCTATAAAAAAATAAATGAATATTGAAACAAAAAGTAACTGGAAAATAGAAAGTTCAAAAAAAATATGAAACAACTAAATTTCGACATTAAGGTGTCGAATATATGTCCATAAATTCGACACCTTAATGTCGAAATTTAGTATATTTGGACTAATTTGCTAACAGTTAAAATTTCGACACTAGGGTGTCGATTTAGTAGTCCAAAATCAACATCTCAATGTCGATTTTTACCTATATAATTCGACCTGTATATGTCGTCCGCGTCTGCGCAGGATTTTTATTTGGAAAAACGATATTCTAGCTAAAAAACACATAAATGCATACCTTCTTGGGTTCTTCTACCGTAGAATCTTTTATTTTGATCTATTCTGACTCCATACTTGCCATCTTTGTAAGATTTGTTGATTTTTGATGATTTTGAATGTTTAGTTTTTTTGGGTTTATGGAGGAGGAAGGAGAAAGGTTTTGTGGGTTTTGGAAGATGGAGAAGATGAGAGTTGGTCTTCTGGTTTTGTGATAGGGTTTTTGTGTTTTTGAGTTTTTTGTATTGCAATTGGAATTTTCTATTTTTTCAACAAGTAAGGTTATTATAGTATGTATACATTGAAAAATATAATTTGGTCTTGCACAAGTGGAATTAGTCTTGCATATAGCCGCAGCCTTAGAAAAATAGGTAAACAACATAAAACCCCCATGTGTCAAGGAAAACCTGCACGAAACCCCATTGTGTTTTTTTTTTCTTGCGTGAAACCCTTTGTGCTTTATTTTACTTTGCACAAAATCCCCTTTCCGTTAAAAGTTAACACCGTTAGCTATAAATGGGGTTGTATGCAAGTTTTTTTGTAACATAGAGGAATTTGGTGCATGATTTTACAAAACAAGGGGAATCGGCGCAAATTAATTTATTCATTTAAAATTCAAATTATTTTCTTAAATTAAGTCGAATATATCTATTAATTTAAAATATGAAATTAAGAAAATAATACTCAAGATGGAAATTCTCAAATTATTTATGTTCTTTTCACATATAATTAATCAAGAATAAATTATAAACATATATAATAATTCTAATAAAATAATTATTTAATTTAAAAATTCAAAATTCATACATTAATAAATTATATCATATAAAAATTGATTTAAGAAAAAAACATTCACCACACCTATTAAATTTTTATTTTTCATATTGTATTTGAATAAATGATTTCAATTTAATTTCATAAAATAATATGAAATTTAAACAAATAAATTATTTTTTGTATAAAATCCCCTTGTATTGCAGAAAATATGCACCAAATCCCCCTATGTTACAAAAAACTTGCATAAAACCCCATTTATAGCTAACAGTGTTAACTTTTAATGGAAAGGGGATTTCGTGCAAAGTAAAATACAACACAAGGGGGTTTTACGCAAAAAAAAGAACATAGGGGGTTTCGTGCAGGTTTTCCTTAACACGGGGGGTTTTATGCTATTTACCCTAGAAAAATATAAGAAGGGTTTATCTCAAATAAAGATTTAAATTTACTTATATTAATTGAAATGGGGAAAAAACTAATCTACCGTAGTTTGACCAAAAACTTTCAAAAATACGATAGCTGGAAAATTTATTTCACATTTACAACATTGCGGGTTTGGTAACTGCGCACCATAGGCGAACACCATGTTTCCAGTGTCTCTTGCAACGCCTTTTTTTTTTTTTGTGCGAATGGCAAAAAGGTCCATCACCTGGAACTTAAATGAATTTTGGTGCACAAAAAAACAGTCTCTTAATTAAACATATCCCTATGTCTTTAGTCTAAAATACCCTCCATAATATAATTCTTATCAATTTCATCAATTATGCTCTAACTTCCTTAATATTACACATTGACCAAAGGGGGAGAGGATCGACGAATCCTATGAGAAATCTCTTAGTGTGTTAGAATTTCATTATTTTCTTTCTTATTTGCTAACATTTTTTCGTATCTCCCGATTCATGACCAGAATGACTCTTTATGCCCTTGAAAATCGACATGGCCCTGTACATATGCATCAAACTTAGATGCCTCCCTCGGTCACAGACGTAGATACCCATGTCTAAGATGTCTCCTAGATTTCGGGGGTACAATGGGGAGGCATGAACTTCTTCTATGGCTATGTTTACTTCTCCAACATATTATCATGTATTAGATCATAATGATGCATATCTTACAGTCGATCGCCTGTTTCCTACTAAAGGCACGATGATGATCGAAACTTCAAAATACACCCTCTTATTATTAGCCAAATATATATTCTGATTTTCACAGCTTCACTTTGGCTCTTCACATCACATCATGTTATCATTACCACTTTAGGATCGTCATTTTACAGCTTTTCCATTCGATATCAACATAAGTCAGTCCACAGATTCATCGAGTGATAACATAGCTAAATTTGGTTGAGGGGACAAGATTAGAAGGCCTCGAAAATGTGGCACCGGGAGCCATTTTTCGTGATGTTATTATGTGTTTTGACCAAAAATATTTTGAAACATAAATATTCTTATTATTCAGTTTATTTATAATGTTGTTAATTAATTAATCTTTTTATTATTTTTAATTATTCAAATAAAAACAAAAATAATAAAATAAGAAAGGATCTTTTTAATTAATTACAGTTAAACCTCTATAAATTAATACAGTCGGGACAAGGGAAATTCTATTAATTTAGCGAATTATTAAATTATCGAGTTAGTAATTAACACGTTTTCACCGAGTCGGGACCGAGAGAAACTATTATTTAATCGAGGTGATTAATTTATCGAGGTTCTACTGTATATATCTTATAACTTTTAGTTATTCAAAAAAAAAGTTGAATATACAAAATTAAAAAAACCTAAAAAAAAAAATTTATTTTATTTTATTATTTTATTTAATAGTTAAAATAAACTAAATAAAGAAAATAAAAGCTGCAAAAACAAAATAAAAATAAAGAGAAAAGAATAAAGTAGGCTGAGGACACGTGTCGACTTCTTCCCAAATTATTCTCAACCGCCACGTGTCGGCTCCTTATGACGTGCTACGGGCAAAGTTGTTTCTTCACAGTGTATCGTATGCGTATCGTATGCTGCTACATGTCTAGTTTGCAGTTGTGTATTGTTGTAGTAGAAATAAAATAAGCTCCAAAAGTGCCATATTTCTGAAAGAACAAAAAAAATCATACAAACGTCGAAAAAAAATGTTCTCTTATCAAATAAAAAAATTCTGGTAATATTTGAAATTGCTATAACATTTGGTAAGAATGTCTAATTTCATGGATTCCATGAATTCAACATTTTTTTAAATTTGAGTTCTAGTTAGTACAAATAGATTTTAAATATTTTTCTCCATTTATGATAATATTTAATCCGAGTGGAGGTTGGGACTCTACCATGGTAAACAAAAAAAAAAAATTGAAAAATAAATAAATAAAAAGGTGATGATTCTTAAAGGGGTCAAGGCCTCCTTTTTCACAATGGCTTGGAACAAAGAATTGGATTCTATTCTCCAATATTTGCTTTACATATCCAATATCTTTTTATATAGGGTAAATTACAACCACCCCTGATGTATGGTCAAATTATGAAAAAACCCTTATGTTTGAATAATCATATTTACTGTGAATATTTTTACATATTAACACTTGTGGTGTCAAATTCAACATAATTATCTAGATTCCGTGGAATGTTCTCTAGTTTGTACTCGTTTTGTACAAAATTACAGTTACTGATGCATCACAATCTGATATATACAAACCAAAAAATACATCTGATGATCATCTACCATTGGAGTTTGAATGGGATAAAACGGACCCAAAATTGAGAATATATTCCATATAATATAGAAGATTCCATTAAATTTGAAACTGCAAGGATGGACGTATAAGAAGATTTATAATTGTGGGTGGTTGTAATTACCCAAACATGATGAGGTTTTCGTAATTTGACCATATTCCAGGGGTGGTTATAGTTTACCATTTTATATATTATGTGGTCTCCAATATTTGCTTATACAACCTACTACAAAGATTACATTAACAACCCTCAACTACTACTACACACAACACACACACACACACACTTGACACACTACTCTTCTCTTTCAATTTTCAACCCAAACACACACACACACACACACACACATATAATATACATACACACAAACATTCACACGCGCACACACACATAAGTCAGCTCCAAAGCTGTATTTCTTGCTCACATGTTTACAAATTAAAGTAGAATATCAGCCCATTCTGCCCTTCTGTGGACTTCTGAAGAACTACCAACCGCCGGTCAGCTCTCTCTCTCTCTCTCTCACACACACACACACACACACAAACACGAAACAGAGAGGCCTAAGGTGAAAGAAGGATTTGAATTAAAACTATTTTCATGATCTATTTGTTGTGTGAAGCTTTACTTTCTTGCAATAGATTTTCTATGTTCTTTCATATATATATACATATATAGATATAAAAGTATAGCCCTTAATTCTACTCAATAGTTTTTTTTTTTTTTTTTTCTGTTTTTGCACGAGCAATTGTCGTCCATTTTTTAATGTAATATCTCAAAAAACAAAATCATGTGATTTAAAATTTCATCTAATTTGAAATTGTGATTATATATAAACTATAATAAATACGTGACATTTTATTTTATTTTATTGTTAATTAATTTTCTTCTTTTTGTTTAGGGCAGGTCAAAATTCTCGGTCAGAATATTACATATGGAGGTAATTGTTAGCCGGGCTCCGCTAACGTGCGCAGTGGGCCCTCTCTCTTCCTTCCTCCTCCTATTGGTCAAAGCTCATCTGCTCTATTTGGCACAGGTAATTAATTATCAAGCTTAGTTCTCATATTATTAATTAAAAAAAAAAAAAAAAAAAGTTCTCATATTATTATTTCATTTTATTGTTGTTTTTCATCTTAAAATTCTAATCATACAAAAAATTGAAATTCTATTTTATTCAAGTTTTGAGTTAATAAATAAAACTCAAAATTTGGCTGTAAATTGCCGTCGGTGACCTTTCTTTCTCGATTTTCTTCTTATATATAGATAAATAAAAGTATAATAAAATTAATTTAACTATTTAATTAATTATATAACTTATTGTACCAATTTTATAATTAGTTTTTTTTAATTAGAGTCGGTGAACTTCATCGCGTGATATTTATTACACTGTTTTGGACATTAATTCAAATGAGAAAAATTAAGATATCATTAGTTGAAAACATTGTCTTGGTTTCTCATAAAAATAATACAGTCACTATAACCCAAAAAATAACTATATATATCTCGAATCTCAGATATATAGTTTGTTACTCCATCTGTTGCCATAATATCTGTCATTTTTTTTCAAAAAAATAAAACAAAATTCTTTATATCATCCGTCGCTTTATAATTTTAATGTTTGCATCAATTACATATTTTTCAATTTTGTCGCTATTAACTCTCTAATACTGTCTCTGCATTAATTATTAAATAGGGGTATTTTAGTCTAATATTTATTAAGTGGATTAGTTTAAGTGTTTAATGTTTGTTGTCCTTGCTTCTATATTAATCTGTCTGTGGTGGTTTCTTTTTTCTTCCGTTTTAAATATTTTTTTATTAGTAAACGGGTATCGTCGTAAAGATATCCGGATATTCCTTTGGGTTGGGATATTTCGAAGGCATCTTTTATGCTGTTAGGGTATCGGGTTTGCGGGTCGGATCTGATCTGACACTGACAAATATTTGAACTCATTTTTTTCTTTTTTTTTTTTACTCTTAATTAATTGAGAAAGAATTAGTGGATACACTGAGGAAATGAAAAATGAATTTAAATATCATGCTATAAATACATGTAGACTAGTTTTGTTAATACATGTGTGCCGACCCGAGACGAGAATTATAGGATCGAAGGGAGTTGAAAAAATCATTTTCGATATTCATCTACAGAGTCTCGGGGTGAAAGTTGGAACGGAATTTTCAATTTCCGCCGGTTTCGATCCGTAAAATTCCAATTTAGAACAACTTTTTTCATTATGATTTCCAAAATTCTGATTTCTGATATCCTTATGATTTTTTTGGATTAGTATTGGAATTATATAAAAAACATTTGGCATTTCTGATTTCCAGTCCGATTTAATTTCCAAAATTAATTTCAAAAATTCGTATTTTTTCCGAAAAAATTGCAGTTGGGATCAATCGGAATTGGGATGAAAATGTTTACTTTTCACTCTTTGCTTTGGACTTCTTTATATGATGAAATCTTGATCACCCTCACCCTTCTTGCAATAAAAAATGCAGAATCTAGAGAAAATATTGATGACGAGCCGAACCAAAGGCGAATCAGAAGCATTTGAAGCTGAGGGAGCAGATAGCGACAACGATGGTGATGAGGATGGTGACAACGGAGTTTCTGGTTATGGAGGTGGTGACTTCTCCGAAGAAGAAGAAGATGAAAATCATGGGAACAACAACCCCAATAGGAACGGCAAAGGCAACGCAAACAAGGGCAATGATGGTGCAGATGAATCAGAGATTCCAAATGATGATGATAATGACGACGATGATGATGCAACAAATGGCGACAATAACAATGACGACAATGATGATGATGATGATGAAGATGATGATGATGAAGAAGATGTAGTGGTTGAAGACGAGTCTGACAAAGAAAACGAAGAGGAAGAGGAAGAAGAGGAGGAACTTCAGCCTCCGAAGAAGAGGAAGAAGTGAATAATCAATCACTTGACACGCTTTCCAAGTTTTTTTTTTTTGAAGTACTATCGATTTCATGGGATATTGAGACGTTATAAATGTACCCAATAACATCATTTGGGGACAACTGCTTAATTACATCTTTGTATTGCATCTGACGGTATTCGTGCGATCAATGCTTATTCTCTTCCATAAATACCAGTTTATTTAATGTAAAAACACCGAAATGAAATAGTAGATTGAATGAAATGCATAATCAAAAATTCCAAATCGAAAAAGAGCTTGAAAGCCAGTCATAAAGTTATAACTATCGTTTCATGTAGAATCAATCGATCTAATGGTTTCTGTACATGAATGGCAATGCACAAGTTAAATATCACCGTGTGTGTATATGTCTCTATATATATACAGCACTGTAAAAAGTTATGTTTTCTACCTCAACTTCCGTTTCTGATCGAGACTTTGTGTATTTACATGCAATGAATGTTGAACCTGTTCAGACTCTTCAAGCTCTCCCTATTGTGTGTCCTCGTCATAGCAAAGTTGTCGGCTTGCCGAAGCTAAAAACAGAAAGTCAGAAACAAACATTAATAGATTATCCGTAACTTTTTTTATTGCAAAATTATAATCACTCTAAACCAAACTGCGCATGAGGCACATCCAATCTCAAAAACTATTATTAAACCAAGTGCAATGATTTTCACCACACGGTGACGAATGAATCGCATATTTGAACTTCTCTACTTGAAACATTAATTGCAAGCCTTCACGTTGTAATGATTACCCAACATCCAGGGACTAATAAAAACGAAAAACAAAATCGAACCACGTGAACTGTGTGGTAGAACTTCAAATCATGATAAACGATTTAAATGAAATGTTTATTATTTTTCACGGAATAGACAAGAATTAAAAGAAAGATTAAAAGCATTCATGGATCCTATGGTGACTTCAGATTGTTCAGCTATTTCTATTTCCGAAAATTGTAAAGCATCAATCAGAAAAGAAACTTCTTCATTTTCTCTATTATAATTTCTCCAATTTTAGTTTATGGGTTAAGCACAAGTCGTACCACATTAGGCGAGGGGAACTGATATCATTTCTTCGTTGCATCTATGAACATAGCACGAGTCCAGTGCTCCACGTCTTCAGTATGCGATGGAGGAGGAGGTAAAGTAGGATGCTCAACAAAATCCCATCCTTCAATTAAGTTTTCATTCTTCCCCAAATCAGCAAATTCATTACCATAAAGATAACTGCCAGCAGAGCTTGGAAGATAATTATCAAATGTATTTCTCTGTACAAAAATAGGAAGTAAATGAAATGGTCAACATGTGAAATACTTGTCTCGTATTAAAAAAAAAAAGGTGGAATTAATTAACAGCAAACACAGCACCGTTCTACCCTTTTATCTCCTTGGCTTACAAGGAATTTATCCAGAACTAAAACAATATTTTGGAGAATGATAAAGATCAGAAAGATATAGCACATGATCAGAGAAAGAGGGCAAAGATGGATGCTACATGGTTGGTTTTTCATGTGTAATTTCAAAATTTCAGATTTATGTAGCGTCTTTGATCATATCACCATCTAGGGAGTAATAACGAAGTTTTTTTACGAATAGAGCATGGAAGAGAAACAGCGAGTAAAATCGATTAAAAAGCGTGCAAACAAATGGGCGTGACATAATGAAAGGGAAAGGTCGATAAAGAGCAATTGAATTAAAGATGGGGATAAAGATTCCAAGGAAATAATGATTTTATCTCCTTTCATACGTTCAGAATTAGTAGAATATCTATCATGGAAAAAAAAAAAGAGATTAAAATGTATACCATTATAGGCAGCACGTTCGCGCTCTCCAGTAAAGTGCTTGAAGAAAAAGCCGACTCCACATTCCATACAGATGTATTCAGTTGTTGGCCAGGTTTGGACCTGAAAAGTCAAATTAATATGCAAATGAAACTTCTTCCAACTATGAGTCGTTGCAATATGAATTAAAATATCCCTAAAGAAGCCTGCATGCTAGAATGGACAGTTCATGTAGAGTATAGACGAGTGAAATCGATATGCTTATGATTCTATCCAGTCAAAATGTTAGAATTGAGTATTTTTTTTTTTGCTAGAAACAATAACTTAAATTCTTTCCCAAGTAAATGTTCGTCCTAGAACCCTGGGAGCAATATCTTTTACTTGAAAATTTTTACTTTAAAAATGTATGCACTTGGTGCTTAAATCAAATGGGAAGAGGAAAGGATGATGGCTATACCTTGATGACACCGTTCTCATAGATAAAACAGTTCGAACTTCCTTGGAAGAAGAAAGTGTGGCCAACAGCTTTGAAAATGCCTCAAAAGTAGAGGCTTCTGCGGGAACTTCTAAGGACAGTGAGTTATAACAGTATGCTGTTATGCATGCCACACTTTTCTTGAGGAGTGATATCCCTTTCTGCAAATCCTTGTGTATCTCAACTGAATGTTGAGAAGCGGAAGAATAATTGAAACTGCCACCAGACGACTCTAACCGAGGCTTTCTCACCGACTCCATTGAAGCAACACCAAAATTACTTGAGCTTCTCTCGGACCATGAAGTTTCACCGCCAGTGGTGCAAAAGTTTTGGCGAGGAATAAAAAGCGGATATTCACTGCTGAATAGTAGAACATTAGATAAAATAATAATTAGACTGAGGTGTTCTTTAAATTGGGCCATGAACTCAAAGAATACCTCCTAGGTGATGGACGAGCATCCCAATATGACTCCCGCTGCCATATTCGAGAACAAGAACCCTGAAATATGTGAAGAAAGTGAGAAACTTGTTTCCTGCATATATACACATATCTCCAATCCGTCCAAAAGCAAAGGTATAAAATCCAATAAATACCAAAAAAAAAAAAACACCGATAAACGAATACTAAATATCTGTACGCGTTCAGAAAAAAATATATATAAAGGTAGCACTATTATATCAACCATCGGTCAGTAATTAATGTCTTCACAAACTTAATTCAGTTTCTTGATCTCAATGCAACTTCAAAGAACCAGGTTAGTATTACATGTCTTCTCCAACATATTCACACCTCATGCCAAATGCATTATTGAGTCTTTAAAATATTAGGTAAAAAGTCATTAAACATTGTTGAAGTATGACGTGTAAACCACAATTCAATAAAAATCCAATGACACAATCAGGCACAGAGAGGTATAACTGAACATACCGCAAACCCAGAGTGATGAAGGGCAGGAGCGCAGACAGTGTGAATCACAAGATTTAGGAGTTGCACCATGTACCTGTTTTTATCCATTCAGTATGAAGAGAGTAAGTAAAACATCATACATTGAAAAATGCTAACATACTGCTTCAGAACTTCATATAAAAAGCATATATTTTGCACATTTCCCAAATTCTGCGAAATGCGTAGCAGTAGGGTGTAATCAAGTATTCAGAGTAACAAGTTTAAATTTTTACATAGAACTTCAAGTGAGAGAGCTAAACTCTATGTGCAAATCGAGCAATAATCAAAAACAATTTTTCAGAACCAAAAGCTTTAATTTTATCCATCATGGGACAACAAAGTTAATAAAATATTCTCAGCAAATGTGTCAATGCTATCAAATCAACATTTCCGGCATTTATTATTGATCAAAACAGGCCCAAGGAAGTAGGCTCGTATGTAATCACTATAGAAGAGCAACCAAAGGGGAAAATAAGATTCCATAATTCCTATCATCATTTTCATTTCGAAAAATTAGTAAACACATAGATTAAAATTTACCCTAACGAGGCGGCAAGCTCCTCTGATGGAACTGAGTGGGGATCTAAGCCTCTCGGCAAGCGTGCATTGCAGATAGTATCATATTGACCACCATATCCATCTTTACTCTCCCCGTCTATATTTACCTGCAATAAAGCTATAGTAGTGAACTATTGTTGAAAGAGACACACCTATAGAAACAAAATTAGCACTACAACAGCTTGAGCAAACAAATTTTCGAGTACATATCAATAACCAGTTAGATATCATCACGGGATACAACGAATTACAAAAAAATTACAAACTTAAACCAATGCTTCATAGAGAATTACAAAATTAACTTCTAGATAATTTTTCTCCCAACTAAATTGATTAGAAAATGACCAATTATGTGAAGTCAACAACTGATACAAATTAAATAAATCGATTAACCTTGATAGAAACAGGTTGTCCAAACAGATTGTTTTAAATAGACTGTAGGACCTCAAGCCATAAACCAAATTATATTTCTAACATAGTTTACAGGATTGAGGGTGCATCACAGTATTTATGTACCCATAGGTACTGTATTGGATTTGAATCAACCGGATCAATCAATATTGAAAACAAGTGATTTGAACTGTTAATAATGACACGATTGAATGAAATGCCTAGGCTGTCATGATGATGATGATAAACACTGATGACAAATTAACAATAAGGATTTGGATAAGTACCCGGCGCTGGGGGAATAACTTGCATATCTGCTTTATAATAACGGATTGTTTATGAAGGCGTTCGGAGGTAATTGCCATCTGAAAAACATATACTTGGAGCATTAATCTTAGTTGAGAAAGAGTAAACAAAAGATTCTTACGTAGTTTATCGAAAAATTCTAAACTATATACAGAAAGAATAGAACATCAAACAGAAGAAGGAACCAAACACAAATTTCTCACATGCCCCAAACTTTGTGTGCAGATAAGATTCGGATAATATTTCTCAATTTGTTCCAAGCGGTTCTTTTCCATCTGCAATATCAAACAGAAATCTCATAATAATAGGTAGGATAAAACCAAATAATGTCCCGAGGGGAGGAAAGATTTTGATAATCCAAAAATAAAGAAACAAAAATTATTATACCGTATCCATTGCTGATTCAAGCAATTCATACTTTAGTTTTAGATCATGAGACCTCTTCTCAATCTTAGCCTTCCCTGAAAATAATCAATTATTCCAAAGAAACATAAGCCAAAATCGGGAATGTTGGCAACCAATATTTTATACGACTAAATCCGAGCAGCAATCAACCTTGTAAAATCTGTTCTTTACGTTGTCTGAGCTTATCTCTCAACCTCGCCAATTTCTCGTTATGAAGCACCCTCCAACTATGTTGATCATCAGCCTTGCCCTAAAACGAAAAAATTTGCCTCTTAAGCAATTGATATTTTTAAATCAAGCAGAATCACAAAAATTGATAATTTGTCATAAAAAGGAATCACAAATTATATACACTGAACATCGATCTAGCAATAAGAGCTACGAAATTGGAGAAGTTGATACAGTCCACGAAAATTTCCGGTACATCCTTACTCAATTGAATCCGTAAAATACTCAGTAAAATTAGACGAATCACGCAATTTCACTAACCAGATTATAATAAAAACAGCAAAAATAAATCGAAACCACATCATCACGTATACCTTCGCGACGAGAACTTGAGTCAGTTTTGAGTACAGTGCATCCCTCTTACTCTTCAATAACCTCAAATTGCCATTATACTCATTCAACCTGAACACAAACATGACAAACACACATCACTTCAGCTGATTAAACAAAAAAAAAAAAAAAAAAAACTCTTATTCTCCAAAAATCACATCCTAAAGCAACGAACATTACACCATCACTTAATTTTAAATTAAAAAAAACAATGGTGAATTTTTTACCTGTAATTAACACAAACAGTACAAATCGAAGCGAGATTGGAGGTCTCGCATATGGCACAGCTACTGGTTTTCCTCGTCGTCGTCGTCATCATCTGAGCGCGGGTAAATCCACGCACGAGTTTCTACGCGCTCAAATATGATTGGAGAGTGTGAATTTTACTGATTAAAATTTGGGGATTTAACAATTTTCAACTCTTTTACTCTGAAGAAGAATTAGGGTTCTAACGATTGGTGAATTTGTTTATGGCAGAGAATTTTGAATTTCAAGTTGCTCATCATGTACGTTTCTGAACACAAATTTATATTACTTTGTGGAAGGAAAAAGATGTTTTATCAGAAAATAATTTTATTTTTTTGGTTAACTTACGGCCTAACCCTTGATTTAAGCTCAATTACGAAAACACCCTTTATGTTTGGGTAATTGCAACTACGCCTCAATTATGAATCTTCTTGCACGTCCACATTTATGATGTCAAATTAGAGGAATCTTCTAGATTCTATGGATTGTTCTCTAGTAAGTATTCGTTTTGTGCAACATGCAATTTCTGATACACCACAATCTGATATTTTTCAAGCCTAAAAACAAATTTTATGATGATCTTGTTTTAAAATGTAGAGTTTGAATGGGGTGAAACGGGTACAAATTGGAGTATTCCGCATAATGTAGAAGATTCTACTAAATTTAACACCGTAAGGACGGACGTTATTCATAGTTTGAAGGGTAGTTATAATTACCCTAATATAATGGGTTTTCTTCGTAATTTAACCTTACATCAGGGGTAGCCGTAATTTACCCTTAATTTTTTATCCTATATATATGCACTTTGACAATTTTAATTCATCATTAATTTCTTAGTTTTGTTTTTTTTTTGATAAAATTAATAGTTTTTCAAAATGCCTAAATCTATACTTTTTTATACTTTTTTATCCAACCACTTATAAGGTCAATCTTATTTCTTTAATAAAATATGAATTTAATTTTAGGAAAAATAGGGGCAAAATAATTTATTTGACTGCTTCTAGGTGTAGACAAATTTGAGGAATAAACATAAACTTATGTGTTATTTTTTTATATGGTGAATGACAAAAAGACCCATCAATACGGGACTTAAATGCATTTTGGTACAAAAAAAACAGTCTCTTAATTAAACTTATCCTTATGTCTTTAGTCTAAAATACCCTCCATAATATAATTCTTATCAATTTCATCAATTATGCCTAACTTCCTTAATATTACTCATTGACCTCGGATTTAAACAAATATATCACATTAAACCCCCCCCCCCAAATTTTTTTTTTCAGAAAATAATTTTTTCTTCTGAAATTTTTTTTTTCGGCCAGATTCCGGTGTTGATTTTTTTTTTTTCCTGAATTTTTTTTTCCGGCCGGTCAACCACCGTTGACCTTGACTTTTTTTTTCTTAGAAAAAAATATTTCAATTAATATTACTGTCTTGACTACTAAATTACTGTCTCAGGCAGTAATATTAGTGTTTGGGACAATAATATTATGAATATTATTTTCCCGAACAGTAATATTATTACTATTATTGTCTAAGACAGTTAAATTACTGTTGGAGACAGTAATTTGGCAGCCAAGGCAATAATATAAATTAAAATAATTTTTAATTAAGAAAAAGAATTTAAAAAAAAAAGTCAATTAACAGTTAAATTACTGTCTCCAACAGTTAAATAACTGCTGGAGACAGTAACTTAGCAACGAATACAGTAATATTAATTAAAATATTTAAAAAAAAAGTCAATTAACAGTTACATTATTGTCTCTAACAGTTAAATAACTGCTGGAGACAGTAATTTAGCAGCAAAGAAAGTAATATTAATTAAAATATTTTTGAAGAAAAAAAAAAGTCAATTAACAGTTAAATTACTATCTCCGACAGTTAAATAACTGCCGGAGACAGTAATTTAGCAGCCAAGACAGTAATATTAATTAAAATATTTTTTTAAGAAAATACAAACTTATAATAATAATAAAAAAAAAAAAAAGGTCAACGCCGGAGACCGGCGGTCAACGGCGGCGGGTCAAAATTGAAATTAGGGTTAAAATTGATTAATTGATGAAATTGGGCTAAATTGGGGTGTAAATCATGAAATTGGAGTTGAATTGAGTTTCAATGAATTGGGGATAATTTTGGTATATATAAAATGATTTTTCTTATTTGTAAATAAGTTTGATTGAGCTAGATTTATTTGAAAGATAAAAAAGTTGAATGTCACTCTTTTAATTGAATGCCCTTGTCATAGGTCTTTTTGTGATTAACCCTTTTTTATATTAGAAGTTCATAGTTCATTATGTGACAGAATTTGATAAACTAATTTCAGAATGACAAAAAGGCAGATTTGAAAGGGAAAAAAAATGCAATTAATGATTCACCGGAATTATAAAGTGACAAATATTTTCGGACCAAAAAAAAAAGACTATCTAAATACACAAATATAGTGTGACAAAGGGAGTAATAAAATACATCTTCACAAAATTCTATTATCAATCGAATGCAACTGATTCACCGTAGATTAATGTTCCGAATCCCTTTAACAAGAACAAGATTCGAACGAAAATCTGCAGGACCGGGTTAATAAAGCAAGCCCCAAGTTACAAATGTGAAATACGAAAAGTAAAACCAAAATTCGAATTAAAATCTTACAATCAACGAAACTTGATCGCACAGTCGATGAATTTCCGAATCATCCACGGTCATATGGAATCAAAACATTTAAATTAAATGGATTTGTCGAAGTACTATACAACACTTTTTATATACCAAATACCCTAATAAGTTCGTTAACTACTTTTCTTCTTTATCCGGAACAATCCCAAAAACCGAGCAAACGAGAATTAGAGAAACTCGGAATATTCAGCTCACATGAAGTTATCCTGGATCTTCTTTTTCAAAACTTCAAGTTTTTCGATAATTTTGGGATTCATTAAATCACGGGCTTCTCGTACGAGAGTGCCCTCTCTGCTGAATTGGTATGCATCTATTATAGTCCTAATCCACGTATGTAACTGCTCGGGTGTCCTGTAAAGTCGGGAATAAAAATCAGAAGAATTACATAAGCACATTATATAATTACATACATAGTACGGGGGTTTATATACGTACGTGTAAAGGCAGTCGACATCCATTCCTTCAAGTTCTTCTCCAGGGGTAAAAGCGTCATTTAACGCACTCATGTGTTCTTCGGGGTCTTCAATTGTGAGCAAGTACTTGAGTATCCTGATTTCTTTCGGCATAAGCCTCTGAAGATTACCTCTCGATGTTTTATATAAATGATACAGTACATCTTTCACCTGCCACCAAGAAATATAAATAAATACCTCGTTTAGGAATTAGGATAGGACTTGTTATATAATATAATCAAGGTTTGGCGGGTTTCGGTTTCAAGCCCGTGATAAAGAACGGGGACCGCATTTTAATCAAGCATATGAAGGATTTTCCAACCTCAACCATATTATTATACGATCCTATGAAGGATAATATATTACCCAATACAAAGATTGTATAATCACAAATACCAAACATATGATTATCATGGATTACATTTTAATAGACAATGTAATCCTAATTAATTTCAATTAATCTCGTCAATTCCATAAACATTTCCAAACGAGACCAGTGCATTAAATATGTAGGATCATTAAAATTTAATAAAATATACCTCGTCTTTCATCATGTTCGATTCTTTGGCAGCTGACCAAGCTTTTGTAATCATAAGAACCAGTGCAGAATCGAGTTCATTTTTCTCCGCCAAATTATCAATTTTCCGACAAGCAGCATCTACTGATGGAGAGTTTATTATATCTTGAAATTTTAACTCTGCAGCGTTTAACGCTTCTATACTTTCAGTTGCAGTATCATATGCCTGTGCAGCTGCTAAACACGTATTCCCAAGCTTTGCCACAGCTACTCAATCCAAAAAACGAGAGAAATGTCAAAATTAATCAGTCTTAGGCCTCGTTTGGTTGCCAAGATAAGATTAAATAATCTAATAAGGCCCCGTTTGGGTGGCAACATAAGATTAGCCAGAATAAGATTAAATAATCTAATGAAACTTAACTATTTTATTGGAGCTTGAAACGTCCAACAAAAAAAACTCATTAGAAGGCAAGATAAGCCAAGATAAGGCAAGATAAGCCATGATTATATAATTTTTGGGGGTCAACGTGGCAATTTATTAAGGATACCAAACATCAAATTAAGTCCAACTATTTAGTTAATCATGGCTTATCTTGGCAACCAAACGGGGCCTAAAACTATTGGACCATGGAAGGTCCAATAAAAAAAGGCTCCGAAAAAGGCAATATAAGCCATGATAACATAATATTTACGGGTCGACCCGGGAAGTTATTGGATATACCAAACATCAAACAAGGTCCAATTATTTCGTTAATCATGGCTAATCTCCCCAACCAAATCAGGCCTTAGTATAGTTCTAACAAGCCAAGTACTAAGAAAAAAAAAATATATTTATACTAATCTACGTATTGATAGATCAATTTACGGTAGAACGGGGAATCATCATATAAGCAAGCCAAGAAAAAAATATGATTCATCATCATCTAAGAAATGTCACAAAATCATTTCTTCATCCAAGCCAAGAAGATAGTTAAACACTACATCCAGGAATAAGTAAAACCTCTTACCATTTTGTTCGGTTGGATTGTCATAGTACGATTCTGCCACAGTATGAAGATGAACAAAAAACTCCTTCGTGAAGTCTTTACGACGCCTGGCTACAATTTCCCCAGCCTCAGACGGTGATTTTCTTACAGCATTAAGGAGTTCGTCGTGCCTTTGAATATCTTCATCAATCTGCATGAATCTTTTTTAGTAAATTCCCAAAATTCGTCACAAAAATTTATAAACGAACATAGCAACTATCCTCGATCTCACTAGAATGAACAAGAACGAACCCACTTCACTTAATGTCAAGAAAATTGTCCTAATGCAATGAATAATTTACTAATAAAAATACCAAACGGGTGATTGATACCTGTTTCAGTTTCCTCGAAAGACGAAGTAGATTATGCTTTTTTCCGGGATCGCTTTCGTTATCGGCTTTGTTCTGGCATCGCTTAAAGAAATGTGGTCGAATAGTGTCCCATTCTCTGCTAAAAGTTAATAACCTTCTCCAATCGGATGGCGTCGGCTTATCCACCGTAAATACCTCAATTAGTTTGTTGCAAATGCGAACCATTTTACGATCATCGAATTGTTCACTATCGTCTTCCTTAAGTTCTTGATCCGATTCATTCGTCGCAGCTGTCGTATTACCGAGACTAGCAGAAAGAGACGAACTACGCAACCCAATTGCCTCACGTGGCAGGATAAATCCTGCAGCAGAAATATAAATTTTTCAAAATTCTGTTGCTCAAATTTACCGATTTCCATCGAATCAACGACTAACCTCGGAAACCAAAGAAATACGTAACTGATTAGTTTAACTCATTATAAATATACATAATTGAGCTCTAGAACACTGTGGGCGGAAATGGAATAAAATTCATCAGTTCTCAAAAGCAATTAAAAAGAAAAATTAGGGTTTCCCGCTTGGTAGAATTCACAGAAAAACCAATTCAATTCAGAAACAAAAGATGCGACAAACGAATTGAAAGAATTGGTGTACCCATGGATTTAGAAGCCGAAATACGTGGATGAATTCTGGGAAAATTACTCCTGAAGGGGAGAGATAGAGAGAAGTTTCTGGAAGCGGTGGCGTGGGCTCGTGCAGGTAAAACGACGGCGTAGTATGCGTTGAGAGGGGAAGAAGCAAGCTCCATTTTATTTTTTTATTTTTTTTCCACGGTTTACAAAATTCAGCGCCGTTTTCGCGAATATGCTTGCTCGTGCTGCTCTAATTAACCTTCAATCTTGTACAGAAAGTAATAACAAGTGTTGAACTGGCCGGAGTATTTAGAGGGGATGAAGATGTTGGGGAAGAAATATAGTAAGTGAAAATTGGTTTTATTTTTTCATTTTATTCTTTCTTCTTATGTTTTATTTAGGGGCAAATACTGATAAATCCTAAATCCAAACATAAATTGTAGGCCAGTCTCTAATAACATTTTTTTTAAGTATATTGGACCTAAATCAAACATAAATATGTACTTAACTCCCTAACTGGTGTACAAAGACCGAAAAATCCCTCACTTTATTTTGAAATTACCTGCAAATTATGACAAAACTTTCCACCTATTTTTTCACGCGCCGGTTGAGAATCACGCTCCATATCTTTTTAACTATCCTTTGTCATTCAATTTTCGAACCATTTTCTCAGCAGTTTTTAGCAGTTTTTCTTCGTGCAAGCGATTCTTCAGGTTTTTCGGTTTTTGTTTGCTTGTATAAATAACCACAACAAGGCGAAAAGTAGACATGAAACTAAAGTAATAATTTTTGAAGTAGAAGAATGGTGAAGACAAATAAGGGGAAGGAGAAGCAAGGTTTTTTTTTTTTTTTCTTTTTTTTTTCAGGAATCGATTATGAAATTTGTTGTTGTTTTTTTTGCTTAGGTTAGCAAAAAACAAACAGCATGTTCTCATATTGAATGATTTTGAACATTTCTAGTAGTGGGTAGTATCCAACGACGAGATTGGAGTTTTCTCAAATAAAAAAATCGAACAACTGGTTCCAATAAATGTTGTTTTCTTGTTTATGTTTGCAAAAATTGTTCATTTTCTGTTGAATTGCGTGATTTTGAACACTTTCGCTCTTGGGATATCATTCGTCTGAAATATTAGTATTTTCCCAAATCACTTTTGGTCATAACAAATGTGTGATTTTGGGCATTAGATGTATTTAAATAATATAAGTCTTACTATACAACGATAGTGCTATTGTAGTTAGTAGCTATAAAAAAAGGTAATGGCATTTCTTCTGATGTAATTAAATAGTATATGTAGTATTGCCTAATAGTATAGTTAATGTAAGTGTATAGTATTGATACAATATAGTGAAGGTATAATTACAATAACTACATAGTACCATTATTATCTTACAATTGTATTTTTTCTGATTATTGTTTTTCCTTTATAATCGTAATACACTTGCAGATGAAGACGCCCAACAAGCTTGCAGGTGCTCTCCTAGCGCCTTCAAAGAACAAATGGACATAATTAAACCAATGATGACGGCCAGGCATTTTGCTGCGCCTTGGAGGAAAATCCTTTCGGGCATTTCTTAAACATGCCTAAGATATACCATAGTTTCTTAAAGATGTCTGTTCTGTTGAAGAAGACATACAACGTGGAGGAACGTACGTTCTGGTTTGGAGGTAAAACTATCCCTATCGTATTTGATCCTAGGGAGTTCTGCATCATGATGGGATTACAGTTTAAGGGGGTACCCATCGATAAAAGCCTGGAAATAGAAACTCCTTTCATTAGACGTTTTTTTTGGGGTCAATTGACCCAAGTAAAGCGTCATCAAATTGCTAAAAAATTGGAAGAGTATGCTGTTAGAACCGACCAACAATCCATTGAGGATTTTTGTAGGTTGTACATTATTTTCACTTGCAATACTTTCTTATTGCCAAAGAGCAACTTTCAACTGCCGAGGTACGTTTATCCACATATTGACAAATTGGAGCGAGTAGGAGATTTTGCGTGGGGAAAATTGGTGTATGATGTGCTTATTGAAAATATTGAGGCACACTTGGCTGGGGCATGAGGGTATTTTGATGGTTGCACCATTGGATTGTTGGCATGGGTGAGTGAAATGATCACTTCTTTGGGGTTCGCAATAAGCTTTTTCGAATACCCAAGATTTTTCCGATGGTCCGACTCCAAAATATCAGCCGATGAACGTCAGGCTAAACATCTTTTTAGAGGACTCACACCAGACAAGGTAACAATTTGATTTATGCATTTTCATTGTGTTATTTGCTTACCTAATAAACAAATGTACAATTTGTTTATATGTTTATTAGGTTATATCATTCTCCGTGCACAAAGAAGAGAGAGTTTCTGGTTTCACATGTGGAAGAACTATCTGGTCCTATTGTTGCAGCTTTGGAGGTCGGTGGAAAAGTGGAAGTCAGACGTGTAAGTGAAGAGTACTATTAATGAGATGGACATGTCCCATTTGTAAACCAACGTGATGTTGTTGTATTACACAAATCATTGTTTATTTTATGTGAACTGCATGCAGCAACATTTTGGAAATGCACAACAAGTGAAAAGGAAGAATGTGAGATTGGAAGAGACATAATGGAAGAAGAAGAGAAGAAAAGCTCTTATTTTTTAAGAGGAGGAGGAAGAAGAGGAAATAGAAGAGCAAGATGAAGGGAAAAAGGAAAGTGGAGGAGGAAGATAAAAATTTTAATGTTGTTGAAGAACTTGGAGATGAGATAAAAAAAAAAGAGCAAGAAGGAGAACAAGAAGAAGAAGAAAAAGAAGAAACCTTCATAGAAGTACTGAACATGGAGAGGGAAAGATAGTCGAAGGCAAGAGAAGACAATCGAAGAAGAAAGAGTCGAGGACAAGAACGCAGCATAGTCTCTACTAAACTGCCCACAACAGTTATTATTATTATTATTAATTATTATTATTATTATTATTATTATTATTATTATTATTATTATTATTATTATTATTATTATTATTATTATTATTATTATTATTATTATTATTATTATTATTATTATTATTATTATTATTATTATTATTCCTGGGTCTGGCAGCAATTGTCCATGTGGCGAGGTCCGGATATGGGCGGCCCACAATCAAATATCGTGGGCGTTTGTGTGTGTTGAATGCACTATAAGGCTAGAGTTTGTGTCTTTCCTGACACCAATTGAGTTTAGAACAATCGATAGTAGCGCCTGAGGTACTACAGTTTCATTAAAAAAAAAATTGTATTAATTGTTCCTTGATTTGTTTCGTAATTTTTGTAAGAGTAAATGTAGAATTACGAGAAATCCTTAAGAAAATACGGAGACGGTTACGAAAACACGGAAGAAAAACGGCGCATATAAAAATTATTCTTCTGACTAGAGATTCACCCTAATATTTTTTATGCTCGGGCGTAGGTAAAATGCAGCCGGTTTCCATTTCATATATCCACCAGTTATGATCCGATCCATGATCGGTGAAGTAAATGCAATTTTTTCTCGAATTAGATTCTGCCGACTCCAAGTTTAAATAAGACTGATCCAAGAACATTATCTTGCCATTTATGCTCTCAACCTTTATCCACTTAAGGTCGGGAAACGAAAGACGAAAAACCTCGACTCGGTCGACAACTTCACTCCTCTTTTCGTGTATCAAGAAAACCACAAATATTTCTCCGTCCAATAACGCAATGTACTCCTTGAAATGCCTACAACTTATCGACGGAACAGCCCTGCTGGAGCTTATGGCACTGATCGTAAGACACGAGTCGATTTCTTGCATAACTACGAGAGCCCCCTGCAAGCTAAGCGCGAAAAACACGCCTTCGAAATTAATGAGGCTCGTGAATTGGAGCGGTCTTTTCTTGGTATCGAAAGGGTCGATTATTTTGCACTCGTATTTGATCAAAGTACTTTCGAGGCTGTACTCTTGGCCTTCTTTTGGAGGATTCCAGTTGTAGGCGACGAACGACGGACGAGCGATCCCGGTCAACAGCAGATCGGGAATATTCCCTGAATATTCCTCTACTACGCGGCCGAATCTAGATGGAATTCTGGCATCGTTGTAATTAGTTGGAAGGATCTGGCTAACTACGACTTCCACAACGGTATAATTATTGTATCGCAACGAATAGTACGGCGTGTCGTCTAACAAATGAAGTTGTGGGAATGATGGGAGACGACGATGATCCCCGCCGCAACTAGTGCTCGTCTCTCGTAGCCACGACTTGGTCGCGCCCAAATTGCACATGCTATTTATGGATTCACGACTCCCGCGCAGAATTGCGATTAGCGGTTCCGACTTTGTGGTCGGTTCTTTTATGGTGGATAGCTTTTTCTTTGCTTTCATCTTCATCACTAATTTAATCAAAGCCCAAAGGGCAAAAGAAACTTGTTTGGTGTAATAATTTGAGAAAAATTGTATTGTATGGGGTTTTATAGTTTTAATTATGTCAAAGCCTTGGCCTGCAAGTTGTAGCCATTAATATTGCAAGTGGAGTAACGAATTGCATTATTTTATTTAGCAACTTTGTGTTGGCATTATTGACTTTGTTAATAGTTTGAATATGACCTTGACAAATTTGCATTCAAATTCATTTGGTTCCAAATGTTTTGACCGTGTCAATTTGATTATATAATACCGTACAATTTTTTTTTTATTATTATTTTTTTTCTATCCTTACATAATTTTTCTTTTCTTTTGAACAAGTAAAAACATTACTCCTCCCTTTTTTTTAAAGTATTTGTAGCCAAAATTTTATTTTTCATATTAGGTGTCACTTTTGAATTTATGAAGGATTAATGAATTAATAAAGAAAGATTTGAAGCCACAAAAGTGTTAATTTTTCCAAGGGATTATTAGTAAAAACCCCCTCACTTAAATGGATAAATGAGGATGGATCCCACCCCTTTTTCAATATTAGTGAGATCCCCCTAATTTATTTAATTAAATAAATACATAACACAATTTATACTAATGTCCTAATTTACCCCTTTTACCAGATAATATATTATTTCCTATCTTCACCCAAATCCTAAAATTCATTCTCTATAATTTCACGATGTGGAAGAAAACATGGCTAGGGCGGTGCAGACGGCGCCGCCGCCAAAACAAGGATGAACTGCGGTTTTTTCGATCTCCCATTTTTCTTTATACGGTGAGTGCAGATTTGCTAGTGTTTGTTTGTTTGTTTGTTTTTTTTTTTTTTTACTTTTCTTCAATTTTTTGAAGCATTCCTATAACCATCGTCGGAAAATTGCCCCACCAACGTTGTAATTGAATCAATCGACCCCGAGGAGGATAAAGAAACCTTGGGCTGCATCTTTAAATCGTGACCGCAGACATCGTTAACAAACGCTTTGTTCGTTATATTCGGTGGCCATCAAAGGCGTTGGAATCGACTATGGGAGACCCTTCGTTTTTTTTTTTTGGTAATGCGTAATCCCTCTCTACCTCCACCCTCGTGTCCATCGTCGGATCTGGTAACATCGCTCTGCTCCACTGCAACCATTATTTTTTTTTAAACAACCATTTTTTTTTAAATTTAAATATAAATTTAAAAACAAATGGGAGACGTTTTTGTTGGTGGGTATCCTTTGCAGCAATATGAAAAGTTACTTATATAATTAAGTTTAAATATAATATTAATTACATTGCTTAATTGTCCTTTTAATTTTATAAATACCAAATTTTATGCAGGGATAATGTTGTCCTGCAGAAAATGGAAGAAATATTCATAACAAAATCGAGTAGATGAAAAATTACACGAAACCCTTAAAACAAAACATAAAAGACAATTTACATACGAAAAAAAAAAAATTCTTCAATTATTGATTCACTCAAATTGGCTTTCATCTTCAGAAGCAGGTAAAATGCAGTTGGTCTCCATTTCATATACCCACCACTCATTACTTGAGCCATGAGTGAAATAAATGCAATTTTTTCTTGAAACATTTTCTGATGAATTGACCTGCAAACGACATTGGTCCAAGAATAGTGTCTTTCCTCGAATCATTTCAACCGTAATCCATTTAAGATCCGGAAAACGAAGACGAAAAACCTCCACTCGGTCAACCACTCTAACCGATTTTTGATTTATTAAGAAAACCAACAATATTTCCCCATCCAACTCAACTAAATATTCCCTGAAAAACCTTGAACTCACCGATGGAACGGCCCTGCTCGAGCTTATGGATGTGATCGTAAGACGTGACTTCATTTCTTGAATAACTACAAGAGCCCCCTGCAAACTCAGTGCAAAATATACGCCTTCAAACTCAATGATGCTAGTGAATTGCATGCATTTTCTCTTAGCATCAAAAGGGTCATTTATGTCACACTCGTAGTTGATCAAAATATAGTCGTAAATGAGCGAGGATCCGTCCACCGACAGCTGGTTCTTGCAATAGGCGATGAGGGCCGGACTTGAAACGCCACTCAAAATCAACTGCATAGAAATAGGATTAATTACCCGACATGGAGATATTGCAGCGCGATTCAATTGAGTTTTGGCATTTGTGGATGGAAGGATGATGAAACGAGTAAAAATACCGGCCACGTATTTTTTGAGGCGAATAATAGATTCCAATGAATTGTACGGTGAGTCCTCTAAATGGTAAATTTGAGGCCATAACAAACTGAGTCGATCTCTACTACCGTTGCATCTCGATATTGATCGTTGCCACGTCTTGGTCACGCCCAAATTGTTGACATGATACAACAATTTCGAATGCTTGGGGGGTAATTTTGTCAGTTGTTTTGTGGTGGGTAATTTTGTTGCCTTGTATTTCTTTGTTGTCATAGTCAAAATGAAGCTTTTGGTTGGGATATGATGGGAGTTAACCTTGTATACCTAACCAGCCTTGGTGCTCAAGTTTTACAAGTTATAAAATATTGCAAGCGTATATATATATATATATATATATATATATATATATATATATATATATATATATATATATATATAGAATGATACTTGGAGCATACTTCTAATATGGATTTTTTGCAAAAACCACCCCTATGTAATCTCGAATTGTTGAAAAAGACCTCGTGTTAAAACAATTAGCAAATACCCCCCTATAAAAATTAATCAAAGGCAATAAGGTCCCTGAGAGCTGACCGTGTGCTTCACTTGCCATGAATGCGAGTGGGGGTTCGTTTTTTTAACACGAAAATACCAAAATGCCCCCATAAATTCATAAGCACCAAAATGAAGTTTTTAAGATTTTCAATTGAGTCCTTTATATTTTCAAATAAGCTCTCTTCTTCAACCTCAAGAACAACCCTCCACTTTTTCACCGTGATTTTTTCCAGCCAAAACTGTTGGGGCTAAATACCTAACACGCAAGTGCACGTATCGCAAACAAGTAGTAAAAATGGACTCGTAAGAGTCGGATGTCGATCCCACAGGGAATACGCAAATCATATAATCCTAAGTACCAAATTCTAACAATTATGATTTTTATCCAGCCTATGTAAAGTTGTCAAATTTAATCAACTAAATAATTAAACTAATTATGAAAGCAATTAAACACGAGAAAATATCAATAAAAACGGACCTATGATTTTATCTTCCCCCTATACAAGAATTGTTCACCCAAAACCCCTCAATTATGAAATATATGATTCATGATTATTAACCCGAGTAACTAATTTACTCATAACCTGCTGTCGCGTGTATTATGAGTCTATTATTCATAAACGATTCACTATATGTCTATGCAAACAAATTATGAATAAAACATTAACTAACAAGTCTCGTAAATGGCTACCTAAGGTGATATATGTATGTCGACGACACCACATGAAATTGACACACTCATCCGGTGAAAACTACTCGAAGGTTCTTTTACTTACCGTCTAATTATCAAAATAGCTCTGTCGAGTCAATCCCAATAATCACAGATAAAGCACATAAATTGATCAAGTTCATGCACTAACAATCATAACAAGTAGAAGAAATAATCATAAAATCATAATTGCATAATCTCAAGAAAACGGGTTCACCATCCCCACATAGGGTTCCAACAAAATCCTAGATTAAAAGTTTAGCTACTCGTGATTCTTATGATAAAGAAAATAAAAGAAATAAATTAAATAAGAAAAACTATGCTTGAGACTTCGTTGATCTTCGTTCCTCGCGTTTTGTGGTGTATAATTTCGTGCTTATGGTGTAGAGACTTGTTGTTTTTATAGGCTTTTCTTGATAAGGAAGTAGTGGAAACCTAATAGGAATCAATTTCCGTCACTTTCCCCCATCAGGATTTGTTCGTCGATTGGGCCATGTTGGAGTCCGAATTTTGGAATGTTGTGTAAATAAGAATTGTAGCCCTTTAAATTAGCTTTCCAATGCCGTCAAAATCACCTAATTCGGAGTTCGTATGAGAGAGATATGCTCGAAATGGTGAACACTGTCAAATCTGTGGCGATATTCCTTCTTTAAATTTGATTTGTTTCCTTATTTGCAACTTTTTCCTTTCTTTTTGATCTTTTTTCCTTCATGGACAGCTAATTCTCGTTTTTCACCTATAAAACACAAAATCAATCAATTAAAGCACAAATATAATTAAATCTAAAAAAAATATCCACGTAAAGTAAACGTATTGAGTGTAATATTTACACTCAACAAAAACCATCAACCAAACCCAATCTGAGCATGAAGTTCATTCATATTCCAAATCCAAGAAAACAAAAGGGAAGAAAAATGCCATCTCAATCTTTTTCAGCACATCCCTGCCCAAACCCAAGAAAAATGCAAACATTTTTCAAAGCATTTTCTTCCAATTTTCATAGAATTTTCTTCCAATTTGTGAATCTTGAGTCGTATCCTGAGGAGGAAGAAGAAGAATGTCAAACTCGAAGAATCATTCGCCGTCAACGCCCAACTACTCCACTCAAACTTGAAGCCGACTCTCCGAATCCACCACACTACAATCGCTGCCTTCGAATGCCACCACCGCTACTATAGTTTCTTAATCCACAATTTTCGTCCACCGAAAATTGGTTTGCTGTACTTTTTTCTTTTTATCCGAAAGAAACAAAAACAGTCGCTGCACACCACTGTGGGAGAGAAGCTGCAGATTTGCCTATTTGTGTGATTTTTTTTTATTTGTTTAAAAATTGAAATATCACTAAAAACTATTATGGGTATTTTAGTCATTGCATACAAGTCAACCATCAATTTTGAATTAAGGAGCGGTGTGCTTCGTAAAACACAACATAGGGGGGTCCTTGCTAATATTTTTAACACGAGGACTTTTTCGACAATTCGAAATTACACAGGGGGTTTTATGTAATTAGCTCCTTCTAATATTTGGTCAAATAATTGCATTTCTCACGTTTGATATATAACCCTCCATTGAAATCTCATGGTTTTTCTGGTTCAAATAAATTGTGAAGTCTTCCCATCATGGCTATCCCTTGGATGAATTATCATATTCGATACACGATCCGGTGTGTTGAGCTCGACTCGTTTCAAATATAATACTCCCTCCTTCCTATTTTAATTGTCGTTTTAGACTAATTCACACATATTAACAAAACTTATAAATGTGCATGGATTCTAGAAAAAACCATAATAAAATGACTAAAAATCCACTTTTATAAATGCTATACCATTAATTCTCTTAATAGTAGTAGGTGCATAATTGAGAAAAACAGAATAAATACTTCATTGGAATCCTACTATATAATTATTTTAAAATAAAAAAAATTATTTAGAAAGACAAATAAAATGGGAAGAAGGGAGTATAAATTTATCGTTCACGGTGGTTTTAGTTCAACATCTTGGGCATAAGTTTATCTTTCCTAATGGGTATCTTACATTTTTCCCCGTTTTTCCCTTATACGGTTTAATCTCATCCCACTTGCACTTTTGAAATAAAGCATTTTATCACTATGCACTCTTGAAAAATAACAACAGCATTTTGCACCCTCAAAACACAATAAATTATCCGCAATGTACTCTGGATTGAATAATAATGACAATTTTATTATTTATTTTTCCCGGGGTGCAAAATAACAAATTAAATTGTTATTTTCTTCAACCTTCAACTTAATTTCGATCACTCAAAGTGAAAAAATAAAATACAAAATCACACCATAGATTATTGATTTTTCTTTATATTTTCTTACAAAATATAAATATAGTAAACTCTTATCACCAAATTATTCGATTCATGAATCTTTTATTGTAATTGGTGGAAATATTAGGTAGGAATATTTGAAAGAAAATATGATGTTCAAATAACTTGATAACAAAATAGCTGAAGGATTTTATTTTCATAAAATATATTTCTGTGGTAAAAAATATAATTTTAAATATGTTGATGGGATGCATTTTTATTTTTTCACTTTATAGTTTCAAAATGATTGATGAGTAAAAAAATATTGCTTGAAATTTGGCATCCTAGAAAAATACCCCCAAAAATATTAAATTACCTTTATTAGTTTTAAAAATTCATTTGGGGTGCATAATGCCCGATTTGTTGTGTTTCGGATATGCAAATTGCTATTAATTTGTTTTGAGGGTGCAAAGTGCTTAAGTAGTGTATTTCAAGGGTGCAAAGTGGAATTAAACCCACCTATACTAATTACTTAAGAGATAAAAGTAATAAAAAAAAGTGTTTTTTGCATTTTACCTAGGGGTGGAAATCGGTCGGGAATGATCCGAAATGGCTTTTTCGGAAAATTTTCAATTTTTTTCGAAAGTAAAAAATGGGTTGCAATTTATGTTCAAAAAAATCGAAATGCAAAAAATCATTCCTATATCGGAATGTCTCGAAATTGGCGGAATTTCAGAAATTTCGAAAATTACATTAGTTTATAATCCCTTGTTCCGAATTCGGATACAAGATATTTTCACAATATTTTTCTATTTTTTTGAAATTTTGCAAAAAAATGCAACAAAATCCAAAAGAGAAGTCGACAAAATGTAGGAACAACAAATTGAAACATAGATTTTCTTATAAGGAGAAATGCAACATAAAGTTTTTTATATCGATTAATATTTTATGAGGTTTTAAACTTGATCCTTCGCTATTTAATTTTTCAAATAAAATATAACGTAAGTTATATCATGGAATTACAAAATATATCATAAAACTATTTACATTTTGAAAAATCAAAGTAATATTCGGAACTAAAATCGGATCGAAAATCAGAATTTCCAGTAATTTATGTACTATTCCAATTGCGTTCCCAATAAATTCGGAAGAATCGGAAATAGGAACTTCGAAAATCAGAATGAAAAATACGGTTCCAAATTCGAATATATTCGATTAGAATCTAAAGAATTCGGATATTTCATTCCGTTTTCCACCCATAATTTTACCTAAAATTCATGTATATTTACTAATTTTCTTAATGTTTGTATTGAAATCTTAATACTCCATATATATATATATATATAATCTAATTTTCTCTTTCTAACCGGTGTAGATGTTCAAATATAGAATAATGGATTCCCAGCCAAACATTATGTTTTAAGCAAATTATTTCATGAAAAAAATAATTGAAATAATCGAAACATTTGAAAAATAATCGGCAAAATGCAAATTGCTAGAATCATAATCAAATCTTATATGTAAAAGAGAGAAACTATGCAACACTAAACTATTCTAATGACTTGTGATTGAGTCGATTTGGCCGCCTCAATTAAACTAAGAGCTAATTGCACATAACCCCCTGTGTAATCTTGAATAGCCAAAAAAGTCCTTGTGTTATAAAAATTAGCAAATACCCCCCTATGTTTTGTTTGACAAAGAACTTCGCCCCTTTTTCTGAAATTAGCTGCTAAGTTATATGAAATTACTAAACTAACCCTGATAATATTTAATAATATTTCAATTTTAAATAAATAAAATGCATAAAATAAAATAATTAAAAAAAATGAAAAAAAAGAAAGAAAGAAGAACAAAAAATTTATCACGCACAGGGCAGTCAACTCATGGCATCATCTTGCTCCCCCAACCCTCCACCGCCGCACCACCACTGCCAACACACCCGCCGCCCCACTTCAAACAATTACTTCAAAACGTTTTTAATTCAAATCCACCATTAGAGAAACGGAGAAGGGACGGGCAATTCTTCCAATTCTCATCTGTCAATTATTCCATGCGAAGTGCCTTCGTTTTCCGCTGGGTTTCGATGGAGAAAGCAATTTTTTTTTTTGTTTTTCCTTCTTTTGCAAACGGGCTGGAATTCTGGAGAGAGGGTGGGGGGCTGGAATTTTTTGTCCCCTTTCTTTTTTAGCAAATGAGCAAGATCTGAAGTAGGAGAGGGAGAGGAAGCTGATTAGGTTTTAAGAAATTATGAAAATTGCAATTTGGTCCTATTCAATTTGGAGAGAGGGCTTTTTTGAAATTATTAGGGACTGAATCGAAAATTCTAAAAACTTCATTTCAGGCATGTGAAAAATCCGGGATAAATTTGTAATTTTCGAAAATGATGAGTTAGGGGTATTTTGGTCTTTTTAGGTCAAAAATCAGACTCCCAGTCGCACAAACCGCGAGTGTATCACACATTGAGCTCGGAGGGTCCTTTTTGGCTTTGACTAATTTTCACAGGGGGTTATGTGCTAATTTTTTTAACACGGGTGTTTTTTCGGCAATTCGAGATTATACAGGGGTGGTTTTTGCAAAAAAACCATTAAACTAATGGTGTGTGAGTATGTTTATGGTGTCTCTCCCCTTTTGTTCTCCTTCCTCTCTCCCTTTTTAGCCGAAGCCGGATCGATTTTAACCATCAACCAATCCATTTTTGACCCATAATTTGTGACGGATACCATCAACCGACCCATTAAAGTTGGGTAGATAATGTCAATCAATCCATCTATAGTTGGGTCGATAATGGTTTCTAATATACTAAAAAGTTGATTATTCGGGTAATATCGGCCAACCAACATTATTTATTATTTTTATTTAAAATGTTTATTATTTTTAATTTCAAAATTTTATTTTATATCACATTTATTAAATTGTCTAATATTTACCAAAATTCTAAAAGCAATAAATCAAATCTAATTATCTAATTTGCACTGTTTTAATTTTAAGACATATATCATAAATCTTTGGACAATTATTATTTGTTTAACTATTTATATTTAATTGCAATACATATGTCCCGTAATGTTTGAATTTTTTTTATTTGAATATTATTGAACTAGTCATATTTAATTTATAAAAGATATAACTTTGTAACAAGTAATAAAATATTAAAAAAAATATTTAAATGGATGACCCATCAACCAAACCATCAACCGACCCACTAAATTGGTTTTCAACCATCACCCAACCCATGCAAATTGGGTCGATAACGATTTCCAATATTTACCAAAATTGGTTGGATGTGTTGGATTGGTTTTATGGCTGGTTTTTAACCAACTCAACCAACGCACAACCCTACTAATGACATTGTTGTGATTATTGTTTTCAAAATTTGTTTCTCTACTATTTTTTTTTTATTATAAAAGGTTCAAAATTTAAACTCAATCAGCCTAGTAGAATTCTTTCAATATAATCTCTTATTTTTCAACCATACATCTCTAATTATATTTACACTTTTCTTTCTTTTTCCTTTTTTTCTCAAATTTTTTGCTTCATTTCGTTAAGATTCAATTTCATTTTGTGGCAATTAAGTTTAAATAATCTTTTCGGAGTGAGTTTATATTATCAGATTTGTGTAAATGTTGATATTGTTATTGTAGTTCAAATATCACTAATGAATTTTACTATATATATATATATATATATATATATATATATATATATATATATATATATATATATATATATATATATATATATATATATATCACTATTACTGCCATTTATTCAAACAATCATTTTTTTTTTCAAATTTAAAACGTTGAAATACTATCCCGTGCATTACATAAAAATAAATACTAGTTAATGATAAAACTAAATAATACCAATAGAAAAGGGCTAAAAGTTAAAATAATGCAACTAATTGGCCACAACCTTTCAGTATGCCCCAAGTATCACTTTTTAAGTAATTCTCTATATCACTAGACTTGTAATATTTTATAGGTGCTCTTTGATATAACCAAGGTTCTAAATATCGGTTATCGGGTTTAAGGTGGTTAGGGACCGCCATACAATAAATCGGTGCGGCGGTGATTAATTGGAGATATATCGGAAATAAATCAATTTTTAGATTTAGTGTAATATATTTTTAAATATTATTTGTTAATACTTAAAACGTATAAAAAGAAAATTGAACTTGATTCTCTCCTCATCGTTTATATAATCTAATCACATTACAAAAGTTTAACATTTAGAACTTGATTCTCTCCTCATCATTCTAAATGTTTTTATTTTCAGGCCAGGTTCTTCTTACGGGGTCGGTGAGTTTGGGTTTGATTGAAAGAGATAATGGGTTGGAATTGAAAAATAAAATAAAAAATAAAAGATAAACACCCTATTTTCCTTGTAATAAAAAATAAATAAATAAATTAGAAAAAAAAATATTTTTTCGATATATCGCTCGAAGTTTGACCCGATATATCGGTTTGACCCGCCACAAACTGCCTCGAGCCGCCTCACTGTCAAAAAACTAATTTTCAAAAGCGCCACACAAATATCGTAAAGGTTTATGCCCGCCACCGATATGGCGGCCGATATATCGGCCGCCACAACCGATATTTAGAACAATTATTATTATTATTATTATTATTATTATTATTATTATTATTATTATTATTATTATTATTATTATTATTATTATTATTATTATTATTATTATTATTATTATTATTATTATTATTATTATTATTATTATTATTATTATTATTATTATTATTATTATTATTATTATTATTATTATTATTATTATTATTATTATTATTATTATTATTATTATTATTATTATTATTATTATTATTATTATTATTATTATTATTATTATTATTATTATTATTATTATTATTATTATTATTATTATTATTATTATTATTATTATTATTATTATTATTATTATTATTATTATTATTATTATTATTATTATTATTATTATTATTATTATTATTATTATTATTATTATTATTATTATTATTATTATTATTATTATTATTATTATTATTATTATTATTATTATTATTATTATTATTATTATTATTATTATTATTATTATTATTATTATTATTATTATTATTATTATTATTATTATTATTATTATTATTATTATTATTATTATTATTATTATTATTATTATTATTATTATTATTATTATTATTATTATTATTATTATTATTATTATTATTATTATTATTATTATTATTATTATTATTATTATTATTATTATTATTATTATTATTATTATTATTATTATTATTATTATTATTATTATTATTATTATTATTATTATTATTATTATTATTATTATTATTATTATTATTATTATTATTATTATTATTATTATTATTATTATTATTATTATTATTATTATTATTATTATTATTATTATTATTATTATTATTATTATTATTATTATTATTATTATTATTATTATTATTATTATTATTATTATTATTATTATTGTTATTATTATTATTATTATTATTATTATTATTATTATTATTATTATTATTATTATTATTATTATTATTATTATTATTATTATTATTATTATTATTATTATTATTATTATTATTATTATTATTATTATTATTATTATTATTATTATTATTATTATTATTATTATTATTATTATTATTATTATTATTATTTTTTTTTTTTTAATTTTTTTTTTAATTTTTTTTTTAATTTTTTTTTTCGTTTTTTAACTTTTTTTCTCTATCAGGTATGTTACTCGACTAGAAAACATATTAAATCGACTATGATGAACTATAGTCGATTAAGGAACCAACTGCTACAAATAACAAATCACAACTACAAAAATGCAAACTCAACTATATTTTACAAAAAACAAATAATATACAAACATTATAATTGATTTATACAATTGGAATCAATAAACAAAAAATTCAAAAAAAAAATAAAAAAAATGGAGTTAATGAAGCATATTAATCGACTATGATGTGACGCATAGTCGATTAAGAATCTGCTACTAATAATAACAAATCACAACTGCGAAAAAATACAAAATCAACTATAAATTACAAAAACAAAAAATATACAAACATTATAAATGATTTATACAATTGGAATCAATAAACAAAAAATTCAAAAAAAAAAAAAAAAATTGGAGTCGATCAACCTTAATCGACTGCCAGAGCATAGTTGATTAGCTTAATCGACTATGAACATGTACATAGTCGATTAAGGTTTCAGCCTGCGCGAAATTCTCTACACGCGCCGTCCTCCGCCAGATCCACCAAAAAACCCTAAATATGTCGTCACCATATCGTCACCACACTGCCGCCACAACACACCATCACCACCTTACTTTGATATTATGACAGTTTTTTATTACAAATAAATAAATAAAATCACAACTCGCAGCACCAACCAAAGCAAAACCACCACCCATCAAAATCCGATTTCGGCGACAAATCGACAATTTTACCTCTTTACGCTGCCGATGTAGCAATCCTAACATTCGAATTCAGAATCACTATCAAAATCATTTATAATGTTTGATGGGTGCTTCCTCTTCTTTCTTTCTCTATCTTCCAGCGACGGCGGCGGCAGCGACGGAGAAGCTTGCCGGAAAAAATAGAGAAAACAAAAAAAAAGAAAACTGAGGAGAGAAAATAGAGAAGAGAGAAAAGCTAGAAACGTAAAGGACGTGTAATGAAAAATTAAAAATAAAATTAGGGTTTTGAAAGGGCAGTTTTGAAATTATGAAAATATCACGTGGGTGGAATATTAGCTAAGAGGAGGGGGTTTTCTCTAATTATTTTTGGAAGGGGGTGTTTCCTTAACTATATTTCCTAGATTGAGGGATTTTCTCTAATTTTCCCTATTTTATATCTGCAACAACTTGGAAACGGGAGAAAAAAAAAAGTGTCCACAAAAAAAGAATCCATTGTCAAAAATCCTCAACAACTAATCCACTTGCCCCCCTAGAATTCAAAATCGCTACGCAAGACATGCAGTTTGGGCTACACCAAGTCGTGGCTAAAAGAGAATAGCCGATGCCTATGTCATGATATTCGATTATGGCCTCAATTCTATCATTTAGACGATATGCACCATACAATCCGTTGGATATACTTTCTTCGTCGAAAAATCCGTCACAAAATGATTAACTATTCCCATTTTTCCCTCTAAAAAGCCCAAAATTCCGTCGAAATTCGTTCCTATATTATCCTCGCACCAAGTGATTAGTAGCCCTAGTGACATATTACATGTGCAGCTGAGTGGAGTTTCCAGCCCGGCCCTCTTCACCTACTTATCGGAACTGAAAAAGTACGGCCCGTTCGTTGGGTACGATTATACCTTCATCAAATACGAGTGCAATGTAATCGACCCTTTTGATGCCAAGAGAAAACGCATGCAATTCACAAGCTTCACTAAACATGTGGGCATAATTTTTGCATTGAGTTTGCAGGGCGTTCTTGTAATTATGCAAGAAATCGACTCGGTCAATCTTATGATTACGGCTATAAGCTCGAGCAGGGCAGTCCCATCGGTAAGTTAGAGTTTTTTTAAAGAATGTTTAGTTGAATTAAATGGATAAATATTGTTGGTTTTCTTAATACACCAAAAAATAGTTAGGGTGGTAGAAAAAGTCGATGTTTCAGGTAATTTTTCATTTACTATGCTAAAACGACATGGGCTCAAAGCTCATAATTAAAGCCAATGTTTTAAAGCTATACGTCAATTATAGCAAATGCATACCTAATATATGAACAACAACACAAGTGGTTAAGTTTGATGAAAAAAATGATAGACGCTATCCCATGCATCGACCACAATGGGTTAGGTGCTACTTACCTAATATGAAATTAAATTATTTGTAAGTTTTCTTTAATTTGTTTTTTTACATTCGACCCATAATTAAATTAAGGATTAAATACAAAAATATCTATGTACTATGAACTTTGTATCATATACCCCAACCCATGTACTGCATATAAATACAAAAACCCCCTCACGTTACATTTTTTTCCAAAATATGACGAAAATACCACTATTCAAGCGCGCGCGCACACACACACACACACACACACACACACACACATATATATATATATATATATATATATATATATATATATATATATATATATATGTGTTTGAGCCATTTTCCACTATATATTTTACCATTTTCATTCAATTTTACGTGGGAAATTTTGGTATTTATATTTTTTTCTCCAAAACATCTAATTGCTTAGATTTTTTTAATTTTCTAAATAAAACCTTTTATTTTTTTCATTTTGAGTTTCTTCATTTTTAAATGTCTTCCGGTAGTTCAAACATCCTAAAATTACAAACATCTTTACAATCTTATTATTGTTGAGAATTTGAACTACTGGAAGACATTTAACAAAAAAATAAAGAAATTTAAAATGACAAAAATAAAAGGTTTTATTCTGAAAATTAAAAAAACAACTAATTAATTAAATGTTGTGAAGAAAAAAAATAAAAATATCAAAATTTCCCAAGTAAAATTGGCCGAAAATGTGAAAAAAATATAGTGGAAAATGGCTCAAACAAACCCTTATATTTATAGGCTTAGCAGGGGTATTTCCATCATATTTTGGAAAAAATATAACAGCAGGGAAATTTTTTGTATTTATGTGTAGTACAACAGAGGAGTATATGATATAAATTCCATAATACAGGGGTATTTTTTTATTTAACCCTTAAATTAATCAAATCCGTGTATCCTTCAAATTGACACAATAACACTTTAGAGATTATTAGAGGCATGTTTAAATCAATCATAAATTGGAGAGAAAACACATAAAATCTTAAAAGTACAAGAAAACTATTAGGAGTGGATCAGTGGATTAATTTACCACTAATGATAGTTAAGCTATTTATAAAGGGTTTATTAGGGATAACCTCTTGTTTATATTTTCTAATGAGGTAGATCCAATTAATTTTTCCATTTTTGAGATACACCCAAATTTGCCAACTTGGCAAAAGATATTATGTAATTTCCCTTTAATACCCCTGTTTTATTTTTGACGGCATTTATTTCCTTAACTACGTGATATGAGATTGCTGATACGTTGCCTAAAATCACGGAATAAAATTACGTGAGTATATTGGCGGTTTCTATCAAATCTTGTACAATCGGTTTTGAAGAATTTCTCCAGCGTTTCATCGTTTTCCATCGGATTTGAAGATTTTTTCACCGGCGTGGGAATAGGTTCGGATTTGAGCGTTCATTGTTGTCTGTCGTTAAGCGGGTATAAATGTGTTTTTTTTTCGTTTTTAATTTCGCTGTATTTATTATCACAACGTGGACAATTGGTTTTGAAGAATTTCTCCATCGATTCATCGTTTCCATCGGCTTTGAAGAAGTTTTCACCGGCGTGGAGGTAGGTTCGGATCTGAGTGTTCATCGTTGTCCGTCGTTAAGCGGGTATGAACTTTTTTTTTCGTTTTTATTTTCGCTGTATTTTTGTGCGGGGTTGTTTTGTTATGGTGGGTAGACATTTTAAGATTTGTGTTGATACGTTGATTATATTGGTAGTAAAGTAGATCGTTTCTTAAAAAAATTACGTCGTCACATATACATCCTTATTTTGGCTGATGATGTTTGTTTGGAAGAGGAGAGTTGGCAGAGGATGGTTCACGCAGTCGGACCAGAGTTGTTTTATATGAGTGTCGTAGTTGGTTTACGCAATAATCGAGTGATAGTTGGTTTATTTGTTTATAACAGTTGATGTTAGTGTGCTCGGTAGTACATTGAAATACATTTTCGCAGTTTTTTTTAACTGATTGTATGGGTTATGCATTTTCAAGTTTATTTTTGATGATATTAATTTATTGTCATTCAAATGTATTTGCAGTCTATTTAATCATTTTTAGTATTCAACATTTTTAAGTTCGTTTCATGATTTTAGGTTCATATGATGCTGAAGTTGTTATTTTTGATGATGATGGAACAGGGGGTGGGGGTGAACTAGTTGGAGCCGTTGATGCCACTGGAAGTGAGGCATTGAATGCATGCTTTGTGCAGTTGTTCGAAGAAGAAGTCGACTGCATTCCTGATGATAGCGACGAGGACATAAACTCAATGAATTCAAATGATTCCGATGGTTGTTATTTTCCAAACCACCCTAAGATTTGATATGTTTAATTAATGTCGTGTTTACGATGTAATGGCTCGGTAACTTCGGTTAAGTGTTAAACCGTTGTAATACAGTAGTATACTATTATGAATACCGTATGATACTACCGTTATCATTTTATGATACTATTATGAGATTATTAATGTACTAGAGTTTTTTAACTCGACATATTGGTTTGATTGTGTTATGATGTGTTTTAAGTATTTATCAAAACCCTAGATTGAAATTATGAGATTATTAATGTAGTATTTTATTGGTTATGTTGGAATACTTTACGTTGGTTTTGTTCTCAATGTTCTTGTCATTTCAGTGGTATATTGTTTGTAACACAATTTCATATCACTACTATAACCGTAATATACTATCATAGTAGATTAATGTACTACATTGAAATTATTAATATACTATGTGGTTGAATAATACGGGATCCATAGTCGATTAACGAGATCCATAGTCGAATTAGATCAATGAGATAGTCTATTACATGATATGGGATAGTCTAACAATATTAAAACACAAATCCGCTGCCATCACTTATCAGATCTAGGATTTTGTTGATTATTCGGCCCGTTAGTCAAATAGCTAAACCCATAGTCGAATTAGATATATGGAATAGTCTATTAAATGATATGAGATAGTTAACGTAATTTTAAAACACAAATCCGCCGCCGTCACTTCTCAAATCTAGGGTTTTGATGATTCTTCGGCCCATAGTCGATTAACGAGATCCATAGTCAAATTATATCAGTGGGATAGTCTATTAAATGATATGGGATAGTCTATTAATACAAATGTAATTCGACTATGCATCTCGTTAATCAACTATGGGCCGAAGAATTATCAAAACCCTAGATTTGAGTAATCCTAGATTTGAGTAACCCTAGATTGGAGCAGTGACGGCGGCGGCGACGGCGGTCAACGACGATATCACTCCTAATTAATTGTTACGACCTTGGAGGCGGGAGCGGCGGAGTTCTTGGTCGTTTTTGGCGGTCTTGGAGGTGGAGGTGGTCGGATGTGGTGGTGGTGGAGGACTAGGCGGTGGTGGAGGTGTTGCTTATGGCCAATATCGTTGTTATCGTCGGTGGCCACCGGCGACAACGGTGACGGAGGTGGCGGCGGTCGGAGGGAAGCGGCGAACCCGGCGGGAAAATAGGGAGGGATTTCGGAGTGCAGAAAATCGTCAATCGCCGGTGTATAAATTTCTGGTTTTCTTTGGGACGTTTGCAGATTTTGGTAGTGGGTTTGTGGGGATAGTGTTTTAACGGGAAAATAAAGAGAGATTTGATATAATTTCAAAAGGTAAAGTAACGGGATATGTGGAATTTGATTGAGGATATTGATGGAATTTAGTAAAATATGGGTTTTTTATCAAAATGGCAAATTTGAATTTGGATCTACACCTAGTATTTGTAAGACTAAGGGGGTTATATCTAATGGACCCATTTATAAAATAGTTTAGTTTAGTTGCAGAATAAAGGCCCATAAATAAAATTCAAAGAACCCACAAGTAATTTAACTTTCATACAATGGGCACCTATGCTTATAGTATTAAAATTAGGGGTATAAATGAACTATTCGGCTTAATAAAAGTTCGAAATCAAGCTGGAATTCAAGTATTTTCTTACTTTTTCGTTAATTCAAGATCCGACTGGCGAGTGTTGTTTCTATTTTTATATTCAACATAAATATACAATATATAATAAATAATTGTAATATAATAAATACATATAAAAAATTGAAAATCAAATTACAAATTATTTGTATTTTTATAATATTTTAAATAATTTATAATAATAATAATAATTATCAAATAATAATATTAATTAGATAAAATATGAACAAAATGAGTTTAGGCTCGAGCTCTTCAAAACAATCATACTTGAATCGAGCTCGTCTCTTTTACACCCCTACGATCATCAATTAAGAAAATGAGGGAAACAAAAAGAAAAAGAAAAAAGAAGAAAAAAAACCAAAACGTAGATGGTAATTTCTTTTATGGAAAGAGATACACTAGCAACGTACCGTTACCACAGGATTTGGGTACATGCAAGGATTTTCTAGGCAATGTTTGGTTCAGTTTTGGTTTCATTTTTTATTCTCTCTCGAAAATGAATTCTTGTTTGTTTAGGTTTTTTTTTTTTTTTTTTTTTTTTTTATTTTTTTATTCTCAAAACAATGTTTATAAATCTATACTTTTAACATTTACACATTTCCCCCAAATTCTTGTATCCCATTTTCGAAGCATCCCATTCTCCCGTATACGTACTACAACAAAATGTAGTTTTGATAGCGTTCTTTTATAGCGTTTTCTGAAGAAGTGCTATAATTGTTACTTTGATATATTTAATAATTAATAATAACACAAACAAAACGCTATGACCCCCAGTTCTCACACTCGCCCTTCAGCGCACTATTTTGTAATCCCCAAATTACACCGTACCACATCGAAGCAGAAATTCAAAACATCGTTTCTCTGTTTCTCTCCAAAATCACTTGTTGTCGACTCTCTCTCTCTCTTTTTTTTCTTGTCAACTGGTGTGTCTTGCCTAAAGCAGAATCTCGCTATCGTCGCGGCCACAAAACTATCTATTTCTAGCCGTCTCTCTCGCTCCAGGGTTTCCAGCGACATCTTGCCATTATCTCTCCTTTCCGACCACAGACGGTAAATCTCAGTCTCAGTTTCCACATTTTTTTTCATTTTTGTTTTAAAAAATCCCTAATTTCACACAATTGAAACACCCGAGTTAAGGGCCCACTTGAATCTTGTAGACTTCGCATATTTGGTTTCTTTAGATTGAGCGCAGCTGCTATTGTGTTATTAATTTGACATCAGTTATGGATTATAGTACAGAGAATCAATTTTCAGAATATGTTGGTTTAATAGAGATTTTTATGGGTTTTTTTTCTTCTTAATTTGGAATTGTGCTAATCCTAAGGTGGATGTTTTAGTGTTTAAATTTCCTTGGAGGAGAGATATTTGTTTCTTTGACATGCAAAAACAGGTTTTGGAGGGGCATGACAAGGGGAAGTGTAAGGAGAACAAAGAGATATCAATGTTGTGGGCTTCGTTGTGGACATATCAGAGTGCTAATTGTTGGAGAGTTAGGTATATCAATGTTGTTATTTTCGATTTGCCGATTTTCTTTCAATGCTTGTTTAATTTCTTTTCATTTCACTGCTAGTGGGTGTTCGTAAGTTAGCTAATTTTCTTAATTGTTGTTATATTGTAATTTTTGTTATAATTTGATGAATTTAAATGAATGCGTTCCACTCATGTACTGAGATCTTTGGGTATAAAGGTAGTTACAGGTCCGTATTGTTACTTGAGTCTTGAAATATGACAATTTCCATGTTTTAATACTTTTATCTAGTATATATTTTAATTTAGGATTTAAGATTTTGTATTTACTTGTTTAAATTACTTACCTAACATTCTTTATAAGAAAAGCTTTGATGCAATTATGTCCTACAATTGAGTTTAACCAAGAAGAAAACTGGTATAGACTGGGTAAATGAAGTGTATAACAAACTGAAGGCTTGTGATCATGTGATATATTTTAGGGATGTTCGATTCAGATCGAAACTTGCAAGAAGTGTACTAAACTTATTATTATTTGAAGGTCAGTTGTTGTTTAATGAAAATAAATACTCTACACTTTTACATGAATATACGCAGTTGTAAGTCTTATTGTTTGTTGCAATCGTCCTTTAGTCTTTGCAGTAGTTTGGAGAAAATAAATAATGACCAATATTTCTAAGCTCAAATATTATTGTGGATCCTATACTCCAAAACTTGAAGTACATTATTTTATTTCACAATTTCCCTGTTTTTAAGCGATTTTCCATTTCTTTTATGCACACTATCATGAGTTATTTTTCAAATAGATAGAGTACAATTTATCGAAGAGAGTTCATGTTGATCAAAGTAAGAGGTTGATCAAGGTAAGAGTTGTCGGATCAAATCTGTAGCCATCGACTAAATTCGAAATTTGAATTTGGTGATATGATGTTAGTTCCTTGTATTCTTTCACAGATTATTGAGAAATACAAAAAACTCAGCTAAAGTGTTTGTAATGGCATTTTTTGTATTTCAGGTTTAGTCATTTTGCTAATGACGTGCTACAATCCTAACACTGAAGAATTTCAGACGTTTTGTCATGTTATGTCTAAAATGTCAGATTTATTATACTCAGAGGTATGTGCTAGGTATTTATCATTGGATCCACTGTGATCTTTATTGGATTAGAAAACACGTAAGATCTTTTGAATAGAGTTAATTTTTTTAACATGATATGCTCTTGTTTTGGTGGAACGTGTTTAAATTTGTGTATACTTTTGTCCATGTCAAATTCAAGCGTCTCTTGAGTCAAGATACAACATTTCTCTTGGTTGGGATTAGAGTGTCTAAACTTTAGAACTGTAGGAGTGCTTTTGTTTATTAATCTGTGTGTTGGTAGTCATGCAATGTATTACTAGCTCGTATTAAATTATGCAGATGAATATTTGTCTCCATATGAAGAGTTCTTCTGAAAAATCTTTATACTATCAAACAACTAACGTTACCAGTGCGTGGTTTTTTTCTGAACTTGTTGGCAGATAAAGGGCGACGACTTTGCGGTCATCGGTTCATCATGCTGCCACTCATAGTCGCCCATCCGTCTTGTGATATTTCAGTAAAATTATTCGTGGAGTTGTTAGATTCGTATCCTATTGTAAACCTTAAGGGTAGCCTACTTGTTTAGTTGTAGACTAGAAAACTAGATGTAGGCCTGAAATATGAGTATATATAGTGTTTTACTCATTGTTATTTTTTTTGTATGTATCTTTTGTAAGTTCTTTGGAGACATACACTTCATAACATGTATCAAAGATTTAATTAATTTTATAAAATTTTGTCTTGCGAGTAACATCATATTGACACGCAAAATATGAAAGAAGAAATATATGCCTCCATTTTATTTGATATAAATAATTTGGAAAGAAAAATGTTGCAGATTGAGATGTATAATACAGCGTTGATTAAGTGCTATGGAATATTAAACATAGCGCTTATACAATGCTACGAACAAATTATGTAAGATAGCGCTTATGAAATGTTGTAAAAAGAGTATATAAGATAGCAGTTTATGAACGTTATAAAAAATAGTATATACGATAGCGTTTTAAAAACGCTATCGAAAGACTAGGGGCTATTATAGCTCCGGCAGACATAGCGTTTGTAAAAGCGCTATGATAGCCTATAATAGCGTTTTCCAAACGCTATCGAAAACGTTTTGTGGTGTAGTTTTGAAGCACCTTGTTTCTCGCTGGTTCCGTATCCATGCTACATAAATTCTGATATAACTCTCTCACTACTTCTTTAATAGGGAGATGCTCAAAATATTTTGCATCATTTGAGCAAAGTCCACTCCTAATTTCCGCCATCCACTCCTAATTTCCGCCATCCACATTTTCAATTACGCCCATGCCACCTCATCAGCACTATCACCGCCCACCAGTCGTTTTTTCTACTTCTTTTGATCAGGTGTATTAATCGACTATGAAGCATATTAATCGACTGTACTATGATTGAAGAATAGTTTTTTAATAAACTGACTGCTAAAAATAAAAAAAACACAACTAGATAACAACGAAATCAACATTTTCGTTACAAAACAAATATTATACATAAATGTAATTGATTTATACAATTCGAATCAATAGACAAAAATCAACAAACAAATTAAAAAATGAAATTGAGTAACCTTAATCGACTACCAAAACATTCGATTAATCCTTAATCGACTATCAGAGCATAGTCGATTAACTTAATCGAGCATGATGAAGTACAGTTGATTAAGGTTCCAGCCCGTGTGAAGTTCTCTACCCACGTCGTCCTCTTCCCACACCGCCGCCACCATCACACCATCACACCATCCCACGTTTTTTTATACAAATAAAGTAGACCACAACCCGCACCACCAACCAAAGCAGAACCACCACCCATCAAAATCCGATTCCAGCAACAAATCGACAATTTTACCTCTTTCCGGCGCGATGTAGCAATCTCGATAATCGAATTCATAATCGCTATCAAAATCATCATCATCTTTATGGCTTATATTCACATCTGCAAAAGTCCAGATTCCGCGAAGGGGTGGAGAGCGGGAGGAATAGGAGGAGACGTCTCAACAGGGAAATTGAAAGCGAGAGAAGAGGATTAACTCCCTACGACGTCGTTATTCTGGAGGTAATGCTGGTGGTTGGTTCTTCATCTTCCGATCAAGGTAGAATAAACTAGAGAATTGGGTGAGAAAAGTAGAATATAGAAGAATAAAAAAAAAACAGAGAAGAAATGGAAATGAGAAAATAAGATTAGGGCTGTAGAATGGTATAGTAGACAATTTTAGGGTAATTTTAGAATTATAAAAATAGTATTTGGGTGGAATATTAACTAATAACATTTTTTCTAATTATTTTTTGAAGATGAACTTTCCCGACCAACATTTCCTAGGGGTTTCATATTACCTGGTCTAAACATATATCAATTATGGGCGTCGTACTCTTCGGTGTTTAGGCGCAAAACTAATCAAAGGGGGCAACTATTTTGAATACTAATTTTTGCTTAGTTGAATACTACCTAGTTGAAAACCACAATTGAGTACATATTTATAAGTTTTTTCTTACTTTAAAACCAAAATAAAAAGAAAATTACAAAAACACCATTTCATACAAAATATCAATTATATCAAATTTTATTAGAAATTACCTATTCAAAAACCAAATAAAAAAAAAAGAAAAAAAACCCTTTGTTGTTAAAAAAAAAAAACCTCCACCATTTCTTCTCCTCTCCAACCCTGACCGCCGCCGCCGCCGCCGACGCCGCCGCCGCCGAACGTCACCGTACGTGCTCGTAACTGCCGCGACAACCCAATTAAACCCTATCTTTTTCATCTTCTTAAATCCTCCAAAACATCTCCAAATTCAAAAAATCAAAACCTCACAAAACTTATAAAATGGAGTTATAAGACAATAATATGGTAGTATATGTGGAAAGAGAAGCCATTAAGGTAAGTATCGATGTCTTTTTTGAGCTTCGAAGTCGATTTTGAAGTTTTTTTTTTTGAAACCCGTCGGCAATTTTCGACACATACAGGTCGATTTTTGGTCAATTTTCGACACCAACGTGTCGAAAAAAAAAAAAAAAAAAAAAAAAAAAAAAAAAAAAAACCAAATTTCGACACCTACCTGTCGAAATTTGGACAATTTTCGACAGGTAGGTGTCGAAAAACACTATTGGTAAAAAAAAAAAAAAAAAAACAATTTTTTTTTTTTTTTTTTTTTACCAACAGTATTTTTTCGACACATACCTGTCGAAATTTGGACAATTTTCGACAGGTAGGTGTCGAAATTTGGTTTTTTTTTTTTTTTTTCTTTTTCGACACGTTGGTGTCGAAAATTGACCAAAAAATCGACCTGTATGTGTCGAAAATTGCCGACGGGTTTCAAAAAAAAAAAACTTCAAAATCGACTTCGAAGCTCAAAAAAGACATCGATACTTACCTTAATGTGTTCTCCTTTCATATATACTACCATATTATTGTCTTATAACTCAATTTTATACGTTTTGTGAGGTTTTAATTTCTTTAGTTTTGATATTTTTTAGAAGGGTTTGTTGTGAGATTTTTTAGAAGGGTTTGTTGTGAGGAAGATTTTTTAGAAGGGTTTTTGGGGAGGGAGAAGAAGGAGGTGGAGAAGGAGGGAAATGGTTTTTTGAGTTTTTGATTATTTGGTATTTAAGAAAGAAAAATAGTATTTGTAATATTTTTTTAGTTTTAATTTCATTAAGGGTATTAAAGTAATTTACAATTAATTATTTATTTTTTATTTTTTTGGTATTCAAGTAAGCAAAAGTTGGGATTTGAAATAGTGATCCCCCTAATCAAAAGAATCTTATAGATCCAAATAAATAAATAAATAAATAAATAAATTATACCACACTTTGGAATTTATTTTGGTCAAAATTCAATGATGTGCTATTCAATAAACTAATAAACTAATATTAATAATTCTCTTGTTTATAGTAGTACTGCACTTGCAATATTTTATAAAGGCTAAAACTTGGAGATCAAGGCCGGTTGTCTATATACACAATACACATCATATTTTCCAAGATCAAAATAAACCATATATTCTTAAGAATTCGCCTTCCATTCATTAAAAAAAATGACGTCAAAGAAAAAGAAAGCAGCAAAACGATCGATTAACGACGACAGAAGCCCGAGCCCTGAGCGTCTCCATCAACTAATCCAATTCATCCCGAGGAATGCGAAACTTGTAGATGAAGGAAGCAACAACTTGGGCTTGACCAAGTCGTGGATACGAGAGACAACGAGCCGATGCAACTCCGGTGGAGAGAAATTACGAAAATACCCTCAACTCTACCATTTAGACGACTCACCCTACGATTCGTTGCAATCGACTCTCTACTACCGGAACCGCACCGCCGATGCTCGCAGTACTCGAATATTTCCATCAAATCATGCACCTAAATATTTTGCGGCAATTGTTTCACATCCTTTGTCTACTTCTCTTCAGTTGAGTGGCGACGCTAGTCCATCCCTCGTGGGGTACACCTTGAAGGAGTCAAAAGACAGATGCCCGTGGAATAGATACAAATACACTCTGACCAATTACGAGTGCAACGTAATCGACCCTTTCGATGCCAAAAGAAAATGCCTTCAATTCACTAGCGTCATTGCATTTCAAGGGTCAATTTTGGCACTAAGTTTTCAGGGGGCTCTTGTAGCTATGAAACAAATCGACTCGCGTCTTACGATCACGTCCATAAGCCCGAGCAGGGCTGTCCCGTCGGCGAGTTCGAGGTTTTTCAGGGAATATTTAGTTAGACTGAATGGAGAATTATTGTTGGTTTTCTTAATTAATCAAAAAACAATTAGTGTGGTGGACAGAGTCGAGGTTTTTCGTCTCGGTTTTCCGGGTCTTAAGTGGATTAAGGTTGAAAGGATCCGAGGCATGACGCTGTTCTTCGATCAGTATAATTTACAGGTGCATTCCGGAGAAACAAGTTCAAGAAGAAATTGTATTTATTTCACTAATGACTCAGATAATGGCTGATTGGTGTATGAAATGGAAACTGGTTTCATTTTACCTGCTTCTGAAGATAAAAAACAGTAGGCCAATGTCCGCAAGGGATGGTCTAGTGGCTCGTATAAGTCAGTTTGTGTCAATTGTCCCGATTTTTCATCAATGTTAAATTTGTATTTGTTTCTTTTTGGTAATTCTCTCCATCCCCTGTTTTAAATGATTTATTATATATCAAATTTGTATTGTTTTTTAAATAATGAATATTTAAATTTATTTTTTATTGTTATATAATTAAAAAATATGAAATATAATAATAAATATAATAGTTATGTAAAACCCATTTGAAAGAATTTATGGTCCCGAATTCGTTTAATACAGAGGTGTTATCTTAAGTGTTATGACACTTGAATAAACATGCAGCGGAAATATAAAGACAATACCCAGATCTAAAAATGTTCACAAGTAAAACTTGTGAACTTGCCCTTTACAGGTCGGAAAAATTATACTTAAACAGTATTCCAAGAATACAAATAGAAGATGTACGAAAACTTCTTCCTTATGAATGAATCATTAACATGATCATTCTTACATTCAAATCTAGAAACAAAAAGATAAATACTAAAAATTCTAAATTTCAAAGAATGTACTCGTGAGGAGTACGTAAAGAACTTCTTTCTTATGAATGAATCACTATCTCGATCATTCTTACAATCAAGTCTAGAAACATATATACTAAACAATCTAGACTACAAAGAATGTACTCATGAGGAGTACGTAAAGAATGTACTCATGAGGAGTACGTAAAACAGATTCTAAAAACACACTAAAAATCTCATGTATTCTTTTCAGCTCTCGGTTTTTATTTCGTAGAATCCATAAATTTCCTTGAGTCTTGAAGTCGGTATCTAGAGACATTCCAAGCTTCCACTCCTCAGCCCACGATCTGCAAGAAAACCAACTACAAGAGCACTCAAGAACATGGGTTAGTGGGTTAGTTTAGTAGTTAAAATAATATCCACAATTTAACCCACTAAGCACTACTTAACCCACTAAGTATTATACTTAGCCCACTAAGCCATATACTTAACCCACTAAGCACTACTTAGCCTATAACTAAAATTTAGTTTAATAATAAGAAAGTTAAAAAACAAAATGTGGAAATAATCCACGTGTTTCAAACTCCCCCTTTTTAACTTTCTGATCAAAACTAAATTTTAGCTTAACTCCCCCTGAGTCATTCTTTGAACTCCCCCTGAATTTGACAACCAACATTAACAAAAAAATCAGAGGAAAAATAAAAACAGAACAAAACCAAATATTGTTCATAAAAACAATTAAAGTAGAATATCCAAGGTCTCTTCAGTATCAGCTGTTGTTCCTCCATCACTAGCACTGGACCCACTGCTTTCCTCTTCTCATTCAGCTTCACCCTCAATCTTTACTTCTTCTTCATTAACTCCATGCTCTCTGCCTCTGGCATCCAAATGATGAGAAGTCCCTACTTCAACTTCATGACTGGCGCGAAGTCCCTGCTTCAACTTCATGACTGACGCTTGTTCTCCCCCTTTTTGATCAGAAAGAGCTTTTTGGAGCATTTCCACCATGGACTGGTGATAAGGGATCTGAGCTAGGGAGTGAGTAACTGTTGTAACGAAACATCTCGTGGAACAGAAACAATGATGTTAGGGGTGTTGTCAACATGAGGAGCAACACCTTCAGTACCAAGATTATTTTGACCCGATTCAGTTGAGAGAAAATTATCTCCATTCTAGGGAAGATCTTGGACATAAGGAGCTTTGAGAAAATTTTGAGAAACAGTTATCATGCCAACTAGACTAAGGATTTTTCTTTGATCAAGAAAAGCAGTGATTCTATGCCTATCAAACTCATCCTTGGAAATTTTCTTTTCCTCAATGAACTGGCAGTTCATGATTTGAGGACTCAAATTTGAATCAGATTCAAAATAAAAGATATGACTGAAGGCATTGTTTTCCTCAAAAGGAGTTGACAGATCCTTCCCATCCAAATCTAGCTCTTCTTCCTCTGAGGGTTCCTCTTCTTCTGAGTCTTCTAGGTCATCTGGGATGAATGCTGGCTCAGGTGATGCAACAGGTGGAGCAGCATCTTCTTCCATCTAAAATGAGTACTCAGAAGAGTCACTGTCTGACTCTGAGGATGGAATTTTTTTCGGAAGGAGGCAAGAGGAACTTCCCAGTTGTCATCACTTTTCTCTTTTTCTTCAACCTGGGAAGGTGATGCATCCACTTGAACAGCTGCCTCTGCCACAGTTTCCAGAGGGTCTGCATGTGGAGCTGAGGGTGTTTCTTCAGTGGTAGTGAAGTCTTGAATATCAACAGTGGGAATGTCTACATGCTCAGTAAAAGACATCCCAGAAAAATCAGGCATTTCCTCATCTTGGTAGGGAGCAGCATCTTCAGCAGCACTCTGAGGAGCATTGGCTGAGACAGTGGGTGCAGCAGCATCTTCTGGAACATGTGCAACAACATCTTCAGAAACAGGATGTTGAGAAGGTGTTGCTGCCATGTTAGGCCGAGATGTCTCCCCCTGAGTTGATGCTGGTGGAATCGAATCATTTGAGGATGATTCAGAGGAGCTTGAGGAGAGAGCTTGGGCTTCTGGTTCTGCAAAAGTAGGATCTCCTTCTTCATCATTAGTTTCTTCATCAACCAAATGGAAGTCTCCTGGTGGGTTTGGCCTAACTGGAGTGCGACCACCTCTGCCGCCTCTTCTTCCACCTCTGCTGCCTCTGCTGGGAGAGTTTCCTCCCCTCCGGCGTTGTGACCCAGTAGCATTCAAATCTGGGAAGGGGTTCATGCGCTTGGACCGGCGAGTTGGAAACCTTCCTGCTGTGGAAGAGGGACCCGCATTCTGGATGTTGTCTGGATCAATCGGATTCAGCTCGTCTCCGGGCTCAATAAAGCTGATCGGCATAGCTTCAAGGTTGATAGGATGAATGATGATGGCTAGATTAGGGTCTGCTAGTTCAGGTGCTGCAGCATCGTTGTGGACATCATCAACGGCTGGAAGAGGATTTCTAGGAGGAGATGCCATGATACAGTAGATGAAAAATTGCTTCTTGTACTTTTGATTTTTGAGTGTGAATTTTCGAAAGAGAAGCACAAATTTTATAAGCCCTAATTTGCAGAAAAAAAATTGAAGTGGAGAAGGTGAAGAAGTGGTGTGCGTTTTTCTTGGAGAAAGTGTGATTAAGGAGAATAAAGGTTTATGTGGCAGTTTAAAACAAAACGTGACACATGGCACAATAAGGAGTGGACTTAGTGGAAAATAAAAGACTAACCCATGTACCCCATGACCCACATAAATAGTGATAATTCAATAATAAATAAAATAATAATAAAAATAGTAGCACTCACGAAATTTTCACAAAAATAAGAAACACATCTATTAATGATTAATAGTGTGAGAAAGAAAAAAAAATTGGCTAACAGGCATAGAATTTACTATATATATAATATTTTTTTTTAAACTCTTATTTTCAAGTCAAACAATTCACATGGAACATGATCAAGTGTTCAGTTTGAAGGTTCCTCAGTTACTAAGATATGACTATTCAGATAGAGGAGTTTGACTTATGTGATTATAATTGTTCTCTGAATGTTTACATGAAGCGTGATCACGTTTCAAGGTGAAAGACTTCCAGTTACTTATTTAGAGAATAATCCATCACAGTGAAGTCATTATTTAAAGAAGCTAAGCTTCAGTAAATTATGTTGCAACTTAAGATATTGGATGAAGTGCTGCAACATATTTCAGGACATGTTTATTGAGTACACGTCCCGAGAGATTTTCTAAGTTTAGAAAACCTCTCATAATCTAATGCCTTTGTAAAGATGTCAACCAGCTGATCTTCTGTAGGAATGTACTTTAAGCACACAATGTTTTTCTCAACTATATCACGAATAAAATGATGTTTAATATCTATTTGTTTAGTTCGTGAGTGTTGAAAAGTATTTTTTGAAATATCAATAGCACTTGAATTATCACAATATATGGTCAGGGTGTCACTCGTTAACCCATAATCCCCCAACATTTGTTTCATCCAAATTAGTTGACCACAACATCCTCCAGCAGCTACATATTCTGATTCAGCTGTTGAAAGTGATACACAATTTTGTTTTCTACTAAACCATGAAACCAGATTATTCCCCAAAAATAAACATGCACCTGATGTGCTTTTTCTGTCACTAATATCCCCAGCCCAATCAGAATCACTAAAACCTATCAAATTAGTATTAGTGTCTTTGAAAAACAGAATGCCTAAGTCTAATGTACCTGCAACATACCTAATAATCTTCTTCACAGCTTTAAGATGAGTGACTTTGGAATTAGCTTGATACCTGGCACACACACAAACACTAAACATAATATCAGGTCTGCTTGCAGTTAGATACAGAAGGCTTCCAATCATGCTTCTGTATAGGGTGCTGTCAACATCTTCAGCAACATCATCCTTGGACAGTTTTTGACTTGAACCCATTGGAGTTTTCATGTACTTGGCTGACTCCAACTCAAACCTTTTGACCAGATTTAGAGCATACTTCTTTTAATTTACAAAAATTCCTTCACCTGTCTGTTTGATCTGGAGTCCTAGGAAGTAATTCAACTCTTTTACCATGCTCATTTCAAAAGTGTGAGACATAGAATCTACAAAAGACTGTAAGAGGTTAGCACAAGTAGAACCAAAAACAATATCATCAACATATATCTATGCAATAATGATATGGTTATTAGTTCTTCTAACAAATAGAGTTCTGTCTGATTCTCCTCTAGTAAATTGTATTTCAAGTAAGAAGTCAGTGAGTCTTTGATACCAAGCTCTAGGAGCTTGTTTAAGACCATACAAAGCCTTCTTAAGCTTGAACACATGATCAGGTTTGGCAGAATCTTCAAAACCCTTGGGCTGATCTACATATGCTTCTTCATTTAAAACACCATTTAGACATGCACTTTTGATATCCATGTGGTGCAATTTGATTTTAAGAAAACAGGCTATAGCAAGAAGTAACATAATAAATTCAATTCTAGCTACTGGAGCAAAGGTTTCATCAAAATCTATACCTTCAATCTGAGTATAACCTTGTGCTACTAACCTAGCCTTATTTCTAACAACTGTACCTTTTTCATCAGTTTTGTTTTTGAAGATCCACTTAGTTCCTATCACATTTACATGACTTGGTCTGGGAACTAAGTACCAAGCATCATTCCTGATGAACTGATTCAGCTCTTCATGCATTGCATTAATCCAAAACTCATCCTTCAGTGCTTATGCAGTATTCCTTGGTTCGACTGAAGATACAAACAAGTAGTTCCAGTTAGTGCACATTCAGAAGATAAATTTGCAAATCTTACCATATCTCTGTAATTCACTCTCTCTTTTCTTCTGGTCCTTATTCCATCAAAGATATCTCCCACAACTTGAGTAGAGGGGTGACTTTTCTGGATTCTACTTGATGGTTCCTTTCTGCAGACATCATGAGTTGACTGCATTTCAGATTTTGTGCTCTCCGTAGGGAGTATTGAGTCAGATGTGGTAACACTTGGCTCAAAACCCTCTTCTCTTGAAACTGGATTGTTTATATCTGGAGCATCTGTGGCAGTAGTGTCTCCTCCGGTTGTTTCTCCTTCAGCAATCAGGTCATCAACTTCATCTTCAGCTGTTTTACTGCGTAAATCAGCAAAATCATCAAATACCACATTTACAGATTCAATAATGGTTCGAGTTCTTAATTATATACTCTATATGCATCACTGTTATTAGAGTATCCCACAAATACATCCAAACACATGCATGTATTCTAGATCAGATTTTTCTCTAAAAAAATACATCCAAGTATATCTCGAAAAATCATCAACACACACAAGTACATATTTTTTACCACCTAGGCTTTCTACCTCTATAGGACCCATAAGGTCCATATGTACAAGTTCAAAACAAATGGTGGTACCAACGGGTTGTAACACTTTGTGTGGTATTCTAGTTTGCTTTCCCTTCTGGCACATTCCGCATATAGGGGTGTCCTTGATCTCGAGATCTGGAATCCCTCTTATGGCATTGTACTTGTTGAGCAGCTTCAGATTTTTGAAGTTTGTGTGCCCTAGTTTTTGGTGCCACAGCTCTACTTCACTTACTCTTGAGCTCTTGCATGAGAAGGTGTCACCTGTTTGATAACAATTATCCATTGACCTAGACCCTGTCAGTACACAATGATTTTTATTATCAAACACTGAACACCGGTATTTATCAAATTGAACACGTAGATCATCATCAGACAATTGACTAATACTGATGAGATTTGACCCCAATCCTTCAACATGTAAGACATTTGAAAGTTTTGGAAGTCCCTCAATACTGAGTGTTCCACGTCCAACCACTTTGCCTTTAGCTCCTCCTCCATAGGTTTCACGTCCTCCATTGAGTGTATGGTAGTTTGATAGAAACTTTTTAGTTCCAGTCATGTGCCTAGAGCATCCACTATCAAAGTACCATGAACCTGAAATGTTAGCATTTAAAGAAGTGTATACTGCTTTGCACATAAGTTTACCTTTGGGAGTCCATATTCTACACTTCTTTTTGGTAAATTCGACCTTTTTCTTGGAGGTGTTCCTTGGAGTGCTGCGACTCATCCTGTACAACATTTTGTCACTACTTAGTTTCTCATAAAATGAACGGATATGTCATGGTGAGAAACAGTAATGACAAATGTATCCCCTTATTATGGACTCTGAAGTGGTGACTCTGGAATTTCTGCATTCTTTTACATTTGAACCCTTCTCTTTTTACAAAGACAATCTCCTTCTTCTTTACTGGCTTGTGTTTCTTCACTTGATTTTTGAACCCTAGACCTTCATTTTTGTTGTACTTCTCCAGTGACACAATCTCTTTGAGTTTAGTTGTCCCGGTATTCATCCTCTTGATTGCTAGAGTCGCTTCTTTGAGTTTATCTTTCACCTTTGCCAGTTCAAGATCCTTCTTGGTGATACGAACCTCCAAATGAGTGATTATTTCTTTGAGAGAAGAATTTTCCTTGTTGGCTGCATCTAGAGCATGAGTCTTCTTCTCCAAGTCACTGAACAATTTCTTGTACATTTCTTCCTCATCTCCTGCTGCTTCTTTACTGTATTCTGCAGCATTCAAAGAAATAGAGTTCAAACATGTATAATGACTATTATCTAACTCAGAAATTTCAGTTACTGAAAGTGTTTCAGAAAGTGTTGCAGCATCTAGAGAAACTCCTTGTGATTCCGTTTCAGAAAAAAATTCAGTGATATATCTGACAGAAAGAGCCTGTTTAGTGGATTGCTGCTCCTCTGTCTGTTCAGGTTGCTCTTCCTCCTCATCACTGACAGCACAAATCAGACTCATTCCTCTTTTTCTCAAGGTATTTGCACATTCATTAGCATAATGTCCAAATCCTGAACATGCCCTGCATTTAATATGATCGAAGTTAGGTGGTTCAGAATTTGAACGAATAAATGAAGAATTTTTGAAAGTGTTTTGAGAAGATGTTTGAGGAAATGTTCTCTGTGTAATAGATCTGTTCCGGGGCTGAGTTTGTCGATTTTGTGGAGAGCCATCTGGAAATAACTGTCTGGGCTTGATTCCACTTCGTCTGTATGCCTTATTGAATTTCTGAATCTGAAATGCCACATTGTTTTGACATTCCTCTGCATCATCATCATACTCCGGAGCAACTTCTTCCTTCTCTAATTCTGACGGGTGTGCATTTGAGATAGCCTTACCTTTCTCATTTCTTTGATCTTCAAAATTCATCTCTTTAGACTTTAGGCTACCAATTAAGTCGTCCAGCCCTAGAGATGATGTGTCTTTGGCCTCCTCAATTGCAGTAACTGTCATGCTGAATCTTTCTGGAAGAGTTCTCAATACCTTATTCACTAGTGTCTCATTGCTCAAAGGACCACCTAAGGATCGAAATTCATTAGCTAAATGAATCAATTTCTCATTGTACTGAGAAATTGTTTCAGTTTCTTCCATTCTCAGTCTCTCAAATTTGGAAGAGAGTAATCAGAGTTTAGTTCTTCTGACACTGTCTGACCCTTCACAATGTAGCAGAAGAACCTCCCATGCATCCTTCGCAGAAGTGCACACTGAAATCAATTTAAACATTGTTAAATCTACTGAATTAAAGATTGCATTTAACGCCTTTGAGTTTTGATTAGCATTTGATAGATCCTCTTCTGTCCACCGTAATTCTGGTGTTGGAAATACATCCCCATCCGCATATGTGATAGTTGGTGGCTTCCATCCATTAAGAATAGATCTCCAGGCTCTCTCATCAATGGCTTTGATGTACGCCATCATCTTGACTTTCCAGTAGGTGTTGTTTGTGCCATCAAGTATAGGAGGTCGCATAGAAGCAGTCATCTGAGTATCCATCACGAATTCGTTTCTGAAAAAATAGGAACAAACACTTAGTATACGTCAAGTGTTGGCTCTTGATGCCAATTGAAAGAATTTATGGTCCCGAATTCGTTTAATATAGAGGTGTTATCTTAAGTGTTGTGACACTTGAATAAACATGGAGCGGAAATATAAAGACAATACTCAGATCTAAAAATGTTCACAAGTAAAACTTGTGAACTTGCCCTTTACAGGACGGAAAAATTATATTAAAACAGTATTCCAAGAATACAAATAGAAGAAGTACGAAAACTTCTTCCTTATGAATGAATCATTAATATGATCATTCTTACATTCAAATCTAGAAACAAAAAGATAAATACTAAAAATTCTAGATTTCAAAGAATGTACTCGTGAGGAGTACGTAAAGAACTTATTTCTTATAAATGAATCACTATCTTGATCATTCTTACAATCAAGTCTAGAAACATATATACTAAACAACTAGACTACAAAGAATGTACTCATGAGGAGTACGTAAAGAATGTACTCATGAGGAGTACGTAAAGAATGTACTCATGAGGAGTACGTAAAACAGATTCTAAAAACACACTAAAAATCTCATATATTCTTTTCAGCTCTCGGTTTTTATTTCGTAGAATCCATAAATTTCCTTGAGTCTTGAAGTCGGTATTTATAGACATTCCAAACTTCCACTCCTCAGCCCATGATCTGCAAGAAAACCAACTACAAGAGCACTCAAGAACATGGGTTAGTGGGTTAGTTTAGTAGTTAAAATAATATCCACAATTTAACCCCCTAAGCACTACTTAACCCACTAAGTATTATACTTAGCCCACTAAACCATATACTTAACCCACTAAGCACTACTTAGCCTATAACTAAAGTTTAGTTTAATAATAAGAAAGTTAAAAAACAAAATGTGGAAATAATCCACGCGTTTCACCATTATTTTGGCACGAGTAGTGATGTAATATATATCTAGATATTATTCATAGTAGTCATAAGTAATATCATATAAGATAAATATTTAAATATGTTTATGTTCCCATTATTTATATATCCTAATCACAGATTATAATATAATAAAAATTCTTAAAATGACAAGTAAAATGCATTAAAAAAATGCTTTAACATATATCATTAATTAGCTCATGTAAAGATAACAATTAACACAAACAAAACAAAATATAAATTCATTTTTTTATTAAAAGTCCAATTTTTTTTCATTGGATTAAAAAAAAAAAAGTTGATTTGAAAACCGGTTTTGACCGACTTTTGCTATTAAAGTTTGACCCGTCTCCAAAGTTTGACCTCCACAACCAGCCATGGGCCGGTTCAAACCGCCTAAGACCAAAATTCGTTTTTTTCAAATGTTTACACCGAAATCATTAAAGTATTGGACTGCATCCGCCACGAAAACCAATTAATCAACCATCTCGGTCGAATTTTAGAACACTTAGTATAAAGAACTATCATAACCCAATCGTATATCTTAACGTCAATTAAACTTATCTTTCAGCACGTAGCTCCGTATAAAAATTCACCACGACAACCAGTCATCCAAACATATTTCCAAATCTACACAAAAACCAATTTCCAAATCTACACAAAAACCAATACATTTCAATATCTTCTAAAAAAATACTTTTCAATAATTTCATTGAAAATTGTGGAAATGAAAATTTCCATTTCTAGGATATGCATCCTCAACATCTCATCAACAATCTATACAAATAATATATTTATATATTTTTTTAATCAATCAAATCAACCAAACATTGGATTAAAAGTATCCATTACAACTCCTACCATCCAAAGCATTCAACAAAATAAGAGCCATCTCCTTCTCAATCCAACTATCTTCTCTCTCAACCTGCATCCTTTGATACTCTGCTAAGATCACCTCAGGTATCACCAAACTTCTGCACAATGGACACGTGGCTTTATACCCTTGAATCCATTTCTCAAGGCAATGCTTGTGGAATGCATGCTTGCACTCCACAACTTCCATGCCTTCTTCTCCTTCCTCAAACTCCGACAAACAAATCGCGCATTCGCCTAATAACGAATCCGCGTTCCTTTTCTTTCGGTAAGTAAATTTCGAGGTTTTCTTGTTCATCCTCGATTTGTACTTGTAGTTCGTATTGATAAGTTTGTAGTATTTCCACACGACGCAGATTGCTAATACGAGTAACCGGAGAATCTCGGGCAGCGCTTTGAGGAAAAAAACTGCAAGAATTTTGTCAGGGTAAGATAAGAGTTTTGCTAGAGCTCCCATTTTTGTTTTTTGGACACAAAAGAATTTGTAGAATCTTACATATATATATATATATATATATATATATATATATATATATATATATATATATATATATATATATATATATATATATATATATATATATATGTTTGTTGGTGATTTGTGCAGCTTGATTATGAAGACCATGCACTCAAGATGTAATACCCACCCACCCTATTGATTATATTTTGTATTAAATCTATGAAATTAGATAGAGGGAGTAGTGATTGTTTGACCTTGTAAGAAAAGTTGTTGATTGGTTGTCAATTCAAGAAACTAATTAATTTTAGATAAATTATAACATATTAATATATGATGACTCATTTTAGATACTCGATTGAGGATCAAAACATTAGTAATTAATGTCCCTTTCACTTTGGCCCCTATGTAGACTCTGTCAAGTTCAGTTAAATCTATATAAATTAATACAATGAGGAGAGACTAGTAAAATTTTATTAATTTAATCAAATATTAAATTATTGAATTAATAGTCTAATATGAATTGAAAAAGAGAGATTGTTATTTAAACGCAACTATTAATTTATCGAGTATTCATTTATCGAGATTCAACTGTAGGTGTAGTATAAAAAGTAAATTTTCTATAATTGATAGTTACATGATTTTATGACAAGTGTATTAAACATGATTGTGCTCATAATTTAATCCTTAAATTAATTGGGAACCCGTTGTTGACTCTTTCCCTTTCGTTTAGTTAATGTCATCTTTCTTTTGCTTATAAAAAAAATAATTAAATGGGCCAAAAGGCCCAAAATCGAAGAAAACAATGGTTTTATTTATTCTACACCAGGTGAAGGTTATATGAGCTGATTTTTTACTGTTGATCTACACATACCAATTGGATGTGTGCGTGTTTGTGTGTATATGAATGGTAAGGATCTACCAGGTGTATTTCACCCGGTGTAGGATCTCAAAAGCCGAAAACAACTACTATAAAAAATTAAAAAATTAAAAAAAAAAAAAGAAAAAGAAAAAAAAAGTAGGTATAAAGGCTAACCTGCCGTGTGGAAGAGTTGTGAATATTCAATAATTGGTGAAATAGATTTGTTGGGTATGACTTGCGTGGATGATGCTGCCTGCATTAATCACTCATTTTTTTTCTTATAAAATTAAATAAATCAATTTTTAAACCAATGTTAGTTGCCAATGTCTACCAGTTTCAAGAACTGAATTTCTTGACTTTTTTTTTTCAATTTATTTATTTCGGCTAATTTCTTGACCATTTCAAGTGTCCATTATTACAAGTAGCATTTTTTTATTCGAAGAGGAAAAAATGGTAGGTAAACAATTTCTTGACATAAAATTTTACAGTTTAATTCCTATGTAAAAAAAATGTTCAGGTTTAATTTGTTCGTTTTCTACATTGTTTTAATCTATATCGTGAATTTAAAGCATACACATTAGTAAAAAAATGTTTTTTTACTGTAATATTTTTGTTGCGGTAAAAAGCCGTAACAAAAGGTGCATTTCACTACATGACAATTTTGGAGTCGTAGTAAATGCTAGTATTTTACCGTAGCAAAAAGGTATTTGCTACGGCCATTTATCGTAACAAAGTTTTTGTCGCGCTCGTGTATGTCACGGAGCAAATTTGTTGCAAATGCATAGCTAAATCTTTTTACTTCGAATTTGGTATCTTTTGCTACTAGTGACAGTAACTGTCTCGCAAGGGATGATCTACAGGTTTGCATGTTATTATACGAGAGTAACTGTTGCAAATTTTATTAATACTCCCTCCGTCTCTTATTATATGTCTTTTTGGGGTGTATTTTTTGTCCCAAATTATTTATCATTTTAGAGTTCCAATAAGGCAGTAATTGTATTTTATCAATTTTGTCCATTATTACTCTTAATTAGTTAATTAAAAAATAATTAATGACAAGGGTATTTAGTATTTACTATGTTATTTTTAGTATAATTTATGCATATTTATTGACTATCCTAACATACGCGTAACCACCCAAAACGACATATAATAAGGGACGGAGAGAATAGTATATTAAGGCCCCGTTTGGTTGGCAAGATAAGATTAGCCAAGATAAAATTAAATAATCTAATGACACCCAATTATTTTATTAGAGTTTGAAACGTCAAAAAAAAAAAAAAAAAAAAAAAAAAAAAAAAAAAAAAAAACTCATTAGAAGGCATGATAAGTCAAAATAAGGCAAGATAAGCCACAATTATATAATTTTGGCGGGTCAACCCGACAATTTATTGAGGATACTAAATATCAAATTAAGTTCAACTATTTAGTTAATCATGACTTATCTTGACAACCAAACGAGTAAGAGTTTTGTTGATACTACTTACATCTAATAAAATACACCGGGTGAATCTTCTCTTGGTATAATATTTCATAGACCGTGCACCATTAAATCATTGAAGGAAGGAAAAATGAGCATATCTACAACATGACAAGTATTCATGAAACTTCTATATGTCGGCCACTTTTAAGTGTGTCATTAATATATATTGTTTCTCTCTCTACAGTTTCAAGATTCTTTTGGTAGAAATACAGTAGAATCTCTAGAACAGGTCCGAGTCAAATAGCAATAATTCGAAGCACTCCTTTTTACGCTGCTTCAGAAACCCAGAGACTGAATCGTATGGATATATACATAAATACATTAATAACCTTGTTTAGGTAATAATTTCTTCGGATACTGATTCAGTGTAAACATACTAAATATTTTTAGTTCGATAATTTAATATTGGGATTTTTATGCAAAAGTCCCCAACCAAGCATGTTTATTATTCTAGGTATAGGGGACATATCTCTTTCACCAATAAGCCCATCCCTTTAATATTTATTATAACTAAAGGAAACATTCATGTATATCCCAATATTACCCTCAATCATTTATACCCAATTCTTAATTGTAATCCAAATTAATCAATTTTGTCCATAAAAGTTCAATTTTGACCACAAAAATTCAATTTTGACTTTTTTTTGGAGTATAATTTAATATGCTCCAATTTCATCCTTAACTTAATTTAATCTCAATTTGACCCCAAATTTCACAAATTATTAAATTTTGACCCAAAATTTTTTTTTTCAAAAACTTTTTTTTGCCGCCGGATTCCGGCTTTGACCGGCGGTCAACGCCGGTCTCCGGCGTTGACTTTTTAAACTTTTTTTTTTTTTTTTTCTTCCGGATTTTTTTTCCGGATTCCGGCGTTGACTTATTTTATTTTTTTTTTTTTCTTTTTTCTTTTTTTTTTCTTTTCTTTTCTTCCGGATTTTTTCGCCGGTTTCCGGCGGTCTCTTTCTTTAGTGTTTTTTTAAGTTTTTTTTTTTTTGTTTGGTTTGTTTTGTTTTTCCACGCCCGCCGCTACACGTTGACCGTAATTGTGCTGTCACTGACAGTAATTTAGCGTAATTATACTGTCAATGATAGTTAATTAACGTAATTGTACTGCCGTTGACATTACATTTATGTAATTGTGCTGCCGTTGACAGTAAATTAATGCAATATTATATTTTTTTATTTATTATTATTTTTTTTTATTTTTTTTGATTTGTTGACAAGTCAACGTAATTATATTACTGTCGTTGACAGTAAAATAACTGTAAACACAATAATATTACTGTCAACAACATCAATATTATTATTTTTTTGGGGTGTTTGTTTTGTTCGAGTTATTCACGAAGTAACGTAATAATATTACTGTCTACTATTGTAATATTACTGTTGCTATAGTAATATTACTGTCACTCACAGTAATATTAATTCTTTTGGTTTTTTTTTATTTTGTTTACATTTGTTGAACGGACAACATAGTAATATTACTTTATTATACAATAATAATGAATTTTGTTGTGTTAATATTAATGTGCTAGAGATTAATATAGCAATATCAATGTGTTAAACTATAGTTTAGTTAATTTTACTGTGTTTAACAGTAATATAGTTAATATTACTGTCATTCACAGCAATATTGCTGTTTAAACGGAAAAAAAAAAAAAAAAAAAAGAAAAAAAAAAAAAAAAAAAAATTAAAAAGTCAACGCCGGAGACCGGCGTTGACCGCCGGTCACCGCCGGAATCCGGAAAAAAAATCCGGAAGGAAAAAAATAAAAAAAATAAAAAAAAAAAATAAAAAAGTCAACGCCGGAGACCGGCGTTGACCGCCGGTCAACGTCGGAATCCGGAAAAAAAAAATCCGGAAGGAATAAAAAAAAAAAAAAAAAAAAAAAAAAAAAAAGTCAACGCCGGAATCCGGCGGGAAAAAAAAGTTTTTGAAAAAAAAAAAATTTGTGAAAAAAAAAAAATTTTGGGTCAAAATTGAATAATTTGTGAAAGTTGGGGTCAAATTGAAGTTAAAGTAAGTTAAGGATGAAATTGGAGCATATTAAAGTAAGAGGGGTTATTTTAGTCCTTTACATAAATCTGGACCATGTGTGGACTTATTGGTAAAGGAGAATATTGTCTGGATCTCTTTATGAATAAGTTCCCACTGATGGGCTTATTTGTAATATGCCCTTTAATATTTAGGTAAATTAATAGGATTTTACTAGTCCTAATTGTATTAGGGCAAATGGCAAAAAGGCCCATCACATGGGACTTAAATGCATTTTAGTCCACAAAAAAAACAGTCTCTCAATTAAGCCCATCCCCATGTCTTTAGTCTAAAATACCCTCAATAATATAATTCTTAACTATTCCACCCATTATGCTCTAACTTCCTTAATATTACACATTGACCCCGGATTTAAACAAATATATCACATTAACCCCCAAAACTTTTTTTTTTTTCAGAAAATAATTTTTTTCTGAAATATTTTTTTTCCGGCCAGATTCCGGCGTTGACTTTTTTTTTTATTTTATTTTATTTTTTTTTGAATTTTTTTTTTCCTGAATTTTTTTTCCGGTCGGTCAACCACCGTTGACCGCCGGTCTCCGGCGTTGACTTTTTTTTTTTTTTTTTGAATTGTTTTTTCTTAGAAAAAAAATATTTTAATTAATATTACTGTCTTGACTACTAAATTACTGTCTCAGACAGTAATATTACTGTTTGGGACAGTAATATTATAAATATTATTTTTCCGAACAGTACTATTATTAATATTATTGTCTAAGACGGTTAAATTACTGTTGGAGACAGTAATTTAATATCCTAGACAGTAATATTAATTAAAATAAATTTTTTTAAGGAAAAAAAAAAAAAAAAAAAGTCAATTAACAGTTAAATTACTGTCTCCGACAGTTAAATAACTGCTGTAGACAGTAATTTAGCAACGAATACAGTAATATTAATTAAAAATATTTTTTTTAAGAATAAAAAAGTCAATTAACAGTTAAATTACTGTCTCCAACAGTTAAATAACTGCTGGAGACAGTAATTTAGCAACGAATACAGTAATATAAATTAAAAATACTTTTTGTAAGAATAAAAAAGTCAATTAACAGTTAAATTACTGTCTCCGACAGTTAAATAACTGCTGGAGACAGTAATTTAGCAACGAATACAGTAATATTATTAAAAATATTTTTTTTAAAAATAAAAAACTCAATTAACAGTTAAATTATTGTCTCCGACAGTTAAATAACTGCTGGAGACAGTAATTTAGCAACGAATACAGTAATATTAATTAAAAATATTTTTTTTAAGAATAAAAAAGTCAATTAACAGTTAAATTACTGTCTCCGACAGTTAAATAACTGCTGGAGACAGTAATTTAGCAACGAATACAGTAATATTAATTAAAAATATTTTTTTAAGAATAAAAAAGTCAATTAACAGTTAAATTATTGTCTCCGACAGTTAAATAACTGCTGGAGACAGTAATTTAGCAACGAATACAGTAATATTAATTAAATTTTTTTTTTTTAAGAATGAAAAAGTCAATTAACAGTTAAATTACTGTCTCCGACAGTTAAATAACTGCTGGAGACAGTAATTTAGCAACGAATACAGTAATATTAATTAAAAATATTTTTTTTAAGAATAAAAAAGTCAATTAACAGTTAAATTATTGTCTCCGACAGTTAAATAACTGCTGGAGACAGTAATTTAGCAACGAATACAGTAATATTAATTAAAAATATTTTTTTTAAGAATAAAAAAGTCAATTAATAGTTAAATTACTGTCTCCGACAGTTAAATAACTGCTGGAGACAGTAATTTAGCAACGAATACAGTAATATTAATTAAAAATATTTTTTTTTAAGAATAAAAAAGTCAATTAACAGTTAAATTATTGTCTCCGACAGTTAAATAACTGCTGGAGACAGTAATTTAGCAACGAATACAGTAATATTAATTAAAAATATTTTTTTAAGAATAAAAAAGTCAATTAACAGTTAAATTACTGTCTCCGATAGTTAAATAACTGCTGGAGACAGTAATTTAGCAACGAATACAGTAATATTAATTAAAATTATTTTTTTAAGAATAAAAAAGTCAATTTACAGTTAAATTACTGTCTCCGACAGTTAAATAACTGCTGGAGACAGTAATTTAGCAACGAACACAGTAATATTAATTAAAATATTTTTGAAGAAAAAAAAAATAGTCAATTAACAGTTAAATTACTGTCTCCGACAGTTAAATAGGTGCCGGAGACAGTAATTTAGCAGCCAAGACAGTAAAATTAATTACAATATTTTTTTTAAGAAAAAAAAAAAAAAAAGTCAACGCCGGAGACCCGGCGGTCAACGGCCGTTGACCGGCCGGAAAAAAATTTCAGGAAAACAAAATTCAAAAAAAAAAAAAAAATCAACTCCGGAGACCGGCGGTCTCCGGCGGTCAACGCCGGAATCTGGCCGGAAAAAAAATATTTCAGAAAAAAAATTATTTTCTGAAAAAAAAAAGTTTTGGGGGTTAATGTGATATATTTGTTAAAATCCGGGGTCAATGTGTAATATTAAAGAAGTTAGAGCATAATGGGTGGAATTGATACGAATTAGGGTTAAAATTGGGGTCAAAATTGAAATTAGGGTTAAAATTGGTTAATTGATGAAATTGGGCTAAATTGGGGTGTAAATCATGAAATTGGAGTTGAATTGGGTTTCAATGAATTGGGGGTAATTTTGGTATATATAAAAGGATTTTCCTTATTTGCAAATAAGTTTGAATGGGCTGGATTTATTTGAAAGACAAAAAAATTGGATGTCCCTCTTTTAATTAATTACCCTAGTCATGGACTTTTTTGTGATTACCCCATTGTATTAATCTATAGGAGTTTAAATGTATATCTGTATCTGACTTAGTAACGAACTAAAAACCTCAATTAGTATATATAAATATTCATTGAGAGATGTATGAAAAACTTTGGAAAAGCAATGTTAAACAGTTAACTTTTAGCTTATTCCAGTGAAATGTTTAAAATATCCAAATAAAAAGGTTCAGATAAAAATGAGGGTTAATATGCATGAGCTCCTTAAAGGAAACATAATTTGAACTAAATGACAAATTCAAATTTATTTTTTTAATTAAATTCTCAGTTTGAAATAATATATGAGCCACATCCCTAATTTTTTTTAATCTCTATCTTGTCTTTATACCCTAAATCCTATAAACCTAGACATTTACGTTCAATTAAAATTTATTTTTCTTCTTTTTGTTTTTTCTCTCTCTCACACGTTATCTCTCCATATTTCTCTCTATCTCCCTTTCTCTCGTTTTTTTCTCTCTTCTCTACTTTTCTCCAGTTCTCAGTAGTTGCACGAAGGCAGGAGCAGGGGCGGTGGATGCGACGGCGGCCGGTGGAGGCGGCGGCGGTGGATGGATGCGACGGCGGGCGGTGGAGGCACCGGCGGTGGCGGCGTTGGGCAAGAGCTGTGCAGGCGGGGCTGTGAATATGGTTAAGATGTTATGGAAAGTATATTTTGACTAATCAATTGGATCTGATTTCCTTGTGTTTTGAAAGATTTTTGCTTGATTTGGGTTCAAATTCCATATCTAGGTTTTCCAAAATTAGTAGGTGACTACAATCGCGGCGGCTGCGAGCGTGGGTTGCTAGGGTTAGCGGCGGCTGCGTAGGCTGCTAGGGTTTGCGACGGCTAAGAGTTTTTGGTGGCTAGAGTTTGGCAGTAAAGCATAGTACACCGTAGTATACTATACTACGTCGTAGTATACCATAGTAGACCACTATACTACCATGGTATATAGAAAAATTGAAAATATGTAAATTGAAAAAAAAAAATAGCATGTCTTTTTTTTTTTTTTTTTGTTTTGTAATTCTCAATACTGTATTATGTAGAAAAAAAGGAAAAAAATAAAGAAACTTTTATAATACTGTATAAAATGCTAAAAAGAATAAAGAGAAAAAGGAAGAGAAACGAATATTCCGAAGAAAAAAATATTATATTGAAATATGAAAATATTAAATGCATAATAAATAAAATGATAAATGCAGTTTGAAATTTACTTAATGAATATTTCGAATTTGTGAGTGGGGAGGCATTTGTGAAATGAATTTTATAGAGGATGTGAAACAAATGTTTAATTAAACTTGTCATTTAGTTCAAATAAATTTTGTCACTGGAACCTATATCCTAAGACCCCTAAAAATAATTAGGTTACATTTGAATGTACAAAACAATTGATAGTTATTGGCAAAAGTGCTTTAAAATAAATATATGTAATATATATAAAAATAAAAAAGAAAAATAAAGAAAAAGTCAATAAGCTACCTCATACATACTTTGAGATATATCTTAAAACGACTTATTTTAAATTAAGCAAAACTAAATTGATTTTGAAAACACTTAAAAACTAAGGAAAACACATAAAATTGGTCTCCCAAAGGCATCCACCCATCCACGTATTAACCTTGACTTGAAAAGGGAGTGGAGGGAACAAAACAACATCATTCCATGAAAAATCACTTTTGGCAAACTATAATTATTTATGTCCAAGTGAGATTAAGTTTGTGTTTGAAAAAAAAAAAAAATACAAATAGATTGTGAGTTTATTTCTGCATATAATTTGTTTTTAAGTTTTTGCAAAATAAGTTTTTTTTTGCTTCTCTTAAAATAAACCGGTTTGGCTATAATATATCATATCAATTCAAAATACAAATATTGCTAGCAGTTCGAAGACTACAACTACATATACCTAGGGTTGGCAATCGGGCCATGTGAGCCAAGCTTGGGTCAGCTCAAAGTTACATACCATCGGGCCTCGTTACTATATGCTCAAACTCATATACCATCGGCCTCATTCGTATAGGCTCAATCTCGGCTCATATATTTTTTCAGATTTCGAGTTTATATCGGGCCTCATATATAACCGTAATGAGTAAAAAAAAATTATAAAAACAAGTCTTAAACAAGATTTACCTTCATTCAAGTTAATCCAAAAAATACCTTAATGATCTTTGCAAGTTAGTGGGAAAATTTAAAAACAAGATTGAAAGAATTAAAAAATAATTAGTAACTCTTATTATTGGAAACGTTTTATATTCTCAAATATATCGGTGATGAATTTCAGCAATTGGATTTCAGTGGGTATTTTGCATTTGATTCATATTTTACTTATTGCCACCGCCACTACTTAATTCCTTTTATTTTGCAAACTAAAATAATCTTATACAGTCGTAACTTGTATGTTGTCATAGCATTAAAATAATAAATAGATAATATATTTTGTTAAACCTAACTAATCGGACCTTATTTGGGTTGAGTCATAGTAGGCTCAAACTCGGTCATAAATAAATCGGGTCTAGTAAAATGGCTCAGACTCGGCCCGGCTCACTAAACAGTAGGCTCGGCTCACATATAATCGGACCAAGCCATCGGGCTTCGGTTAGGCCCGGCTCAATTGCCGGTCCTACATATACCCTTGTAGCAAGGTCAGAAACTGCATTACCCTTGCAACGAGGTCATAAACTGCATAACCTTGCACATGTTTTTCGTATATAGTTTATTTTCCTGTTAATTTGCAAACACCCTAAACTTAAAAAAAAACACTTCATCCCAACTTAACTCACGATCACTAACTTTTGTTTTTAAATAAGATTTTGCAAATAACACCTAAAGCCTCTGTATAGTCTTGCGCTTCATCAAAACAATCAAAGTCAACTATGTTCCATTTCCTAAAGCAATCGTCTTTTGGATTGTAAACAAAACATACAGTCGGTACACAAATAGAACCTCGTCATTTGGCAAGACACACAACGGGGTAAAGTAATAATCATAAATTCTTGATAAACACCTCCGAGTGTCGGATACATAAGAAACAGTGACATATGTAGCCCAAGACTTGCAATACTCGCCAATTCCGATATCTAACCCAATAGTAACATTTTCAGGATAGTCGAAACACAAACGAAGACATCCTCTACTTTTCTCTCAACTTTTCGGTTTTGTTTTGTACGGAGAAGAATGGGCTTGTTTTTTATACGAGGAAGGATGTCGATAAAGTGCAGGCAAAACCTAGGACTGGCTTTTATATATCTTATACATAAAGGAGCGGCTAAAACAAAGATCAATTCTTTCTCACTTCAATACCATCACAATAAATAAATAAGTAATAAATAGGTAATGACATTAATACCCTTAATAAAAATCAATATCACACAGACATGAATAGAAAAGTTAATGGTGCCATGGAATTAAACATCCTCTCTTAGCAAATAAATTAAATGTGATTCAAAAAAATGACTAATTTTACTAAACAGTAACCTATTGATTCTAATCATAAACAACTTTACCAGGCCAATAAATCATCATTAAAATCAAGAAATATTGCTTCAATAAAATGAGATAAATAAAAAACTTTAAAAGAAAGCAATATTATCGGGTACAAGTGAGACTAAACTTTCTGTGTAGGCCTCCGCTTCACGAAAACGATCACAGTCAAAGTCAACTGTGTGCCGTTGCTTAACACACCCGTCTTTCTTATTGTAAATCAAAAAATCCGATCCGGATGTAAACAGAATCTCGCCACTTGGCAAAACAAACAACGGGGTTACGCGATTAAACATCCTCGTAAATGAAGAGTTCCCAAAAACGGATAAATAAGAAATACTCAACAATTCCGACCAAGAATCTTCCGCCCCGTATTTGTTCCAAATCAATATATCGGACCCGACGGTTAGAGCGCAGTCGAAAGACATACAACGACATCCCTTGAAAACTCCGAGTCTCGGAATGTAACAACCCTCCATACAACTAGGTCGTTCCACCGTTCCGAAACGCTCGTTCGTCAAATCGAAACAAACGATTTCCCATTTCAATTTCGTTTTATAATAGTTTATCCAATGAAGCTTCCCACTCACAAACTTCCCTTGACCTATTGTCCATCTATCCTCGAAGAACACGTTAACTCCCCAAGAATCGGCTTTTAAACTATACACTCTCGCCGACGTCTCGATCGTACGGTGTTGTCATCGTAAAAACAGCGTAAACCTTGTAATCACAACTACTCTCATCGAATCCAAAGCCGTATCCACTAATAGAACCGAGATTCTTCGGGCACGTCGTTCCAGTAAAGAAGTCGGGCAATTCCTTGAACTCTCTTGTCGAAGGGTTCAACAAGAAAAACCGACATGCGTCGACTAGAACGGAGATCAAACCGTTGCATGAACCCACGATAACTATATCTCTCGAACTATTCAACGGAAAGAAATCGAAAGAAACGGCGCGAGTGACCGGTTCGGTCAGCAAGGAGGACAGAGAACACGCCTTTAGTCTGCCTGGGCTTGATTTCGAAGAGTTCTTACAGGTTGAGATGATTCTTTTGTCGGTCAAAGATTCGATCTTTTTCGAATGTTGGAGATGGGTTTCGACGAATTGTTTGGTGGAGATCAGCGAACGCCATGATTGGGAAACACACTTAAATCTCAAGAGAGATTTTACCGGGAGTCTGTACAATATTTCTTCGATGATTTCTTCCGGAAGATGATGGCTGATTCGGTCAGCCTTGCTGGTCTTCATTGGCGGCGGCGGCGGTGGTTTACGAGTTCGGCCGTATGAGGTTCTTGTCGTACGATGAAAGCCACCAAATTAGGGTTTTGTTTTCCCGTTTTGGGGGGTTTGAGGTTGTTGTGTTGTACGAGGAATCCAGTCTACAGTTTTGATGGCTTTTGAGATCCTACACCGGGTGAAATACACCGGGTAGATCTTTACCATTAATATACACACAAACACACACACACCCACATTGGTGTGTGTAGATCAACGGTGAAAAATCACCCGGTGTAACCTTCACCGGGTGTAGGATAGATAAAACCAGTTTTGATGAGGGAAAGCCAAACACAATTTTCGTTTCTTCTTCTTTATTATATTGCGGATTTTGTGCACAAGTCCCTAACCGCTCTTTATTAATTTGGGGCAATATCACTTTCATCGATAAGCCCATCTCTTTAATATTTATTATAAATAAAGGAAACATTCATGTATATGACAATATTATTCCCAACTCTGTATACACAATTTTTAATTGTAACCCCAATTTAATCAATTTTGTCCACAAAAATCCAATTTTGAATTTTTTTTTCAATTTTTTTTTTGCGGCTGGATTCCGGCGTTGACTTTTCGATTTTTTTTTTTTTTTTTTTTGATAAGAATGGTAACACAGATGAATGTAAGCAAGGAAAAGAAGAAGAAAGAGTTGAGAGGAAGAAGACTGTATTTCATATATATTTTCCAACGTACAAACATTATGGCTATATTGTCTTACATTGATAGAGGTTAATTAACTTACTAATACTATATATAATAAGGATAATGCTATTAACTACTTAATACATATCTCTAATAACTTCCAAGAACTAAATTAGAGACAAAACAACTGCCACTTAAGGATTATCACATATCATTTTTCTGGTCTATTTTTTTCCGCCGCCAGATTCCGGCGTTCGATTTTTTTTTTAGTGTTTTTTTAGTTTTTTTTTCTTTTTTTTTTACGTTCGCCGCTTAAAGTTGACCGTAATTGTGCTGTCACTGACAGTAAATTAACGTAATTATACTGTCAATGACACTTAATTAACGTAATTGTACTGTCATTGACAATACATTTATGTAATTGTTCTGCCGTTGACAGTAGATTAACGTAATATTATTATATTTTTATTTTTTGTTACTTTATTTTATTTTGTTTGATTTGTTGACAAGTCAACGTAATTATATTACTGTCGTTGACAGTAAAATAACTGTAAACACAGTAATATTAGTGTCAACAACATCAATATTATTATTCTTTTGGGTTTTTTTTGTTTTGTTTGAGTTATTCACGGGGTAACGTAATAATATTACTGTCTATTATTGTAATAGTACTATAAACACAATAACATTGCTGTGGTTGACGGTATATTACTGTTGTTATAGTAATATTGCTCTCAACCACATCAATATTATTATTTTGTTTGATTTATTTGTTTGTTTGAGTTATTCACGGAGTAACGTAATATTACTGTCTATTATTGTAATATTATTGTGGTTGACGGTAATATTACTGTTGTTATAGTAATATTATTGTCACTCACAGTAATATTAATTTTTTTGACTTTTTATTATGTTTACATTTGTTGAACGATCAACATAGCAATATTATTCTATTACACAATAATAATGATTTCTGTTGTGTTAATATTACAGTGCTAGAGATTAATATAGCAATATTAATTTGTTAAACTGTAGTTTAGTTAATTTTACTGCGTTTAACAGTAATATAGTTAATATTACTGTCAATCACAGCAATATTGCTGTTTAAACGAAAAAAAATGTTATAGAAAGGATAAAAAAAATCGATAAAGTCAACGCCGGAAACCAGTGGTTGAAAATCATGAGAAAAAAAAAAAGTCAACGCCGGAGACCGGCGGTCAACGGCAGTGACGGACGAATTTGTCCATAAAATGTGTTTTGGGTCAAAATTAAATAATTTGTGAAATTTGGGGTCAAATTGAGGTTAAATTAAATTAATGATGAAATTGGAGCATATTAAAGTATGAGCGGCTATTTTAGTCTTTTACAAAAATCTGGACCATATGTGGACTTATTTGTAAAGAAATTTATTGTCTAATCTATTTATGAATAAGTACCCATTGATGGGTGTATTTGTAAGGACCCTTATTATATTATTTTGTTTCTTTTTTAGAAGACCAAACACAAATCAAAATAAATTAAAAATGATCACAATTCCCAACTCATTAACTATCATTTTGCTCAAAATACAAATGCAAATTCACTGTTAGAGTACGGTTTTTTTAACCCTACATCCGGTGATAAACATTGAGTGGGTCTTCTGCTGAGACATATTATATTTAATTATTCATTATATATTCCTCACTTAGGTTAATCTGTAGGAGTTTGAGGAAAATACAAAAAAACTATAAGGAGACCCACCTGATGTTTATAACCCGATATAATGTCGAATGAGGCGTTATATATTTATCCTTATTGTTTTTCTTGTATATATTTATTTTCTTTTTGAGACCATAAATAAATATTTCATATAACTTGGAAATTGAGAGGATACAAATAATATCTTTAATATTAGGGGAAATTACGGCCACCCCCTGATGTATGGTCAAATTACAAAAAAACCCCTCTTGTTTGGGTAATTACAGCCACCCCCTCCTTTTAAATATTTTTACGTAAAATTTATGTAATTCGGTTATTTACCGAACCAAATCGTATATTTTGTTCGGTAAACGGTATGAAATGTTGGCGTGCCGAAATTTTGGTCCGGTTTTACCGAATTAGCATCCCTAAATTTACCTCTGGAGGGGTCTTTTCGTAAGATAAATACATAGTTGAGGGGGGTGGCTGTAATTACCCAAACATGAGGGGGGTTTTCGTAATTTGACCATAGCTCAGGGGTGGCCGTAATTTGCCCTTAATATTATCTGGAAGAGCAATAGAGCTACAAGAACCCCAAACACATAGTTTAGCAATTTCATGAGTTGCACTATTCTCTTCTTTAGATATATGATAAGAGTAAATTACGGCCAACCCCATGAAGTATGGTTAAATTACAAAAGACCATTTTTCTGGGTATTTACAACCACCCCTCAACTATCAATTTTATTACATATCGCCCTAATTATGGTGTCAAATTGAACATAATCTTCTAGATTCCGTGAAATTTTCTCTATATGGTACTCACTTTGTGCAAAAATGTATTAGCTTCTATTAGTTAACTTGCATTGGTTGACTTCAACATTAGCTAACGTCCAACTTTTTTTCTTTTAATTTTTTTTTCCGGTAATGGACGTCGGAGCTCTGATTATAGCTGACATCCGACCTTTTTATTTTATTTTTTCTTTAAACTCTTTTTTTCGGTGGCGGATTTAGGGCTTCGATTATGAATATTTTAGTGTTGAAGTCAACTAATTGTAGCTCCGATGATCCACCATCGGAGAAAGAAAAAAAAAAGGTCGAATGTCAATTAATGTTGAAGTTAACTAATGCTGAGTCAGCTACTTAACCGGAGACCCGACGACGTGCCGCCAGAGAAAAAAAGAAGAAGAAAAAAGAGATGTCTGTTAATATTAACATTAACTAATATTGAAGTTAACTAATGTTGAGTTAGCTAACCGGAACTCCAAAGACCCACCACATGAAAAAAAAAAAAAAGATAAAACAAAAAGATAAAAAAAATAATAATAAAGGAAAAAAAATGGAATGTCAACTAATTTTGAAGTTAACTAATGTTGAGTCAGCTAACCAAATCTCCCACGACCCATGCCACCGCTGCAAAATTGAAAAAAAGAAAGTTTTTAATAACTAAATTGAAAAAAAAAGGGTCGGGTGGGTTGGGCTTATCTCAAATAGAAATATGTATGACTATTTTGAGAATTCATATTTTTGTGGATTTATTCCAAATGAAAGTTAAATGGTAGATTTATTTGTAGTAAAACTTCATTCCATAGACCTCGCTCAAATACACCCAATATCTTATTATATCATATCATCAAAACACACGCAAAGACATCCTCTAAAAACTCCCAATCCCAGGCAAAAATTAGAACTCTCCAAACATCCCCGCTTTGAAACAATTTGGATCATCACACGTACGGAAATTCAACCTTAAACAACACATTACCTCATCAAGAATCGAACTTGATATTATATTGTTCCTGTTAGAATCCCTTGGATTCTAATTATACGAGAATTAATGAAACTTGTGCCACAAGTTTGCATATACCGTGAGCTAAAGAAGGGAAGAGTCCTTGTAGCTTTTAATTCTTTTAATTTGTCATTAATTGATTTATAATAGGAATTATTCTTCTAAAGAGTTATTCTTATTTTAACCCAAGACTTTCTTGTGTGCAGGTCTCTTACTGTTAGAACCAAAATTGAATTCTAATTATTTTCAAAGTCTTGGGCAACAAGCCTTGTATGGGCCGTGTGTTTTTTTTCTAACAAGGAAGAAGTGGTTTCCATTGGTTTATATATTGTCATTAATTGTGATATTATTTTATATGGAAATTAGAATTAGATTAGGATTGAATATCTTGTGATAAGGCATGATCACATTATTAAATATCTTTTACGATTCTTATACGTCTTTTAATCATTGGACTCTCTTACAGGTTTTCACATGACGTATAAATAAGGGAGCAGAGCACAGCATTCTTTGGCGTTTTTGGAGAGAAAAATTATATTTTTCTGCTCTTATTTTTGCTGCTCCCGGAACGTCTTTGATCGAGAGAAATTTTTCACAAAAAAAATAGTTTTCCTCTCGTTTTTATTGTTCCATCGTGATACGTGATCTTCATAGAAAATATACCGGCTTCAAGGCTTTGTGGTGAAGACACCAAGATTCAAGGAGTATCACAAGTTTGCTTCTTCTATACAAAAAGAAGATCGGTTCTTCGGGAGAGGGGCTTAAACAGATCTCGGGAGGAGATCGATCCGCCGACTGAGGGATTCAGCGTTGAAGGGAGTTCAACCGTGCGGAGCAAGGGACGTGCTGCAAATTGAAGATTTATAATTCAGCGTAGTATACAAGAACGGCGTCAACAAAGAGGGAGTCTTTGTATTTTGATTAAGTCCTACTATTGTATTCGTAAAACTAAAAATTAGTAAATTTTATTTGCAGGTCCCCGTGGATGTAGGGTACAATTGTATCCGAACCACATTAAAATTTGTGTCTCGTTTATTTCTGTTTTTACGAACTACTTAACGAACTGTTGCAGCACTTCACGCAACAGTAACGAAAAACTGAATTTGACACAAATAATTTATATCTGCACGAAATAAATTCTAACAATTGGCATCAAGAGCCTATCACTAGATACACTTAGTGAGATTTTGGGATTTAATTTTTTTTATTTTTTTTGTGCAGAGATATGAATAATCATCGTGTAGGCGCATTCCTACCACCTCTCTTGGGTGAATTGAACTACTCTGATTGGAAAATAAGGATGAAGATGTTCATCAAATCTATTGATGAATGGGCCTGGCGCGCGATTCTATTTGGTTGGACACCTCCTACCTCAATGAATGAGTCACACGAGATCATTCAAACGCCAAAAGAGAAGTGGAGTGATGAAGAAGTACGAATAGCAGATTATAATTCCAAGGCAGTCAATGCTATCTTGAGTTGTATCGATGACGACCAATTCAAATTGATATCGATGTGCAAATCAGCAAAGGAGGCATGGGATGTTCTACAAGAGGCCTACGAAGGAACTACTCTGATAAGCAAGTGCAAAGAGACTGTTGCTGAAACTGTTGCAACAGTTGGACATACAGTTCAAACAGAACTCAGGTATGATAATTTGCCTTCAATAGACGACATCGATTTAACTCCCTTTATTCTTGCAGGTGACGATGGGGATTCAGAAAACAACAGTGATGATGACGAGACGACCTTGGAAGAATTGAAAAAGTGCTACGAAAGGATGTACGAAAAATTGCTTCAGGTATGCGAGTCGAATAAATTCTTAGAAAAAGAGAAGCTTGTCCTAATTGAGGAAAACAAAGTGTTGAAGGTAAGAATTTCTATTCTTGAACAAAATGCTATTTCTGCTAGTAGAGAAACAGATAATTTGAAGGCTAAATTTGCTCAAACCCAAGATGTTATTTCTAAGTTTAATACTGGTAGAGTAACTTTGAATGAAATTTTGAACAAAAATCAGCCGACCTATGGTCGTATAGGTATAGGGGGTAATCGGCTATCTAATGATGCATTGAAACAGAAAGAGAATCCAAAAAGAAAAATCAATTTTGTTAAACAATCCACTGTTTCACAAACTGTTGCGACAGTTGCACCAACACAGCCATTTCAAAGAAAAGTTTTTGTTCCTACCTGTCATTTTTGTCATGTTCCTGGTCATATACGACCCAGGTGTTTTAAGTACTTGAAAATGGTTAAAAAAATAATGGTCCGCTCACCACTTTCCGCTAAAATTGATCACACTTTTGTGTCGTCTCGAAAACCCAAGATAAAGGTTGATTTAGTGAATAAAACTCAACAAAAAATCTGGGTAAAGAAGTCTGATCTTAATTGTTTATCTGCCATTACTTCTTTAAACTCATGTGATGATAGTACTAACTGTTCCAACAGTTCTGGTGACAAAGCTAGTTTGGGGAATAAAATACTTGGTAATCTGAATTGTGATAATTTGTATGCAAAAAATAAGTTTATGAATCCATTTCAGCATTCGAGAACTAAGCTTACTGATATTTGTCATCTTTTCATAAGGGGCTTGGTCGAAAAGGGGGTTGTCTCAATTGATTATGCTGCAACGGAGAATGAATTAACTGATGCTTTTGCAAAAACCCTTGATGCACAGAAATTTGATTCCTTGCGAAAATCGCTGGGAATTTATGTTGTTTAATCTGATGCAGTTGCATGAACTGTTGCAACAGTCTGTGTGTCCAGACTTGCAACTTTTAGAGGTAGGACACTTCATATGTTTTTGCATCTCATATAGGACCTGCATTAAGCATATTGCATATGATTGAGACAAATGTGAATTTGATACTTCGTGTATATTTTGTGGGGTAGAACTTCACCAATTCCCAAAATGATTACTTAAAAGGCTCCAACTTATTTATTTCTCTGAATAGTCTTGTCATGGTTGGATGTTTATATAGGGAAAAGCTGCCTCTTTTAATGAGTGAAAGCTACTCTTGAACTACTGTTACTAATATATATATCTACAACCATTTGGTCAGTGAATAGTTCGAAGCCTTTTTGAGTCGAGTCAGTAAATCACGTGGCCGAAAGCTCGCTACACGGCTCAATTAGAAAGCCCAGGGGACTACACATTGCACGGCCAATATAAATTATACATATGGTCAGTGAATAGTTCGAAGCCTAGTTGAGTCGAGCCAGTAAACCACTTGACCGAACACTCACTACAAGGCTCAATTAGAAAGCCCAGTGGACTACACATTGCACGACCACCATAATCTCGTTCATTTTAATTGCTCTGTTTTTCATGGGAAAAAGCTACCATTAGACGTGTGTGTACGCTACCTAATAAGAGCATCTTTGTGTTTGACTTGGGATTATTAAGTTTGTTGGTTGCATTGGCAGTCGGATTTTTGGGGATTGCGCTTATCGTGAATGTGAAGATAAATCCCATATGTTTTGTTTGTCCATGCAGTATCCTATTCACATATGTCTCTTCACTCATGTTTATTTCTCATGTTTACTTCTTGTCTTGCATTACGCATTATTTAATAAAAAAAAAAAAAAAAAAAAAAAAATGAGAGAGAGAGAGAGACGGGATTTTTGTTTATGTGCCGGTTAAATTTGATTTTTTTTGTTGCAACCGGATCGATTGGGCTTACTCCTCACATTTCCACGTTTCTTATGAAGTTTGGCAAAGTCTGTAGTCTTTGCTATTTAATGTTGGATTTGATATCACTATCCTTTGATTTTCGCATTGCAATTATCGTGTGGTATTGAGTTTGTGAGTTTGTGATTTTATGTGCACGTTATGTATAGTGATTCTTCTCACTTACTTCCAAGATTCTCTCTTCGTTTTGATCTTTTTGTTAAGTGTTTGAACAACTTGCTTGAATCATCAAGATCATTAGTCCATGTTGAGTTATCTCTGCATGGTGATTGCCCAGAAAGGGGGAGAAAAGAACAGGAGAAAAGAACAGTAACGATGACATGAACACAGGGGGAGTTCCGACAACTGTTGCGACAGTGCATCAGACAGTTGCTGGAATAGTGCAGGAATGCAGGGGGAGTTCAGACAACTGTTGAAACAGTGCATGAGACAGTTGCTGGGCAGAAATATAGGACAAATAATAAGCATTGTGAAGAGAAGTTGTTTCTGCTACTGCATATCCTTTTATCTCGTGCTTATCTGAACGAATTATCTGCTTTTATTTTGGAACTATGGTTTATTTACGGTTTACACTATCTGGTGAACTGTTTGATAAACTGTTGCAACAGTTTATATGTGCAGATGTTATTCTGAATTTGCTAACCCTTGTTCATGCATGTATCATATAGTTAGGGGGAGTAAATATTCTGACCAATCAATGCCAAAGGGGGAGAGTGTTAGAATCTCGTGGGATTCTAAGTCCACAACACCAAGTGAAATTCTATGGAGATGTTTATTGTCATTAATTGGTTTAGGTCTTCACAAGAATATAAAAGGAGGAGCTATAATGCCGATGTTATTTGCTGAGTCTCTTATCACGTGGATAATTTACCACGTCGTCATCCACCGCCTCCCAAGTCTACCAAGCCAAGTAAGCAAAGGGGAAGTATGAATGCATTTACAAGAAGAGCTGCCTAAGGATCATTCACATGGGGAGATACACATGCAGAGGGAGCTGACTCCGTTGTGAACCACCTGCCGAAGCCACTACTGTGGGAACAGTTGCTGAAACTGTGGCACTTACTATTGCAGCAGTTGATGCCACTCTTGTTGTTGAAAGAGTTGATGATGATCTTTAGCTTTATTTGCTTCCGTCTAATCATCAGATTGTTTTATTTTCAGGTTTTTTACTCAGCGGGAGAAAATGATTATAATCAATAAACGACAAAGGGGGAGATTGTTAGAATCCCTTGGATTCTAATTATACGAGAATTAATGAAACTTGTGCCACAAGTTTGCATATACCGTGAGCTAAAGAAGGGAAGAGTCCTTGTAGCTTTTAATTCTTTTAATTTGTCATTAATTGATTTATAATAGGAATTATTCTTCTAAAGAGTTATTCTTATTTTAACCCAAGACTTTCTTGTGTGCATGTCTCTTACTGTTAGAACCAAAATTGAATTCTAATTATTTTCAAAGTCTTGGGCAACAAGCCTTGTATGGGCCGTGTGTTTTTTTTCTAACAAGGAAGAAGTGGTTTCCATTGGTTTATATATTGTCATTAATTGTGATATTATTTTATATGGAAATTAGAATTAGATTAGGATTGAATATCTTGTGATAAGGCATGATCACATTATTAAATATCTTTTACGATTCTTATACGTCTTTTAATCATTGGACTCTCTTACAGGTTTTCACATGACGTATAAAAGACGTATAAGAATCGTAAAAGATATTTAATAATGTGATCATGCCTTATCACAAGATATTCAATCCTAATCTAATTCTAATTTCCATATAAAATAATATCACAATTAATGACAATATATAAACCAATGGAAACCACTTCTTCCTTGTTAGAAAAAAAACACACGGCCCATACAAGGCTTGTTGCCCAAGACTTTGAAAATAATTAGAATTCAATTTTGGTTCTAACAGTAAGAGACCTGCACACAAGAAAGTCTTGGGTTAAAATAAGAATAACTCTTTAGAAGAATAATTCCTATTATAAATCAATTAATGACAAATTAAAAGAATTAAAAGCTACAAGGACTCTTCCCTTCTTTAGCTCACGGTATATGCAAACTTGTGGCACAAGTTTCATTAATTCTCGTATAATTAGAATCCAAGGGATTCTAACAATCTCCCCCTTTGTCGTTTATTGATTATAATCATTTTCTCCCGCTGAGTAAAAAACATGAAAATAAAACAATCTGATGATTAGACGGAAGCAAATAAAGCTAAAGATCATCATCAACTCTTTCAACAACAAGAGTGGCATCAACTGCTGCAATAGTAAGTGCCACAGTTTCAGCAACTGTTCCCACAGTAGTGGCTTCGGCAGGTGGTTCACAACGGAGTCAGCTCCCTCTGCATGTGTATCTCCCCATGTGAATGATCCTTAGGCAGCTCTTCTTGTAAATGCATTCATACTTCCCCTTTGCTTACTTGGCTTGGTAGACTTGGGAGGCGGTGGATGACGACGTGGTAAATTATCCACGTGATAAGAGACTCAGCAAATAACATCGGCATTATAGCTCCTCCTTTTATATTCTTGTGAAGACCTAAACCAATTAATGACAATAAACATCTCCATAGAATTTCACTTGGTGTTGTGGACTTAGAATCCCACGAGATTCTAACAGTTCCGATAAACAGTCGTTTACCCATAAATAAACCCTTCAAAAACCTTGTAATCACCACTAACTAATATCATCAAAGCCAAAGCCATATCTTTTTGGGTAAATTACAACTGCCCCTCTAAGGTAAAGTCTATTTACAAAAAAAATCATCAATGTTCCATACTTACATTCAACCCCTGTAATTTTTAGATTTCTTACATTAGCACCCTTTTGTAGGGGTGAATGTAAGAATTTACAAACTACAAGGGGTTGAATGCAATTTATCAAAGAAAAGGGTTTCTTTTGTAATTACATTTTATCTCATTTGGATATTTTGCAAATGGTGAAGAGGGTGAGTTGATCATGTGGTGGGCTGTGGGCCAGAGTTTCGTTGTTTGTTGAATTTTGGAGATATTTTTTGATAAGGTATTTGGTGGAGATCAAAGAACGCCATGATTTGGAAACGGAATTGAATCTCAAGAGAGATTTTACAAGATTCATATGATGATTTTTATCGGAATTAGGATCTACATATGAGATTGCGATTTCCAATATATATGCTTTTGGTATTCGAAAATAGTTCTGAAAATTCTAATTTTTTTTTTCTTCAGATAACTACACTTGTAGCATCAAAACTATTATGTATTTTATATTACAGTTTATTTGAGATAGCCGCCTCACAAACTTACATACTGTGGGGTAAGCCTATGTTTTTTTTTTAATGTTTTTGAGTAAAACCCATTTATTCTAACTTTCATCCGATATAAACTCAAATAATTATTGTTTATACCCATTTTATCATTTTCAAACTTGAACTAGGGTTTGTTAACTTATTTATTATGATTATATTATTTATTTATTTATTATTAAAAAATAATCCCCTTTCCGGCGGTGGCCTTGGTGGTCGGAGCTCCGGTCAATATTAGTTGACATTCCATTTGTTTTCCTTTTTTTCTTTTTTTTTTTAATTTATTTTTCCAGCGGCGGGTCGTCTGAGATCTGGTCTGACTCAACATTAGTTAATTTCAAGTCTTCAATATTAGTTGACATTCCATTGTTTTTTTCTTTTATCGTTTTTTTATTATTATTTTTTTTGGTTTATTAGGGATAACCCCCTTGTTCATATTTTCTAATGAGGTAGATCCAATTAATTTTTCCCTTTTTGAGATACACCCAAATTTGCCAACTTGACAAAATATATTATATAATTTCCCTTTAATACCCCTGTTTTATTTTTGAACGGCATTTATTTCCTTAACTACGTGATATGAGATTTGCTGATACGTTGCCTAAAATCACGGAATAAATTTACGTGAGTTTATTGGCTGTTTCTATCAAATCGTGTACAATCTGTTTTGAAGATTTTCTCCAGCGTTTCATCGTTTTTCTATCGTCTTTGAAGATTTTTTCACCGGTGTGGAAATAGGATCGGATTTGAGCGTTCATTGTTGTACGTTGTTAAGCGGGTATGAATGCGTTTTTTTTCGTTTTTGATTTTCGCTGTATGTCCAGGGTTGTCGTGTACGGTGGTTAGACATTTTTAAGAGTTGTGTTGATACTTGATTCTATTAAGTAGAACGCTTTTTAACAAAATTACGTCGTCACATATACATCGTTATTTGTGGCTGATGATGTTTGTTTGGAAGAAGATTCACAGAGTTATAAGAGGATGGTTCACGCAGTCGGACCAGAGTTGTTTTATTTGAGCGTCGTAGTTGGTTTATGCAATAATCGAAATAAATGTCTGCTGTGGTCGAGTTCATGAGTTTGATCCATATTGATAGTTGGTTTATTTGTTTACAACAGTCGATTTTAGTGTGCTCGGTAGTACATTAAAATATATTTCGTAGCCTTTTTTAATTTAGCGTATGGATTTTGCATTTTAAGTTTATTTTTTATGACATTAATGTATTGTCGTTCAAATGTATTTGCAGTGTATTTAATCAATTTTTAGTATTCTGCATTTTTAATTTTGTTTCATGATTTTAGGTTGTTTCGATGGCGAATTTCGTACGGATTTTGTTGAGGTTTGGTGGGTTGGTTGCTATAAAGAGGTGTTTACGATGTAATGGCTCGGTATCTTCGGTTAAGTGTTAAACCGTTGTAATACAGTAGTATACTATTATGAATACCGTATGATACTACCATTATCATTTTATTATACTATTATGAGATTATTAATGTACTAGAGTTTTTTAACTCGACATATTGGTTTGATTGTGTTATGATGTGTTTTATGTATTTTATCAAAACCCTAGATTGAAATTATGAGATTATTAATGTACTATTTTATTGGTTATGTTGGAATACTTTACGTTGATTTTGTTCTCAATATTCTTGTCATTTCAGTGGTATATTGTTTGTAACACAATTTCATATCACTACTATAACCGTAATATACTATCATAGCAGATTAATGTACTATATTGAAATTATTAATATACTATGTGGTTGAATAATACGGGATCCATAGTCGATTAACGAGATCCATATTCGAATTAGATCAATAAGATAGTCTATTACATGATATAAGGAAAATTACCCTAATTGATTAGTATTTCAAACAAACATATTATTCAGTTTCTATATATATTATTATTTTTTCATATATATTATTATTTACCCTAATTGTTTTCATATAATAAGGAAAATTACCCTAATTGATTAGTATTTCAAACAAACATATTATTCAGTTTCCATATATATTATTATTTTTTCAATAGTCAAATAACTAAACCCATAGTCGAATTAGATAGTCTATTAAATGATATGAAATAGTCTACTAATTTTAAAACACAAATCCGCCGCCGTCACTTCTCAAATCTAGGGTTTTGATGATTCTTCGGCCCATAGTCGATTAACGAGATCCATAGTCAAATTATACCAGTGGGATAGTCTATTAAATGATATGGGATAGTCTATTAACACAAATGTAATTCGGATGTGGTGGTGGTGGAGGACTAGGCGATGGTGGAGGTGTTGCTTATGGCCAATATCGTTGTTATCGCCGTTGGCCACCGGCGACAACGGTGACGGAGGTGGTGGCGGTCGGAGGTGGAAGCGACGAACCCGACGGGAAAATAAGGAGGGATTTCGGAGTGCAGAAAATCGTCAATCGCCGGTGTATAAATTTCTGGTTTTCTTTGGGACGTTTGCAGATTTTGATAGTGGTTTTGTGGGGATAGTGTTTTAACGGGAAAATAGAGAGGGATTTGATATTATTTCAAAAGGTAAAGTAACGGGATTTGTGGGATTTGATTGAGGGTACTTATGTAATTTAGAAAAGTTTGGGTTTTTATCAAAATGGCAAATTTAAGTTTGGGTCTACCCCTATTATTTGAATGTCTAAGGGGGTTATATCTAATAGACCCTATTTTTTTTCCGCTGGCGGGTCGTTGAAGCTCTGGTTAGTTGACTTGCATATAGTTGACTACGTATTACCTGACTTCAACATTAGCTGACGTCCATTTTTTTTTTCTTTTAACCTTTTTATTTCTCAAGCAACGAAACGTCGGAGCTTTGATTAACTGACTATGCATTAGTCGAATTCACATTAGCAGACATCCGGCCTTTTTTTTTTTTTTTTTTTTTTTCTTTTAACTCTTTTCCCTCTTTTCCTAGGTGATGAGTATTTCGGACTCCGATTAGCTGACTAACCATTAGCTAACACCGGACTGTTTAGTGTTGAAGTCAACTAATCGTAGCTCTGATGATCCGCCATCGGAGGAAGAAAATAAGTATCGAATGTCAATTAATGTTGAAGTTAACTGATAATGAAGTTAACTAATGCAGGCACCGCTAATTAACAGGAGATCCGACGACCCACAGCCGAAGCAAAAAAAAAAAAAAAAAAAAAAAAAAAAAAGGGAAAAAGTACAGTTTGCCCCCCCTAACTACGGAGGTTGTACCAAACACTCCATAAACTACAAAACTTGACAAAACGCCCCCTACCATTTCCAGCCAACAGTTAAAAACTTAACACCGTTAGTACATGCATTTACCTTGTTGTCCTTAAAATATATGTTTGCACTACTCGGTTGTATCTTTGAGTAAGCATAGTAAGCACACTTCCACCTTACCTTTATAAAATCTTGAGCGGCAGGATCCACGCCGCCAAAAGCATCTCGCCGGCATATCCTCTATCCTCACAACCATCGTACCCACTTGGAAGATAATCTTTTCTCTGATGGTCCTAACGTCAAGCTCTCATCCAACATCGCCAAACTCGGAAAAAATCAATCGAATAAGGAGCAATAGAAGTATGCTCGAATCGGGGCAGTGGTTTTCCAGTTGGTCTAAGGGGAGAGAGAATAAATTATTTTGGATTGCGGCAAAGAAAGTTGCCTCTTCATGGCGGTGGGATCTCATTGGTTCTTTGCTGCTATTGTTTGATCTTCATTAAAACTTGGGTTTTTGGTGAAATTTTTTGAGATTGCTTTTCTTGGAGAAAAATTGCAGTTCAAATAGAAGGATTGAAGAGATGATTTTGTTTCTCTTATTCTTTAATTTTATGTGAGCATTTGTTGAATTGAGGTATGTTTCATGGTGATTCTGGTGAGGATGCAGTGTTCTTTTGAGTGTCGACAGAGAGAGATTGTTGAAGATTTTGCAGATTTTTCCTTTTTATTATTTTTTTTTTTTTTTTTTTAACTTACTCATTTATTTATATTTAATAATATCGTTATTTTAGGCAAAATACAGTTTACACCCCTGAACTATCAACCGTACCAAAATAACCCTTGTCATTTGTGGTCAACGTTAAAAATGCTAACACCGTCGTCAGTTAAAATGTGCATTAACTTGTTTGCCCCCAATTTCGGTCTTCTCCACTATTTATTCTCTCGTCTCTCTTCGTCTTCTCGCCATTTTCTTTAACAGGAGATCTCTCATCGATCTCCACTCTCTCTTCTTCTCTTTCTTCTCTAACCTTACCTTTATATCACAAGAATCGCTCATCGAATCACTGTCCCCACATGTAAGAAGATGAAGATGAGGATGGTGAGGGGCCAAGGTTGATGAATTTTCATCGGAGGGGAGCAGAATTTCAATGGGGTTCAATTACGGGGATTTCGTCAATGTAGTCAAGGATGGAGTCAAATGGGCTCTCAATTATGTCTTCGGCCGATAATAATGGTTGAGTGCTGCAATGAAGTAGATTCTACCTCCTCCGTTGTCTTTGGTTCCGCCACCGCTTCCGGTGGTGGTTCGTCGACGGTGGTGGGTGGTGGCAGAGGCTTGTTGTAACAGCGTTGATCCCATTTTTCTCATCTTAGTTGCTTCTTGATATGCGTGTTCTAGTTATTCTTGACTCATTATATGTTCTTATTGGAGATGAGAGCAATCTTCAAATTTGGAAGCATGGTAACGTCATAGGTAATGTCACAAAGAACCAAGATTGAAGGTCTGTTATTTGCTACCTCCGATTAGTTTTCAGAATTGATGTATGATTTTAAGCTATATTTTATTCAATCTAGCTTTTTCCTTTTTTAATTTAAAGAACAAAAAGACAAATATAAATTGAGGGGTAAAAAGTCTAATAAGTGCAACAATAATAAAAAAGAATAAAAATGACACATCATCATTCACTAACAGCTTATAAATGGAGGGCCATTTTGATACGTTTCATAGGGATATTTAGTACAACTCCTATAGTTCAGGGGTAAAAACTTTACTTTCCTCTTTATTTTATTTTTGTATTTTGATTATTTAAAATTGAGTGTAAAAGCGTCCCGCAAAGTGAAATAATAGAAAAAATCATAAAATGAATATGCCACGTCATCATCCACTAACAGACTGTAAACAAATGGGCCATTTTAGTTCAATGGGGTGTTTGTGACAAGCCTCATAGTTCAGAGGTGCAAATTGTACTTTCCCAAAAAAAAATGTTAACTAATAGTTAAATAATGTTGAAGTTAACTAATGTTGAGTCAGCTAACCGTAGCTCCGGCGATTCACCACTGGAAACAAATTAAAATAAAAAAAAATAAAAAAAAAATGGAATGTCACCTAATGTTGAAGTTAACTAATGTTGAATTAGCTAACCGGAGCTCCGACAACCCGGACTAATGCCACAAAAAAAAAATAAAAGGAAAAGGTTGGGTCGGACAGGACCGGGTCGGGTTAGGTCGGAACGGACCTGGTGGGCGGGGGGTGGGTTACGTTGGGCTTATCTCCAATAGAAATATATATAGACTATGTTTGGGAATTTATGTTTTTGTGGGCTTATTTGAAATTAAAGTTAAAGGATATGTTGATTTGTAGCAAAACTTCATTTCATGGGCCTAGCTCAAATTCACCCTTATATTATTATTGGAGTCTTAAGATATAGGTCTCTCTCGTGAGAAAAGTTATTAGAATTAAATGCAAATCAAACTAAATATTTGTTTCACATCCTTTATAAAATTCATTCAAAAAATGCCGCTCCAATAACAAATTTGATATCTGCATTAAGTAAAATTCAAATTACAATTATCATTTTTATTATACATTTAAAATTTTCATTTTTTCATTTAACATATTTTATTTTAGTTTATTTTTACAGACTTCGGCATCTTTATTTTTTTCCTTTTTTTCATTCTAGCATGTTTTACATTATTACAAGCAAGTTATTTTTTTTCCTTGTTTATAACATTATATTGAAAATTACGAAAAAAAACGTATTTTCTTGTTTTTTTTAATAATACAACAGATTGTAAAAATACTACGGTGTACTATAGTATACTATGGTTTGCTGTAATATACTATTGTTTACTACAATGTACTATTCCGAACCCTAGCATCCAACAACTCCCAGCCGCCACCAAACCTTAACATCAAACATCTTCCCGCCGCCGTCAAACCATAACATCTAACAAATTACAGTCGTTGCCAAACCTTAGCAATCAATGACTCCCTAGCCGCCGCAAAACCCCATCTACCAAAACCTAGTCGCCCCACCAACTCCAGCCGCCATAGTTGCCGCCTCCTAACATAGATCTAACCTCACACCATTATAGTTGTTGTCTCATTGCCTCCATAACCATCTCTTTCATTGCCATAACCTCCATAACTGCCTCCTTAACCACCGCCTCCATCGTCGCCGCCACCTACTATAACCACCATCGTAGCCTCCCACAACAATAACTGAATATAACATTTATTAAATTTAGATTTGTTAAAGAGAATAGAAAAGAAAAAAAAAGGGAGGGGTTGGGGACGAAGAGAGAGAGAAATGAAGAGAAAAACGTGATTTTTATTAGGTACTGTAAGGGAATTTTTGGCTTAAATAAAAATCAAAGGATATGTATCAATTTTTTTTTAAGTAGGGATGTTGTTAAAATGTTCTATATGAAGTTGTCACTCATATCTAATTAGGTTTGGTTTGACGGGTGTGAGACATATTACCCTTATATCATAGGGTTAAATACAAAAACACTCATGTACTATGAACTTTGTATCATATAACTCCATGTACTACACATAAATACAAAAAACCCCTACCTTTACATTTTTTTCAACACCTGTTTTTAGCTGGACGAAAATACCCATGTTAAAGCCTATAAACATAATGGTTTGTTTTAGCCATTTTCCACTATATTTTTAACATTTTCGGTCGATTTTACTTATGAAATTTTATTTATTTTATTTTGTTTCTCCAAAACATCTAATTGCTTGATTTTTTTTATTTTCTGAATAAACCTTTTATTTTTGTCATTTTGAATTTCTTCATTTTTTTTCTTAAATGTCTTCCGGTAGTTCAAATTCTCAACAATTATGGGATTTTAAGGATGTTTTTCGGGTAAGGATTGTTTTCATTTACATAGAGCTAGAAAACACCATATGATTGTTGAGAATTTGAATACGTGAAGACATTTAAGAAAATAATGAAAAAATTCAAAAGGACAAAAATTTATTCAGAAAAAAAAAAACATAAAAAAAAAATCTAAGCAATTATATGTTTTGAAGAAAAAAATAAAAATACCAAAATTTTCCAAAAAAAATAGAATGAAAATGTTAAAAAATATAGTGGAAACTGGCTCAACCGAACCCCTTATATTTATAGGCTTTTGCAGGGGTATTTTCGTCCTGCTAAAACAAATTTTGGAAATATGTAATGGTTGGGAGATTTTTGTATTTATGTATAGTACATGTGGTATATGATACAGAGTCCATAGTACATGGATGTTTTTGTATTTAAAACCATATTATATTATAGGTGAATAAAAAGTTGAATGGTAAATTAAAGTTCCCAAGTCTTAACGTGTTAGTGTTAGTTAACTTTAACATTGTTAGAAATCTTTTTTCTTTCTTTTGTTTTTCTTTGTTTAGAAAAAAAATTAGTGTTTTTTGTCTTTTTTTTTTTTTCTTTTTTTTTTTCCGGGTCGTCTGAGCTTCAGTTGACTGACTCACTATTAGTTAACTTCAACATTAGTTAACTTCAAAAAATCCAATTTTTTTCTTTTCATTATTATTTTTTTATTCTTTTAATGAGATTAAAAAAAAGACTTTATTACAAAGCAATATGATACTCTTCTAACAAAAACTACTTCAGAAGCCAACACCATTAACCATCTTTGTACTATCCGAGCACAAAGAGTTGGTACCTAACATCTACTGTTAGAATAAAAGACTAGGGTTCGAATCATGCATGTCACCTAGTTTCTCAATTCCTAACATGATTTGAATTTTGAAAAAGAAAAATCCAAGAAAATTAAACATTTTTATGCTACTTTTCTTTTAATCATATCATACCATATATCATACCATTAAAGTTTGCCTCACTTCTTCACCACCATCAATCATCAAGTACAAGTGAGACTAAACTTTCAGTGTAGACCTCCGCTGCACGAACACGATCAAGGTCAAAGTCAACGGTGTGTTGTTGCCTGACGCAATTGTCTTTCTTATTGTAAATAAAAAAAACCGATCCGTACGTAAACAGAACCTCGCCACCTGGCAAAACAAACAACGGAGTTATGAGATTATATGTTTCCGGCAATGAAGGCTCCCAAGAAACGGATCGATAAGAAATAGTGACATGTTTAGCCCAAGAATCATCCACCCCATACTTATTCCAAATCCAGATGTCGAACTTAATAGTTGAAACATAGTCGGCAAACACACAAAGACATCCTTTGAGAACTCCCAATCCTGGGCTGTAATAACCCTCGATACAACTAGGTTGTTTCACGATTCCAAAAGTCTCACTCTTCAAATCGAAACAAACAACTTCCCATTTCGGATTCGTTTTCGAATAGCTAATCCAGTGTAACTTCCCACTCACAAACTTGGCTGAACCAAATATACACACATCCTTAAAGAAAAAATTACGTCCCCAAGAATCGTCCTTTAAGCTATACACTCTTGCGGTACTCGGAAAAGTCAAGTTTGAACCAAACCGGAATATCATATAACAAACGGCGCAAACCTTGTAATCACCACTACTCTCATCAAATCCAAAGCCATATCCACGAATAGAACCGACATTCTTCGGGAAAAGCGCTCCGGTAAAGAAGTCGGGCAATTCCTTGGACTCTCTTGTCGAAGGATTCAACAAGAAAAACCGACATGCATCTACTAATACGCAGATCAAACCGTTGCAAGAACCGACGATAACTACATCTCTCGAACTATTAATCGGAATGAAATCGAAAGAAAAGGCACGAGTGACCGGTTCGGTGAACAAGGAGGACAGAGAACATGCCTTTAGATTGCCTTTACAGGTTGAGATGATTCTTTTGTCGGTGAAAGATTCGATCTTTTTCGAACGTTGGAGATGGGTTTTGATGAATTGTTTGCTGGAGATCAATGAACCCCATGATGGGGTAACACACTTGAATCTCGATAGAGATTTTACCGGAAGTCTGTACAAGATTTCTTCTATGATTTCTTGGGGAAAATGATCGGTGGTTTGTTCAGCCTTGCCGGTCTCCATTTGCAGCAGCGGCAGCGGCGGCGGTGGCTTACGAGTTTAGCGTACGGGAAAGCCACCGGACTAGGGTTTTGATTAGGAAATCCCAAACACAATTTTCTTTTCTTCTTTATTATTATTATCTAATTTCGTTTTGGGAAAATTGAACATCACCCCCTATACATTTCTAATTTTTGCACTTTACCTCCTCATTTTTTTAAAAAGTGATTGTCACCCTTCAAAATGTTATTCTTGGTTGACACTGCCACAAAATTAGGGTTTTGTTTTACCGTTTTGGGTGTTTTGAGATTTTTGTTTCGTATGAGAAAGAGTTTATTGCAAATAGCACCCCTGTGAAATCGCGAATTGGCAAATAACCTTTGTGAAAAAAAAACTCTACCATACCTCCATGGGGTAAACAGTATAAAACCCCCATGTATTTCATTTTACTTTGCACGGAATCCCCTTTTATGTTAAAAGTTAACACCATTAACTATAGATTTTATGCAATTTTTTTATAACATATGGGGATTTGGTGCATGGTTTTGCAATACAAGGGGGTTCTACGCAAAATTAATTTATTATTTAAAATTCAAAATATTTTCTTAAATTAAGTCGATTAATTTAAAACATGAAAACCAAAAAAATTAATGTTCGAGATGGAAGATGGAACGAATTCTCAAATTATTTACGTTATTTTCACATGTAATTCTAACAAAATAATTATAAATTTTACAAAATCAAAATTCTTAAATATATTAATAATTATATTATATAAAAATTGATTTTTTTTTAAATACTTACCACACATATTAAATTTATATTTTTTATATGGTAACTAAGTGTCCGACTTAATTTGAGAAGATAGTGTGAAAAATTTAAATGAATAAATTAATGTTGCATAAAATCCCCTTGTATTGTATAAATTATGCACTAAATCACCCTATATTATAAAAAACTTGCATAAAATCCATTTTATAGTTAACGGTGTTAACTTTTAACGGAAAAGAGGATTTCGTGCAAAGTAAATTAACGCAAGAAAAAAAAACATAGGAGGGTTTTTGGCGCAAATTTTCCTTAACATAGGGGGGTTTTATACTGTTTACCCTACCTCCATGTGTAACCTAGTTTGAAGCACACTGCACGCACCCAGTGGCATTTTGCTTGACCAAAAGTTAAAAGACAAAAAAACCCAGGTGTTTTTTTTTTTTGCAATTAGACAAGTAATAGTGTTTTAACAAATAAAATAAATGTTAATATAATAATAATTAAAAAATAAGAAAAAAAGAAAAAAAGAATATAGGTAAACAAATATATTTATTAAATACAATGAACATATATGTTAATAATGAAGAAAATACAAAATAAAACATATGTTAAATATAATAATAATTATAAAAAATAAAAAATAAATTAAAAAAAGTCTTCATCTTCTTCTTCCCTGCCCCGACCACCGCCTCCTGCCTCCACCCCCCAACCACTCCACTCAATCCGTCCAACTCACAACATAATTCATTCACCATTCAGCCCAAGTCGGAGCCTTCTGCCGCTGTTCACCACCCCAACACTACCACATCTTCAGATCTTCCTCCAGTTGAGGCATGCCGCGACGGAGGTGTGCGTCGGTGGGCGGTGGAGACCCAAGAAATGAGTTTTCTTCCACCATCTTCATCTTCGTGCAGCGGCAGCGGCGGTCCATGATTGTGTTGGTATAATTATAAACAATCTGCGTAAACGAAAAAATACTTACTTGTTTGTCGAAAAGAGGAATTGTCAAAAACACAAAGAACGATCGAGGCTTGCCAAAGCAATTCCCTTAAGACAATATTTCCGGGCTGTCAACGGTGCACAGTCTCTTCCCGGTAGTCTCCCAAGGTACAACGATCGGTTGTCGAATATTTGCACGAATATTCGACCCATGGCGAACTTGAACAACGAACGAAACTTTGACGAAGAGAAAGAAAAATATGAAGAACTATCTCTCAATTGCCGATTAAATTCAGTACAGAATTGGCCAGATTCTGCCTTTAGTTATAGGTTGTAGAGATCCATTCACAGAGGGATGCAATTGTTGGAAAAAGAAGCAGAGAGATATGTGTCTGTTCTTTTTATCTAGTTCAAAAAACGTAGGAAAATTAATTGGTCATGGGCCAATTAATTAAATTGGTTTGGGCCAAGTATTTTATTATTTGGATTTTGGTTCAAATAATTTGACTAACTACTAAATGTTCCCAAAAGTAATATTTATGGACATCTAAACCCAAACTAGTCCTATCACTCGATCACACCGAGCGCACATCTTTTGAATTTTAACCATTTAATCAAGACAATTTTCATTCACTTTACTTCATGATTTTGATCAGGTAAATAAATGAAATTAATCTTTACATAATTAAATTAATATTACTCAATACTAATTATTGGAAATCATGAAAATTCCAACAATCCCCCACATGAATAAAATTGTTCTTCCAATCTTATAGCATAAGATCTATTTGTCAAAATTCCTTAGTGAATAGTACAACATCGGGATAGGTGAAATATTTCATCTTGAACCTTCCCTAGTTAAAGCTTATTGGATTTACTTAGCCAATCGGTGAATTATTTCATCTTGAACCGTCGGCTGTTTGTGTAAACCAAGACAATAAACTTAACACCTTACTAAACGAACTTGTTCAAGTTCTCGGTTGTGTTCGTTTTGGCCCTGAACATCCTCGGGTTCTGCGAGTGCTTTAGAGAATTCCAGCCTTTAAGAGTTCTCAACGAGCCGACCCAGCTCACACTAACATAGGTGACCACATCTATAAATAGTATCCTACTATACCCCACTTGTAATTTACAAGATATAGACGTCATTATAAGCAATAGCTTAACCTTTTTGAACGTTGTAGGTTGCACTTATTGCATCATAGGAATAAGATGGAGTTAAAACTCCTAAGTGCTCCATTTATTTAAGTTACACAGAACTGGTTGTCCTATTGAACTTGGTCCGTGGGATCTCCAGTCGCCAAGTTAGGTTTCCCTATAAGGTAACTTAGTTATTTAGGCTTTAAACCTATTCCCCTCGATGCACATTTAACTCTCTCGCTAGATAAACCTTTATTAAATGGATCCGCTAGGTTATCTTAGGACTTCTCAAAATCAATGGAAATTTATTCCATTAGAGAGTAAATTTATCACATTATATGTCTACAATGAATATGTCGAGACTTACTATAGTAAAGTATGAGAGCAATTTGTTAATTGATTATTTTTAAATCAAATATCTAATTATATTGCTTCGCTATATCTATATCCCCAAGGACATATACAAACATATTTAACTTGTAGTCAAATACCCCCACATTTTGAGATATTTATAGCTCAATTATATATATTTCCATAACTCATAAGGAATGTTCATCTTGTGTGAAACTCTATTTAATATGTCATTAGACACACAAGGAGTTTCCCCCACAAGTTGTTCGGTAAACTCAAGTTTAATCGTGTCTTTAAATCATGATTTTTCATTTGACTATCCCATTCAATGTGAATAGGGTGCAATGATTTTTCCATGCACACAAATAAGTTACTCATATTATCCGCTCTATCGGATTTAAGAAGTTATCTTCTTATTTTGTATTTCACAAATACACATTTGCTACCTTTTTATTAAACTCAAAATTTTAAGAACTTTAATTTTTAAAAATACTCACAATATGATTGGATAGAATCATATTGCACTGAAAACAGAGAAATCAAGCACCCCTCATGAGTGCTTATTTGAAGTATAAATAAATATTAATTATGCCCAAATTCAACCAAGTCATTGGATTGAAACAATATTGTTTCAAAAGAAAGAATAAAATATTTATATGATTTAATAATTTTAAATTTCATACAGACTTATAAAACATAGGGCAAATTTTTTTTTTTTTTTTTTTTTAAATATACTAGTCAAAAACTTGTATGATAAAACTTTGTTTTACACACGACTTTTTCCAACACAATAAATTCTTACAACTCTTATCACAAAATGCAAATAAACCATATAAACTAAAAATTATTAATATAAATGTAGTAGCTTAGTTCTTGCCGATAACGGCTACGTTCGCCTTAAAGAGACCATCACATAGGTACCCTTTTCCGACGTAGAATCCTCCTTTGGTTAGCACAAATTTTTCTGACTCAAAAGCCAACTTGAAACCTTTCTTGGTTAGGATAGAACCGCTGATTAAGTTCTTCCTAATATCCGGAACGTGTAGCACATCGTTCAAGGTAACTTCCTTTCCGGAAGTGAATTTTAGGATCACTTGTCCTTGTCCTTCAACCACCAAATAAGCATCATTTCCCATGAAGAGCTTTTTTTCTTGTTCCAACTTTTTATAGGAGGAGAACATGCTCTTATCATAGCAAATGTGACGAGTTGCCCCGGTGTCTACCCACCATCCTCGAGTATCGCTCAATAGGTAGGCCTCTGTTACGACTGCCGAAAGGTGCATGTTGTCGTTCTCGGAAGTAGCTAAGTCCACGGTGACATTTGCTTCATTTTTATTGTTTTCTTTGCGGTGGCGGCAATTCTTCGCAAGGTGTCCATTCTTTCCACAAACAAAGCACGCTCCGGTGAACCTCTTATTTTTCTTGTTGTTTGGTCCTTTGTTAAATGTAGGATTTTTTCGCTTGTTGCTTTGTTTCGAGCTCTCCACTATGTGCGCCTTAGCCACGTATTGATCACCCTTGTCGGTAATTTTATTATCCTCCTCGGTCTTGAGCCTTGCAATGAGTTCCTCCAGCGTCCATTTGGCAACCGATTTCTTGTGCCTTAGGTAGTGTTTGAACTCCGTCCAACTCGGTGGAAGCTTTCCAATTATGGAAGCCACTTGATAGGATTCGCTCACCTCATGACCCTCGGCGAGAATATCGTAGATCATGAGTTGGAGTTCATTCACTTGCTCACTCACAGTTTTGCTATCGACCATTCGATAAAATTGGAATTTGTCTACTATGAATTTCCTATATCCCGCATCTTCAGACTTTTATTTCTTGGACAAACTATCCCACAAAAGTTTAGCAGTCTTTATAGGACTATAAACTTTGTACAACGGTTCGTCCAAGCAATTCAAGATGTAGTTACGGCATAGGAAATCAGAGTGACTCCAGGCATCAATGGCTTGGAAGACTTCCTTGTTATTTCGGGAGTTTCTCCTTCCTTCGCCTTAGGTGCCTCCTCATTGAGAAATTTAGCCAAATTCATGGTAGTAAGGTAGAAGAGCATTTTGTTCTTCCAAGTAGCAAAGTCCGTACCCGTGAACTTGTTTGGTTTTTCGGCCGCGCCGACAACTTTAGGAGTAGTATCATTGATTGAAGCCATCTTCACAAATTTATTCAAACAACGGTTATAATTAAAAATTCCTTGCCTTGGGAATTTGTTTAAAACTTCCTCTAAACTAAATAGGCAAATACGAATATTTAGAATATTCAATATGATGTATACAGAAGACTTTAAAACTTGTTTTCACTTTGCTACACTATTTGCAAACATGAAAAAACCACTTTTATTAACTCAATAAAACCCTGAATATGTATAAAAAAACAATAGAATTGCATACACACGTGAATATGTATAAAACCCTGAATATGTATAAAAAAACAATAGAATTGCATAAAACCCAGATAGTTATTGGCATAAAATATATTTTCTACCAATTACCATACTGATGATAATTTCAAGACAGGGAAAATTAACACAAAATTTCAATGTCACAGATTTCTTTCATCTACGCAGATAAATTAAAACAGAAAATTCTAATTGATATGCCTATTGGCCTAGCCCAATAGTCCCATATTTACTGGGCCACAGGCCCAACTCAGTAGCTATTTATACGAAGGCCCAGCCACACCTAAAGAAAGTTGGGCCCGATAAATTGATCTCGGCCCAATCAATAAAGTATAAATACAACTTAAATTCATTTAATAAACGTACGTTATTATTATTCAATCAAAGCTTCTTTTCGAATTCTCTCTACAATTACCAACTATCTTCACGTCTGACTTGAGCGTCGGAGGGGTTTCCGCCGGATCAACCCCCGGCTTAGATTACGTGTTTTCTGTTCGCAGGATCCTAGAGTAAATTAAAGTTCTCAGGACTATCTAGCTCGTGAGCACGTGACCTACTTTGCTCTCCCAGCTTCAACACACTAGGTGATTTATTTTTTACGTCATCATTTTTGGCGCCGTCTGTGGGAATGCAGACCAGATCACGTAGCCAGCAAGATCCTCCTGAGTCCACTCGGAGAGAGAATGACACAGCTAACAACCTCCCAGTTCGAGGAGGCTCTGGCTTGCCACCTCCTCCACGTGCTCCGGATCCACCACATGAGGTTCAGGTGATTCCCCCTCGGGATCCACCACTCGCCGATCCTCCACTACAGGCTCCACCTCTACCTGCTTCTCGAACGGTTCAAATAACCGAGGAGGCACTCCAACGAATGATAACAGAAGTTTCTACTCGCGCCGCCACTGATGCGGTGGCGCAATATATCGCCACGATGGCAGCAAACGCTCCCCCCGCGATCCCAGCTAACGCTCCCCCCGTGATCCCAGCTAATGCTCCACCCGCAATGCCACCTAGGGTACAACAACCGGCCCAGAACAATGACGATTGGATAAGTGTATCCTCATCCACCTCAGATCCAAGATCCCGGATGCAGCTATCTACCAATCACAGGGAGCCACAACCCAGACAGCGACGCCACCATTCACTCCAACGGGGTGATGCGTCTCCACGAAGAGCTCATATCTTTAATGAAGGGGAAGACGAGATAAATAGTAGAGTATCTCGCCAAAACCAGTTCCCCAGATTGAACAACCCAATCGACGGAAGAGCGCCAGTCCCAACAAGGCGCAGTCCTTTCACCCTAAACATCCTCAACGAGGTATTGCCTCAAGGAGTGAAAGTATCGGGCTTACCTCAGTTCGAAGGAACTACCGACCCGCAGGAACACATAGAGAAGTTCCACGCTATGGCAGACCTATATGGCCCGACAGATGCAGCAATGTGCAAGATGTTTCGCACCACTCTATCCAAGAGAGCCATGAATTGGTTCAACGCTCTGCCCACAGGATCAATTGACACTTTCGCTCAGTTGTCATTGCGTTTCACCAACCAATTCGCCATCAATCAGCAATATGCTAAAACTCCAGCACATCTCTTTTCTATCGTACAGAGAGACAATGAAACACTCCGCAACTACATCAGGCGTTTTGTGGAAGTTGTTCATGAAGTTCCCAGTGTAGGACAAGACATGCTCTCAGGGATTATGCAGCAAAACCTGAAGTCGGGTAGGTTCAAAGAATCTATCGCAGGAAGACCTCCTGGCAACTTAGATGAGCTGTTAAATCGAGCTGAAAAATATATACGCATAGAGGAAGCTTCTGCCAATGCTCCTCCCAAGAGGAAGAGAGAAGATGACCGCCCGGATATTAGGAGACGAGATGATCGACGTCCTCCACCCCCGCCTCAAGGCCAATCATCTTCAACTTATAATCGATTCACTCCACTCAATACTCGCCTCACTGAAATACTTCATGTGGTTGAACAAAAAGGTCTGGCAGAGCCTCCACGCCCAATGCAACCCAATGCGAAACGAGAAAAATCGGATCGCTATTGTCGATTCCACAAAGATAAAGGGCATACTACCGAGGAATGTGTGCAACTCAAATTGGCGATAGAGAGGTTGATCAAGCAAGGCCACTTGAGCGAATACATTGATAAGCCTCGAAATAAGCGCCGCGATGATCTTCCACGCCGAGATAACAATAGAGATCAAAAGCAACGACGAGAGGAGGGGGGTCATCGGCGCGACCCAGATAACAATGATAACCAACCCACCCCAGGAATCATCTTTGTTATCTCCGTAGGACCGGCAGGTGGCGACTCACAACATGCGAGACGCACCCTCGCTCGATCAGCACGTATGAATCAAGAACATGCTTCTCCATCCGCATCCGTCTATCAAATACGAAGACCTGATCATGGCATAGTCTTCAACTCCTCGGACCTTGAAGGTCCTGATGAAGATCATGTCGATGCGTTAGTGATAACATCAACGGTGGCCAACTTCATAGTTAAAAAGATATTAGTGGACGGTGGGAGCTCAGCCGACATTATGTATCTCCACACATTCAAGCAGCTCGGCATAGATAACGCACGGTTCAGTCCCATCACTACACCATTGAAAGGATTCACGGGAGAAGGTGTTTTATCCAGGGGGAAGTAGAGTTACCCATCTCCTTAGGGGAAGATCCTTGTCGAGTAACGAAAATGATAAAATTCCTTATCGTCGACAAACCATCCCCTTATAACATCATCGTGGGAAGGCCCGCGATCCATACATTCAAGTCTGTACCTTCATCGTACCACCAAAAGTGGAAATTCCCCACTCCTTATGGAATGGGAGAGGTACTTGGAGATAGGCGTCTCGCTCGAGAATGTTATGCAAGAGCTCTACGTGAGCCATCTAAGAGACCTATTCCTTTAGGGAAAGGAGACGACACCCCGAGACAAGATAAGCGAAAATGGGTCAACGCAGTCATCGAAGCTGATAAAGAAATCCTAATCAGCGTACCCGACGACACCGCCAAGCTAGCCGCGGTTGAAGAGCTCAAATCAGTAGAACTCATACCCGGAGATAATTCTAAGCTTCTCCGCATTGGCTCTGATCTAGATCAAGAAGTGGAGAATCAGCTAGTTAACTTCCTTAGGCACAATGGTGACGTATTTGCTTGGAAAGCTCAAGATCTAACGGGAATTCCTCCGAAAGTAGCATTGCATCGACTAAACGTTGACAAAAGATTGAAACCGGTCAAGCAACGTAAAAGGACTTTCGGTCCTGAGCGCAACAAACATATCAAAGAGGAAGTGGCAAAACTCTTAGATGCAGGCCACATTAGATCGGTTCAGTATCTCGAGTGGTTATCCAATGTAGTATTAGTACCTAAACCCGGAGGCAAGTGGAGGCTATGTGTAGACTTCACCGACCTCAACAAGGCATGCCCGAAGGATCCATTTCCCTTACCAAGGATCAACCAGCTCAGACTCAACCTCAGGGTGCGAACTTCTCAGCTTCCTTGATGCATATCAAGGATACAACCAAATATTGCTCGCCCCAGAAGATCAAGAGAGAGCTAGTTTCATTACTGACCAAGGCATCTACTGCTATCGAGTTATGCCGTTCGGTCTCAAGAATGCAGGAGCTACTTACCAACGCCTGGTGAACACGATGTTCGCGGACTTGATTGGTAAGAACATGGAAGTGTACATTGATGACATGCTTGTCAAGAGTATTAAAGTCGCGGATCACCTAACCGATTTAAGTCAAGGCTTCTCCATCTTACGTAAATACAAGATGAAGCTCAATCCCCTAAAATGTTCTTTTGGAGTTCGAGGCGGAAAATTCTTAGGGTATATGATATCACAACGGGGAATTGAAGCCAACCCAGCAAAGATTGAAGCTATCACCTCCATGGCCCCTCCCACATCGATTAAGAAGGTCCAACAACTTAACGGTTGCTTGGCAGCCCTAAACCGATTTATATCTCGATCAGCTGATAAGGGCCTTCCTTTCTTCAAGGTACTAAGAGGTGGGAAAAAGTTTGAGTGGAATGAGGACTGCCAAAGAGCCTTCACAGAATTGAAAGCATATCTCACTTCCCCACCTCTACTAACGAAGCCCCAACCAGGAGATACTCTCTTCCTCTATTTGGCTATTTCTGCTGATGCCATTAGCGCAGTGCTCATTCGGGATGGTGAAAAGGGTCACCAACCAATATATTACATAAGCCGAGCTCTCCAAGGCCCAGAGCACCGTTACACCAATATGGAGAAACTTGCTCTCGCGCTCATCAATGCAGCCAGAAAATTACGTCCGTACTTCCAATCGCACCAAGTGATAGTTCTCACCAACTATCCCCTTAAACAAATGTTGAGAAGTCCCGAAACTTCCGGACGATTAGCTAAATGGGCTATAGAGCTAAGTGAATATGGGGTTGAATTCAGACCACGCCCAGCCATCAAAGCTCAAATCCTGGCAGACTTTGTAGTAGAGATGACTACATCGGAGGAGAGCACCTCCATACCCACTTGGACCATCAATGTCGATGGATCATCCACCGCTAAAGGAGGAGGCGCGGGTATTGTATTAACAAGCCCAGATGGCGATGAATTAGAGTATGCTCAACGGTTTGATTTCAAAGCCTCCAATAACGAAGCCGAATATGAAGCTTTGGTCGCTGGTATCCGCCTCGCTTTAGCAGCGGGTGCTCGCAAACTCATAATACACAGCGATTCCCAGTTAGTAGTCAACCAAGTCCTTGGGACCTATGAAGCCAAGGAAGAATCCATGGCAAAGTACCTTGCTCTTGCGCATACCCTCCTCTCAAAATTGGACAGCTATGAGATAAAACAAGTACCACGAGCCAACAATATTGATGCAGACAAGTTGGCTAGACTTGGAAGTTCCATGGCAAGCATTGGAAGCCGGAAAATCACCCTCCTCACGGCTTCCCAACCAGAAATAGCCTCCACCGACGGAGTGAATTGCGCTGAAGAGAGCGAACCCTGTTGGATCACCCCCATCACAAACTTTCTCAAAAGCGGGGAACTTCCGACTGACATCGCCCAAGCGAAGAAAATAAAGGTAAGGGCGGCTCGTTTTCTAAGGATAGGTGAAGATATCTACAAGCGAGGGTTCTCCTTCCCCTATCTTAAATGCCTTAACCCATCAGCAGCAGACTATGTGCTTCGGGAAGTACATGAAGGCATTTGTGGTAATCATTTAAGTGGAAGAAACTTAGCTCTCAAAATATTGAGACAAGGTTACTATTGGCCCACCATGCATGAAGATGCGAAAAGACTAGTGCAGAGATGCAAGCCTTGCCAAGAACACGCTAACATCCTTCATCTCCCAGCAGCACCGATGCAACCGATTGACAGTCCCATACCTTTCGCTCAATGGGGAGTTTACTTGGTCGGTCCTTTTCCACCAGCAACAGGAGGGCGCAAGTTCCTCATTGTAGCTGTAGATTACTTCACCAAGTGGGTAGAAGCGGAACCTTTAGCTCGCATTCGCGAAGAAGATGTCATCCAATTCCTTTGGAAGAACATCGTGTGCCGCTTCGGCATCCCCCGTTCCATTATTTCGGACAATGGAACACAATTTTGTGGAGACAAAGTCAAGAGTTGGTGTCTTGGCTTATCTATTAAGCAATTCTTCACTTCGGTTGCAAACCCCCAAGCAAATGGTCAAACTGAAGTAACCAATCGCACGATACTTCAACATCTCAAGACAAGGCTTGGAAGTGCCAAGGGAAAGTGGGTTGAAGAATTACCCAATGCTCTGTGGGCATATCGAACAACCCCACGAACAGCAACAGGAGAATCTCCATTTAACCTAGCTTTTGGACAGAGGCTGTAGCACCCGTCGAGATTGGCGAACCCTCTTGGAGAGTCATCAATTATTCTCCAGAGGCAAATGAAGAAACAATGAGAGCTAACCTCGATCTCGTCGACGAACTAAGAGAGATTGCATCCATCCGACAGCAAATGTACAAGAGTCGCATGGCGAAAGTTTATAACCCCAAAGTCCGCCCTCGCTCTTTCCAAGTAGGAGATTTAGTTCTCCGCAAAGCCGAAGCCTCACGCCCAATCGGTAAACTCGACCCGAAGTGGGAAGGACCATATAAAATCACACAAGTGGTCAACAATGGAGCATATCGTCTCGAGAACCTCGACGGACGCCCTATACCCAGAACCTGGAATATAGGGAATCTCAAAAGGTTCTACGCTTGAGGTATACATCCACCTTAAATCAAATTTGTTTATGTTTGCATCTACATTTTCCTCGTATGAAAGCCGCTTAGAAACAACTACCCTTGCAGGCTTCACAACCTTCCACGTCTCTCTTCTTGCAAGAATGTCTCTAAAAGCCCAAGAAGGGGCTCCATAACGAGGTGCGTAAACATCCCTCCCAAACTGGGGGGCTATTGATATTATCTACATCAGCATTCCATAACACGTCTCATCATTTTCGTACAGATTGAGATTCAATTACGAAAGGGTGCCGACCACCCACCACTCGCCCAAAGAGAGAAGATACTTCGTACTACCTCACAAAGGGTAACACCACTTTTTACTAAGTCATATCACAAACACATTAGTGGATCTCTATACTAAACAATAACCCTATCTTCTTTGACAGACAGGGTCGCGCATCAATTCACCACAACTCATGAGTTGATCTCATATCTCGGAATGCGAGAAACAGAGATAGTCCCCATATTGGGTACGTGATCCCAAATACGCATCACTCCAACTTATGAAACAATTAAATCTTCAATACAAGTATTTGATTTTTTCTTTTTACCTCAGTACTTTTCAGGCATAGAGACACCAAAGATAGTAGACATACTACCCATACACCAAGTACGGATGAGCACAAGGAAGACGTGGAAGAAGAATAAAACTCTTATAGTTACATAGATTACTTTTCGATATTTCGATTTATCAGTTTTGACAATTTATTTCCCTTCGCCTCACGGAGGCTTATGACATTTCGCATTCCCTATTAATGATTAAATCAAGTTTCTACTTTACTCTCAAAGTTATTGTTCATATATTACTTAACCGTTACAACGGGTTCATATCATCCCAACCCTACAAACACTTAGAGAAATTAAGATAATCCACATAGCCTGGCCAGCAGGATTATCTGAATCTTTCTATGTTGATTTACAGGGTCCTCATATTTAAAACGTGGCCATGGACTAAACAATACTCCGACCTACAAGGTCCAAAATAAAGGGCATGATCCCAAAAAATTATAAAAAAATCTTGAGAGACTGATCCCCTCATCAAGAATATCTCGAACAATGCTATATGCAAAACATTAGTGCGAAATCAATGAATAAGAATAAACAATAACTTTGATAGCAAAATTAACGTCTCAAGGTGCAAACAAATACCAAGTCATGAAGCATGCAAAAATACTAGTGGACATACCCACTTAATAAAAAAAAAAAAAACCAAGTCTTTTTCTAAGGAAAATCAAAATAACATCACACCAAACTACACTTTACGAGCAGAAGTAGCTTCGGTAGTTCGGTCATCTACTTCCGCATCCGAGGCAATTTCAGTACACTCGACATCAATATCCTCCCCATCATCAGGAATGTCCTCCTCCATACCTCGAATAATCTTCTCGTCAATTCCACCAACCTTGCGTAAGTACTGACGACACGTCCTAACCAAAGGAGCATAAACCCCAGCTATTGCTCGATCTTCGATCATAGCTCGACAGATATCACTCTTCTGAAAGCGACGTTCCCCTTCTAACATAACCGATTCCTTATAAGCTGCTCCAGCCGAAGAAGCCAAAAACCTCTTCCCCGTAAACTTCTCGGCATCATACTTCTCATTCAGCTCGTCATAGCACCGATCTAGTTTCATCAGTTCAATTTTACTCGCCTCGGTCTCGCTCCTACTAATCTCCAATTCATCGGTCCTCTGAATGAGTAGAGTCTCGGCCACCTCTAGTTTGGTTTCCGCAGCCTCCAATTGAGCCTTTAGCTCTTTCTCCCTTGCCTCCCAACCAGCACGCTCCTCATCATGGATCTTTTCGACTTGCTCCTCCAGCTCCACTAGATACCTCCACGTAGCTATAAGCTATATCAAAATTCAGATAGATAATATTAGATTATCGAGATTTATAATCTAAAACGAAAACATATTAGCTTAAAACAAATATTTACCCGACACATGTCTCCTCCAGCCAACGAAAGCATATGAGCACGACCTTTACCCGACATCCGATTTCGATCGTACTCCCCAACGAAACCATCGGTCTTCCTCAGCGCGATAGTATGATCTGTCGTATCCCAAAAAGAATCCTTCCCCTCTCGGTTCACCCCGTACGTGAACAAGCATTTGCCTGCACCCCCTGGAGGCACATGAGAAACCTCAGGATCCACTCGAGGCCGTTTCGGTGCAGGCACATACTCGATCTCAACCAACTCATCCTTCCCATTATTAACCACTCGATCCAGCTCATCCCCCTCAACACTATGATTACGATCATCTCCACTCACATGTGAGGCCTCCACGCGGGCCACTTCGCGCGATTTGCTACTACTTGATTTCGCTTGCTTCAAAGTATCCCTCTTCGCTTGCTTTTTCACACCTCCAGTAGCCTTCTTCCGAAGAGCCGCGAAATCAATACACCCATCTATAAAAAAAAAAAAAAATAAATAAATAAATAAATAAAATTACTCACAAAGAGATAAAATAGAAGAGTAGAGACAAGACAAAATAAGGGTCAGAGGCATAAAACGCATAGACTACACGCAACGAAGTAGACGCCTGACCCTTTGGAATAATACAAGTCGGATCGAACTCCAAAGCACACAACCTCGACTCCTTAATACGTTTCTTCATATTCTTCATTATCTTAAATGATTCGCATACCGGATTCCAAACAAGGGGAACATCGGCCGTCGGAGCCCTTACATAAAAAAATAAAGTACTCCATTTTTCCCACTTCAATATAATCCCCTTCAAAAATCTGAAAGGAACCCGAGGATGTGTGCAGAAGAAGGGCAAATCACTTGAACGATGTAGGGTAAACAATGCCTTGAACATCTCAACACTAATCGGTAATCCTACTTCGCTCATTCTTCGTCGAAACGCTTCGAACGTGAGAATAAAGTTCGGAGTTAATTGACTATATCCTACCCGAAATTCCTCGCATATCTTCAAAAGAGTTGAGTCAGGCACAATCTGCGAAGAACATGTCAAATATGCGACGTATTGGGTGACGAACCCTACAGGGGGTGCATACAATCGTTCACCTTTTTTAGGCAAGAGCATCTCAATATTCCTCGGAGCCCCAACTAGCTTACGAAGAATACCGAATTGAGATTCGGTTAACGAAGTATCATAATCCACCAAACTCAAATTAAGTGGTTTTATTTTCTTCCCTCTATTTTTGTCTATAATGACATCTTCGCCTGGAATGTCATCACCATCTTCCACATCTCCATCCGGAATTACATCACTCTCGGATCCCTCGGACTCATTAGAAGAACTCGACTTAAGCGATTCTTCACTATCACTCCCAAAATCCACAAATTGAGACCGAAGACGTCTCCTACTAGTACCAACATCATCACCAATATTAGGAATACCAACATTTGATGCCAAAAAATCACCCGGAGAAGAAACAGGTTGACGCGCCTCGAAAACGGCCGAAAACGACCCCTCCACGCGCCCGCACGCGCCCCCCCACGCGCGGCGGACGCGCCGGACGCGCGTCCACGCGCGCCAGACCCCCCCCATCCCGCGCGTCGCGCGGGTACCCCCCCCCCCCCCCCCCCCGCGCGACGCGCCTCACCCTACCCCCTACCCTTTTCCTCCTCTCTCTCTCTCCTCCCTACCCCTACCAGCCCTACCTACCCTCTCCTTCTCTCTCTCTCTCTCCTCCCTCCCCCTACTCCTACTAGCCTCAGCACCACCCACCCCAACCCCACCATCTCCACCTACCCCCTTCTCTCTCTCTTCTCTCTCCACACACACTTTTCCACTCCGGGCTCCGTGCCCGGCTTCAACCTCAGACACGGATTGCGCGGCTCCACTTCGCGCGGAGCCGAGCCGCGCGGCTCCTCTCACATTCTCGAGCCGCGCGGCTTCATCTACTGGTTCCGCAGAAATTTCTCCAGATATCCCTAACCGCGTGCAATCGGAACGCGATGTTTCTTTCTCCGGTGCAACTTTTTTACCGGAACTCGACCCAATTACCTTCACTATGGTTCCAAACGTCATCTCGGTATCTACAATCGACTTTCGCAGGATAATTTTCAACTGTTTCGCCTTCCCCACTTGGGACATATACTTATTTTATCTACAGATCTTCTCAGCCAGCGAATAAATTCTTTTCTACAACGAAGTATATGGAGCAAAATAAAAGAGAGAGATATATAAAGAATAAATTTGATTACTCACCCATATTTATTCGGCGTGGTTCTTGATACTCTCCTCTACTGATTTCACAAGGACTTATCTACTACTAAGCAAATTTTTATATTTGTGCACTTTAAATATAACTCCGCTCACGACTCCGGCCCACACAGTAATAATAATAAATTATTATTATTATCCCTCCGTCGACGACACAAGCACGAAAAACGAAATAAAATTCTACTCTCGACACGATATGGCACTTCACCCCAATTCACTCCCACATCGACTCGAGAGTGGGGGGCTTAATGATATGCCTATTGGCCCAGCCCAATAGTCTCATATTTACTGGGCCACAGGCCCAACTCAGTAGCTATTTATACGAAGGCCCAGTCACACCTAAAGAAAGTTGGGCCCGATAAATTGATCTAGGCCCAATCAATAAAGTATAAATACAACTTAAATTCATTTAATAAACGTACGTTATTATTATTCAATCAAAGCTTCTTTTCGAATTCTCTCTACAATTACCAACTATCTTCACGTCTGACTTGAGCATCGGAGGGGTTTCCGCCGGATCAACCCCCGACTTAGATTACGTGTTTTCTGTTCGCAGGATCCTAGAGTAAATTAAAGTTCTCAGGACTATCTAGCTCGTGAGCACGTGACCTACTTTGCTCTCCCAGCTTCAACACACTAGGTGATTTATTTTTTACGTCATCACTAATATAATACATAATATAGAACAAGTTTGACTTTGTTTACAAAATAATAATTACGTCCCAAGTTTTGTGCATAAAGAAGTTTTACGCAACCTTTTGTAAACCTGAAGCAAATTTCTCACAGCATAAGAAATTTACGCAGAAGTTATAAAACACGGAAATTGTATATTGTCTTAAGATTGTTGGTATAATTATAAACAATCTGCGTAAACGAAAAAATACTTACTTGTTTGTCGAAAAGAGGAATTGTCAAAAACACAAAGAACGATCGAGGCTTGCCAAGGCAATTCCCTTAAGACAATATTTCCGGGCTGTCAACGGTGCACAGTCTCTTCCCGGTAGTCTCCCAAGGTACAACGATCGGTTGTCGAATATTTGCACGAATATTCGACCCACGATGAACTTGAACAACGAACGGAACTTTGACGAAGAGAAAGAAAAATATGAAGAACTATCTCTCAATTGCCGATTAAATTCAGTACAGGATTGGCCAGATTCCGCCTTTATTTATAGGTTGTAGAGATCCATTCACAGAGGGATGCAATTGTTGGAAGAAGCAGAGAGATATGTGTCTGTTCTTTTTATCGAGTTCAAAAAACGTAGGAAAATTAATTGGTCATGGGCCAATTAATTAAATTGGTTTGGGCCAAGTATTTTATTATTTGGATTTTGGTTCAAATAATTTGACTAACTACTAAATGTCCCCAAAAGTAATATTTATGGACATCTAAACCCAAACTAGTCCTATCACTCGATCACACCGAGCGCACATCTTTTGAACTTTAACCATTTAATCAAGACAATTTTCATTCACTTTACTTCATGATTTTGATCAGGTAAATAAATGAAATTAATCTTTACACAATTAAATTAATATTACTCAATATTAATTATTGGAAATCATGAAAATTCCAACAGATTGATCAAAATCCTCAGAGAATTGGAGATGGCCATGTTTCACCGGAGTGACTTCTTGAGGAAGATGAAGACGGATGAAAAACAAAGACGGAAATAAGAGGGAAAAAAAGCAAATGGAAAGCAAAAGGGAGAGACTTGGGGGCATTTCAGACAATTCACACGTGAAAATGGAGAAAAACTTGAACGTACAGCGCGTGAGAGAGATGATTTGTTCTGTGGGGACTGCATGCTTTGACTTTGTTTACACAAGGAGGCAAGGGTGGTATTTGCAATTAACTCTATGAGGAATCCAGCCTATGGTTTTCATTAAGGAAACCTAAACAAAATTTTCTTTCTTCCTTTTTATTATTATAGTCCATTAAAAATAAGTCTATCATCCCATACTTAATCATAAAGGAGTCCATGTAAAAAACTAGTTTACAAAAAAGTCCACAAATTGTACAGAAGTTTGTAAAAGACTACAATTGTATAGAAGTTTGTAAAAAACTATTTTACAACAAAGTCCACAAATTGCGCAGAAGTTTGTAAAAAACTAAAATAGCCCATCACCTTTTAGTATGTATCAACTTCATCCTTTAATTTAATTTAACCCCAGTTTGACCTCAAATTTCATAAATTATTCAATTTTGACCCAAAACACAATTTTCAGAACAATTTCGCACGTCGTTGTCGTTGACCTTTTTTTTTTCTTCCTGGTTTTTCTGCCGGTTTCTTGTGTTAACTTTTTCGGTTTCTGCCGCCGCTGGCGGTCAACGCCGGTTTTTGGCGGCGTTGATTTTTTTTTTTTTTGAATTTTCTTTACTTTAACATCTTCTTGCCCCCATTTAAACAACAATATTGTTGTGGTTGACAGTAATATTAACTCTTTACACTTTAACACAATAATATTGTTATATTAATCTCTAGCACACTAAAACTAACACAACAAAAGTCAATAGTATTGTGTAATAGAGTAATATTAATATGTTGACCGTTCAACAAATGTAAACATAACAAAAAGTCAAAAGTATTAATATTGATGTGATTTGTAACAATAGTAATATTACCGTCAACCACAGTAATATTATTATTTGAATTTACAGTAATACTACAATAGTAGACAGTAATAATATTACGTTACTCCGTCAACAACTCAAACAAAACAAAAACCGAAAAAAATAATAATGATGTTGTTGACAGTAATATTATTGTGTTTACAGTTATTTAACTGTCAACGACAGTAATATAATTACGTTGACTTGTCAACAAATCAAACAAAAAAACAAATAATAAAGGCAAAATAATAATAATAATATTTTTGTTGACTCTAATTGTACTGTCAACGATAGTACAATTACATAAACGTACTGTCAACGACAGTACAATTACGTTAATGTACTGTCAAAGATATTACAATTACGTTAATGTACTTTCAGTGACAATATATTTACTGTTAATGATAGTACAATTACGATCAACATTTAGCGGCATGAGTAAAAATCGGATAAAAAAATCACAAAAAAAAAAGTCAACGCCGGAAACCGGAGGCAAAATAATAATTTCACAAAAAAAAAAAAGTTTAAAAAAAGGTCAAAATTGGATTTTGTGCTCAAAATTGATTAATAGGGGTTACAATTAAGAATTGGGTGTAAAGGGTTGAGGGTAATTTTGTCATATACATTAATTTTTCCCTTATTTATAATACATATTAAAGGGATGGGCTTATTGGCCAAACATATATAACCCTTAACCTAGAATAATTAAGATGGTTTGTAAGAGAATCATGCACAAAAACCCATCTTATAATTTGAGTAACAAGTCTAGCAAAAGCCAGTACGTGTTGACAATAGACTTACATGTGCCATCTATATGATGCATCCAATAGAACCATAAAACAACGAAATGGTCCACAATGTAGAACTATATGATCACAAATATCCTCTTGAATTCTTCATATGTTGGAGTATCGCTACAATTTCCATTGGAGATGGTCTTATAATCAATTTACCTTGTGAGCATGCAATGCACACACATTCATGGGGCAAAAGAATCTTCTGGTTCTTTAAATTATGCCCATATTATTTTTTTATTAGGGTAAATAGCATTAAACCACCTAAACTTTGTCCGTTTTTGTGGATTACCACCCCAACAAAAAAAAAAATCAATCCCACCCAAACTCAATAAGTTGTGCCACGTTGCCCATTTCCAAGCCAAAATGACCGGAATTGCACACATGCGATTTCGAGTGGCTTTTTTTTGTCTTTTCAAGTTAAAAAAAAAACATATTTTAGCCTAATTTTCCCTAATTCATTATCTCCCTTCCTCTTCGAGCAATCTTCTTCCCTGTTTCATTCCTCTTCTAGCCATCGTCCCCGATGCGTGTATAATTTTCCTAATTTTCCCAAAATTTCCCCATTTCCTCTTTCCATTTCCTCTTCTCAATTCCTCTTTTAGCTCTTCCGGAGCCATCGATTAGTTTGGTAGTCTCATAAATTGTACTAGCATTTGCCTTTGCCAATATCAAATTCGAGAAATATTTTTGATCTCGAAGAATTGTGTGTGTTGTTCTATTCTCAACCAAATAAATGTCTCAATTGTTCAGGTTGCTCACGAACACATGATTTTTCATTTTCTTTTCTTGTAAATTCTTACCTGCCTAGAATGATTGAGGCATTCAGTAATTCATGGCATACATAACTTTAATTAATTATATGATTTACCTTTAATATTCATCGTGAATGTAGGCACATCCGAATAAAAGAATGAGAACCGAATTTGATATAAATTATTCAACCAACAAACATTCAGGACAGCTAGTGAATGCAAACTTTCAATTTTCTGCAAATACCGAATAATGAGGTAGAGTAAGTTGTGCTGATAAAATGTTATAAATCTATTAATAAAAACTCAAGCAAAATAATAATATGGGAAATCAAACATAAGGAGAATAGAAACTTTTCTTCTTATTATTTGTTGTATTCTCAAGTGTGCCGTAAATCCGTTACAATACCATCTATTTATAGTTCTCAAAGAGCATATTGAATACATAAGGGTTAATAGCATTTTGCCACCTGTACTTTTTTCGTTTTTGCGCTTTGCCACCTTAACTAAAAAAAGTTGCACGGGCACACCCAAACTTTCATTTTTGACGCACATAACCACCTGGGGCGAATATTCCGACGAATCTTCTCATATTCCGGCGCACACGCATTGCACATGCCTAATGCATGGACTTTTTAGTCTTTTGCACTCCAAAAATTTGTGGGCCCAATTCTTTTCTCTCTTTCTTTCTCCTCTCTCTCTCTTTCTCTCTCCTTCTCTCTTTCTTTTTCTCAAACGCACACTCGTACAAACGAAGCAGAAATAAAAATCCTCCCTTGCCACCAGGTCCTCTTGGGATTCCAATCCTCGGATATTTTTCATTTCTTTGCAACAATTTATTTCAAAAGTTCACACATTTGAGGCACAAATATGGTACAATATTCAGGATTTCTCTTAGGAACAAACTGTGTGCTGTAAAAGAGGTGGTTCGAGATCAAGACTCCATTTTCACTCGTCGGGACATTCCTGTAGCAATTGTTGCCACTTATGGTGCAAACAATAAGTGGCGAGCAATGAGAAATAGTATTCGCTCAAGAGATGATGAACATCAAAGGTTTCGACTCGTTCTATAATCTTAGCAAGGACCATGATGAAAAACCCGTCGAAATTAGGCCCTTAATTTTCTGAACCAAACTAAAGGTCATGATGTTGTGGGGTGGGAAGTCTATAGGTGAAGAGGATGAAGGAATTGCGTCTGAGTTTCTGGTCGTGGCACCAAAGATTGTTGATTTGTTTGGAAAACCGAATATTTTCAATTTCTTTCCAATTTTTGTTGGGCTTAATATTCAAGGAGTAAAGAAACAAATGAATCATAACCTTTGTGATGAGAAATGTGAATAAATTCTTGCTCATGGTAAATTCTTTTTTTTTTTGGAGAACCAGAGCATCAATCTTAAAAACAAAAATTCTTGACCAAGACAAGGAATTAAAAAAAGAAATGGTTAACAATGTTCTCCAAGTCAACTTATTAGAGATAAACTCATATGAAAAAGAGAATCATAGTTCAAAGTGAATTGCAGAAAGCATCAAATTAAATTTCATGAGTAGAAATATTCAGTTATTAGAGAATAAATGTGTGTATGTGTGTGCGTATGAGGGAGAGAGACAAAGAGAGAGAAGGAGAAAGAAAGAGAGAAAAGAACATACCCACAAATTTTTGGAGTGGAAAAGACTAAAAAACCCAAAAATAAGCATGTGCAACGCACGTGCGCCGGAATATGAGAAGATTCGTCGGAATATTCGCCCCAGGTGGTAATGTGCGTCAAAAATGAAAGTTTGGGTGTGCATGTGCAACTTTTTTTAGTTAAGGTGGCAAAGTGCAAAAACGGGCAAAGTACAGGTGGCAAAATGCTATTAACCCAATACAAAAAGTGTTTAAAGTTATTTTAGACAGTAATATAATTACGTTGACTTGTCAACAAATCAAGCAAAATAACAAAAGTGAACGACAGTACAATTACGTAAATGTACTGTCAACGTTAGTACAATTACATTAATGGACTGGCAGCGACAGAACAATTACGTTAATGTATTGTCGGTGACAGTATAATTACTGTTAATGACTGTACAATTACGATCAACGTTTAGCGGAGGGAATAAAAAAACAGATAAAAAAAATCTCGAAAAAAAGTCAATGCCGGAAACCGGCGGCGGAAAAAGCATACGAGGAAAAAAAATCAACGTCGGAACCCGGAGGCAACAAGATAATTTCGGAAATTTGTTTTTTAAAAAAAAAAGTCAAAGTTGGATTTTTGTGCTCAAAATTGATTAAATTGAAGTTACAATTAAGAATTGTGTGTAAAGGGTTGGGGGTAATTTTGTCATATACAGTAATTTTTCATTCATTTATATTACATATTAAAGGGATGAGCTTATTGGTCAAAGAAATATAACCCCTGAACCTAGAATAATAAAGATGGTTTGTAAGAGAATTACGCACAAAACCGCATCTTATAATTTGAGTAAGAAGTCAAGCAAAGCTACAGTACGTGTTGGCAATAGACTTACATGTCACTATCTAGATGATGCATCCAATAGAACCATAAAATAGCGAAATGGTCCAAAAGGTAGAACTATAGGATCACAAATGTCCCGTTGAATTCTTTGTAAAAATGTTGGGGTATCGCTACCAATTTTCATTGGAAATGGTCTTATAATCAATTTACCTTGTGAGCATGCAATGCACACACATTCCTGGGGCAAAAATCATCTGGTTCTTTAAATTATGCCCATATGATTTTTTTATTAGGGTAAATAGCATTAAACCGCCTAAACTTTGTCTTTTTTTTTGCGGATTACCACCTCAATAAAAACAAAATTTCGATCCCATCCCAACTCAATAAGTTGTGCCACGTTGCCCATTTTCAAGCTAAAATGAGCGGAATTGGACACGTGCTACTTCGAGGGGTTTTTTGTCTTCTCAAGTTAAAAAAAAACCTATTTTAGCCTAATTTTCCCTAATTCATTATCTCCCTTCCTCTTCCAACAATCTTGTTCCTTATTTCATTCCTCTTCTAGCCATCGTCCCCGATGCGTGTATAATTTTTCCAATTTTCCCAATTTATCACCATTTCCTCTTCTCAATTCCTCTTTTAGCTCTTCCCGAGCTATCAATTAGTTTGGTAGTACCAGAAATTGTACTAACATTTGTCTTTGCCCATATCAAACTCGAGAAATATTTTTTATCTCTAATAATTGTATTGTGTATTGTTCTACTGTCAACCAAATAAATGTCTCAATCGTTCATGTTGCTCGTGAACTCATAATTTTCCATTTTTCTTTTCTTTTAAATTCCTACCTGCTAGAATGACTGAGGCATGCATGGCATACAAAATTTTAATTAATTATATTATCTTACCTTTAATATTCCTCGTGAATGTAGGCATATCCGAATAAAAGAAAGAGAACCAAATTTGGTGTAAATTATTTAACCAACAAACATTCACGATCGCTAGTGCATGTAGGCTTTCAATTTTATGCAAATACCGAATAATGAGGTAGAGAAAGTCGTGCTGACAAAATGTTATAAATCTACCAATAAAAACTCAAGCAAATCAATAATATGGAAGATAAGAACATTTTCATCTTATTATTTGTTGTATTCTCAAGTTTGTCTTAAATCCATTACAATACCATCTATTCATAGTTCTCAAAAAGCATATCGAATATATAAAGTGTTCAAAGTTATACGACAGTAATATAATTACGTTGACTTGTCAACAAATCAAACAAAATAACAAAAGTGAACGACAGTACAATTACGTAAATGTACTGTCAACGACAGTACACTTACATTAATGTACTGTCAACGTACAATTACGTTAATGTATTGTCTGTGATCGTATTACAGTATAATATTGTTAATGACAGTACAATTACGATTAACATTTAGCGGCGGGAGTAAAAAAACGGATAAAACAAATCTCGAAAAAAATTCAACGCCGGAAGCCGGCGGCAGAAAAAGCATACAAGGAAAAAAAATCAAAAAAGTCAACGTCGGAAAGCGGCCGCAAAAAGATAATTTCAGAAAAAAAAAAGTTTAAAAAAAGTCAATTTTGGATTTTGTGCTCAAAATTTATTAAATTGGGGTTATAATTAAGAATTGAGTGTAAATGGTTGTGGGTAATTTTTTCATATACTTTAATTTTTCCTTCATTTATAATAAATACATAGTAAAGGGATGTTCTTATTGGTCAAAGAGATATAACCTTTGAACCTAAAATAATAAAGATGATTGGTTAGAGACTAAATTATGCACAAAAACCCCATCTTATAATTTTAGTAAGAAGTCTAGCAAAAGCAACAGTACGTGTTGACAATAGACTTACATGTGACTATCTAGATGATGCATCCATTAGAACCATAAAATAGCGAAATGGTCCACAAGGTGGAACTATAGGATCACAAATATCCCCTTGAATTCTTAGTAACAATGTTGGGGCATCGCTACCAATTTCATTGGAGATGGTCTCATAAACAATTTCCCTTGTGAGCATGCAATGCACAGACATTCATGGGGCAAAATAATCTTCTGGTGCTTTAAAGTATGCCCATATGGTTTTTTTATTAAAGTAAGTAGCATTAAATCGCCTAAATTTTGTCCGTTTTTGCGGATTAGCGCCTCAGCATAAAAAATAAAAATAAAATAAAATAAAAAACTCCGATCCCACTGAAATTCAATAAGTTGTGCCACATTGCCCATTTTCAGGCCAAAATGACCGGAATTGGGCGTTGCACATGCGATTTAGAGGGGTTTTTTTTTTCTTTTATAAAGTTAAAAAAAACATATTTTAGCCTAATTTTCCGTAATTCATTATCTCCCTTCCTCTTCCAACAATATTTTTCTTATTTCTTTCATCTTCTAGTCATCGTCCCCGATGCGTGTATAATTTCCCAGGTTTTCCCCATTTCCTCTTCTCAATTCTCATATTACCCAGATGAAAAAATAAAATATCCAAGCACAATTATGATGATGTGTCTGCTATTAGTTTGGGCAATGTGAATCTTTTAGCGGGAATTATTCTTCGGGACAATTTTACCATATTTAGTAAAACAAATTAAATAAGGTTCATGTTTGCAAGGATTGAATTTCACCAACGGACAAGTTGGCGTTATTGTTCAGCGGAAAGTGGATTGTTCGAAAGAATCGAAAATTGCTGAAGCACCAATGAATCCGTCGTTTTTTATTATTCTTGGATAATCGTAATATTGAAATTGGTTCACCTGATCACGGAGTTACTGTCGGAGTCTAATTGTTGTTGTAATTGAATGATGGTCTTGAGATTTAAATTGGGTTTTCTTAACGTTTAAGTGGTCAACTTTCTTCCTTTATTCTTTTCATTTGTAATTTTTTTTCATAACTGTGTTTGGATTTTGCTTGGAAAGAAGAGGAGTAGGAGGAACAAGAAGAAAGAGGAAAAAAAAAATGGACGAAATTTTGTTGGAAGAGAAAGGAGATTCAGTATAAGGATTTGGGGAAAATTAGGCTAAAATAGGGTTTTTAACTTGAAAAGAAAGAAAAAAGAAAAAAAAAATACAACCCTTCTGGTCCATCACAATATTTGTTTCTTTAGCGCTTATAGTCGCATAATCAACCCTGATGAGAAAACTGGGAGTTTCTCTTTAACATGCTTCTGGTATGAAATATTGGTTGTAATACAAAGATATTTCATATTACACTCATTCATAGTCTCGATATGAAACCCATTGAGACGTATGTCCTTAAACTCAATAAGTTTCTTTTGGATTATTAGAGTACAAAAACTTCTTTAACCAAAATATTTGTTCCACGGGGCAAAATATATTAGCTCTTTCGGAGCCATCAATTAGTTTGGTAGTATTTGAAACTGTACTAACATTTGCCTTTATCAATACCAAACTCGAGAAATATTTTTGACCTAAAAGATATGTGTGTTTTGTTCCACTATCAATCAAACAAATGTCTCCATCGTTCAAGTTGTTCACAGACTCATGATTTTCCATTTTTCTTTTCTTTTAAATTCTCACATGCCCGGAATGATTCAGGTTCTCAGCAATTCATGGCATACATAATTTTAATTAATTATATGATCTTACCTTTAATGTTCCTCGTGAATGTATGCACATCCGAATAAAAGAATGAGAACCGAATTTGATATAAATTATTCAATCAACAAACATTTAGGACAGCTATTGTATTCAGGCTTTCAATTTTATGCAAATCCTTACCGGGTAATGAGGTAGAGCAATTCGTGGTGATAATATGTTATAAACTTACTTAAAAGACTACTCAAGTAAAACAATAATATGGGAGATCAAACATAAGGAGAATAAAATATTTTCTTCTTATTCTTTTTTGTATTCTCAAGTGTGTCTTAAATCCATTAAAATACCATCTATTTATAGTTCTCAAAGAGCATATTAAACACATAAACTATTAACGAAACCGTCTTAAACTGTTACGTTTTGACTTCCACACTGAGAGCACATTGAATGCATTCATAAAATCAAAGATGTAATTGCTCATGTTTTCTTATTTTGGGTCAGCATGAAAAATTATCAAACTAATCAAAGAGAAAATAATTAATTAATTATGACTAATGTTACTAAACATTAACTTGTTGATATATGATGTCTAATATGAAACAATTTTGCATAAATCATCATTAAATCAAGAAATCATACTCCAATAAATAAGAAAAAAAAAAAAAAAAAAAAAAAACTTCATAACAAAGCAATATGATAATACACTTCTAACAAAAACTACTTTAAAAGCCAACACTACATACCATCTTAGTATTATCCGATTACGACGAATTGGTACCTAACATCTACTATTTGAGTAAAAGACTAGGGTTCGAATCATGCATGTCACCTACTTTCTCAATTCGTAACACGATTTGAATTTTGAAAAAGAAAAATCCAAGAAAATTAAACAAACATCATTTAATCATATTACATATACTCCTTTTTTATGCTACTCTTGTTTTTTCGTTTAATCAAATCATACCATTAAAGTTTGCCTCGCATATTCACCACCATCAATCCTCAAGTACTAGTGAGACTAAACTTTGTGTGTAGACCTCCGCTTCACGATTACGATCACGGTAAAAGTCAACGGTGTGTTGTCGCCTAATGCAATTGTCTCTCTTATTGTAAATAAAAAAACCCGATCCGCATGTAAACAGAACCTCGCCACTTGGCCAAACAAACAACGGGGTTACGTAATTAGTAACGGATTGATAAGGAATAGTGACGTATTTAGCCCAAGAATCTTCCACCCCATACTCATTCCAAATCCAGACGTCGAACGTATCAGTCGGAGAATAGTTGGAAAACACGCAAAGACATCCTTCGAGAACTCCCAACCTCGGATTGTAATAACCCTCCATACAACTAGGTTGTTTTACGGTTTCGAAAGTCTCACTCTTCAAATCGAAACAAACAACTTCCCATTTCGGATCCTTTATAAAATCGCTTATCCAGTGAATCTTCCCACTCACAAACTTGGCTGCACCAATCAAACATACGTCGAGTTTATAGAAAAAACTACTAACTCCCCAAGAATCGGCCTTTAAGCTATACACTGTTACGGTTCTCGGAAAAGTGACGTTCGAACCAAACACTAATGTGAGATAACAAACGGCGCAAACCTTATAATCGCCACTACTCTCGTCGAATCCAAATCCGTATGCACTAATAGAACTGATATTCTTCGGGAACATCGCTCCGGTAAAGAAATCAGGCAATTCCTTGGACTCTCTTGTCGAAGGATTGAACAAGAAAAACCGACATGCGTCGACTAGAACGCAGATCAAACCGTTGCAAGAACCGACGATAGCTATATCATTCGAACTATTCATCGGAACGAAATCGAATGAAAAGGCGCGAGTGACCGGTTCGGTCAACAAGGAGGACAGAGAACATGCCTTTAGTTTGCCTTTACAGGCTAAGATGATTCTTTGGTCGGCGAAAGATTCGATCTTTTTCGAGCGTTGGAGATGGGTTTTGATGAATTGTTTGCTGGAGATCAATGAACGCCATGATAGGGAAACACACTTGAATCTCGATAGAGATTTTACCGGGAGTCTGTACAATATTTCTTCGATGATTTCTTGGGGAAGATGATCGGTGGTATGCTCAGCCTTGACGGTCTCCATTTGCTGCGGCGGCGGCGGTGGCGGCGGTTGTTTACGAGTTCGGCCGTACGAGGAAAGCCACCAGACTAGGGTTTGAGGTTGTTGTATCTTACGAGAATTTGGTGTTATATTTTCTGAATATTACTTTTGGCTCTCCCAATTTTTTTGTAAATATGTGTTTAGCCCCTTTATTTGTTTTTATTTTTCTCCATAATCTTATATAAATTATAGATAAATATACCATATTTAATATAAAATATAAAATATAAAATAAAATGGTTAAAACTTGTATTATTTTAAATAAAATTTATGAATATTACTTATTTTTTAATTTTTTTATCAATGCCTTTATAAAAATAGTACGAGATCGTGCCATGAATTCCCGAAATATTAAGTGCAGTACATTATTAGAATAATTTGGATTAATTTAGAAATTTTGTGATGATATAATTATAATATATATGATATTTTAATTAAAAATTAGTAATATAAACTTATTTTTTGTAATGTTTTGTGAACCTAAATTCTGATCCTGGTTCCGCCCTTGCTCTGATTCACCCCCAACGCAAACAGAGGACTACTCAGCCACATGGATATAGAGGACCCAATTCATCAAAACCTCTCATTCATCGGATCATAAAACGTCTGCACCATCCATATCACCGTCGATTTCCCGAACCCAATTCCCCCGACCAGTGCACCGTCGACCCGCTCATAATCGTCAAGCAATTTTCTTGAATTTTTTTGGGCCGCCGTTGACTATCAACCCCCAGAAATTGCGTTATTTCCTTTCAAAGCCCCCCAAAATTGTGTTCTTTCCATTCATCTTGTGGACCCTATTATCAGCCCAGCTACGCTACTTGACGATGGTATCAACCGATGGGAATTGATTAGTTGTCGGTCGGAACCGGTTGTAAAGCGGAAGAAGAGGGAGAATGGGCACAGCCCCACCAGCAGCCCACGTTTCCGACCCGAAAGGGATTGAAAATGAAAGAAGAATCTGTGTGCATTATCCAACATCTCCTCTTCCCTATCTCTCCCTTTTGTTTTACCGTTTTGGGGGTTTTGAGATTTTTGTTTCGTATGAGGAAGAGTTTATTGCAAATACCACCCCTGTGAAATTGCGAATTGGCAAATAATTCCATGTCAAAAAAAAGAAATGAGTTTTCTTCCACCATCTTCATCTTCGTGCGGCGGCAGCGGCGGTCATCCTTGGAAGCTTAGGTTTCTTCGAAGTTTTCGGGCCATGATTGATCAAAATTCTCAGAGAATTGGAGATGGCCATGTTTCACAGGGGTGGCTTCTTGAGGAAGATGAAGACGGATGAAGAACGAAAACGGATAGAAAAAAGGGTAAATAGCATTAAACCACCTAAACTTTTTGAGTTTTTGCGGATCACCACCTGAACAATTTTTTTTTGCACAACTTCACCTATACTCAATTAATTGTGCCACTTTACCCTTTTTTGCCGGTTTGCAGGTCAAAATGACCGGTTCTCAACTCATGTGCGTTGCACATGATAAATCCAAGGCTATTAACGTCTTTTCCATTTTAAAATGGAATAAATGTTAATTTTAATTTATTTATTTTATTTTATTTTTGTTTTTTGAAATGGAATTTTCTTAAATAGAATAATTAAAAAAATAAAAAGAAAAAGTAAAACGTCATCTTGTTCCCAGCAACTCAGCCTGGATTTTGAACCCATGGCCCGAAAACTCCGAACAAACCACCACGGACATAAACACTTTCTCGCTTCTGCAATTTCAAGGATTACCACTGCCGTCGCACCAATCTCACCACCCACCGCCCACCTCCGCACACCCGATCTCACGGCAGAGCGCCGCACACCTTCGCCGCGGCATGGGGCGGCCTCAATTGTGAGAATCTTCGTTGGAAGAAGATCTAGTCGATTCGGAGGAAGAAATCGAGAGAAAATAGTGTTCATATAACCTCAATCGGGGAAATGGGGAAATTAAATGAACATTTTAGACCTAATTTTAGGTCCAATTTCAGTCAAGATGGCGGCAGATCTGAAGAAGATGTGGTGGTGGACGTCAATGGCGGACGGCTACCACTCTGAAGAACAAAAGTAAGAGGAAACCCTTGCCCAAAATCCACTCTGACAATACCAGAAGATCGTCAATGGCGGACGGCTATAGGAAGCCGGCGATGAGCCTCAATCAGCTTCACAGCCGATATCTCGTCGACCTCTCTGCTTCTCAACCTAATAAACCCAAACCAAAACCAGGTAAAATTTTAAAATTTCTCATGTATATATATGCATATCTGTAGTTATATACGCGAGTTTATCCTTGCCCTAATTTTTATTTCTATTTTTTTGGCGTTTGATTTTTGGAAACCTTAGTCGATGATGTAATCCAATCAACGGTAAAGCCCAATGAGAGATTTGACGATGTTCCCCGATTTGACTTCGGTACTCCTTCTCCGCCTGTTCAAGGTATTTTTATTTCCTTGTATGTATTTAAATTAAGAATTTCGTTTTTGTTTGAGGAAAATGAGATATCTTTTTTTGTATTAAATTGATGCACGTAAAGTGAATGATGAAGAGCCTGTGTCAAAGATGAAGGAATCATCTCCGTGCTTGTATGGTGGCTTTTCCGACTTTGATTCCCCTTCTTCCGTTCTTGGTATGTATTCTGACCTCTCTGTAATTTTAGGGGAAATAAAATTGCAGCAGTAGTAGCTATGGTGGGCTGGTGAACAAGGCTGATGAACAAGACGAAGACCTTTGTTGTTTTTTTTTTTCTTTTTTTTCTTTTAATTTTTTATTTATTCTATTTAACATTTATTCAATTTTAAAAATGGAAAAGACGTCAATAGCCTTGGATTTGTCATGTGCGACGCACATGGGTTGAGAACCGGTCATTTTGACCTGCAAACCGGCAAAAAAGGGTAAAGTGGCACAATTAATTGAGTATAGGTGAAGTTGTGCAAAAAAAAATTGTTCAGGTGGTGATCCGCAAAAACTCAAAAAGTTTAGGTGGTTTAATGCTATTTACCCTATTCATAATGCCAATAATATCCCAATGCAAATCATAGTCAACAAACAAAGTTTTATTTCATTGAACCAGTTATCAATAGATAATAATAAAACTAATTTAAATAAAAATGGGGCTTAGGCTACTATTCTAATATTTATTCGATTACGCAAATTGATTGATAAGTCAAGATGAGCGCCCGAATAATTTCGACTAGTTCATAAATTCTAAAAGGAAACTACGTAGAATTAATTTCATAAAATTTATCTATTTCATAAGCATAATAAGAACCTATATAAATTCTAAACTATAATCAATTCTTAATGAGGGAAATGATTCGACTTCAACTTAAACAAATAAACTAATAAAAATTCTAAATTTAATCATACAAAGGCTATAATCATGATGAAAAATATAATTAATTCTCCTAAAAACAACCAACATAAATAAAATAAATAATTCAAAACTTCAAGACGACCTAGAGTAAACGTAGTTTATCTCCAAGTCATCACGTTGGCTTTTAAATTTATTCCAACTCAAAATATGAAAGTTGTAGATCTATTCGTTAGCTTTCTATGATATTTCAAATTGCGTAAATGAAATCTCCGATGAGAAGTTTATTCTTGGATTTAAAAAAACAAATTATCGAGAAGGGTGCTAGAAATTTTCAAATGAATGAGATTCGGTTATCGCGATGAACTTCTTTCTTCATCTTCCTATATATCATTTCTCGGGATATATCAAAAACATATCAAATGAAATGATCGAATTCTATGATTCGTATGAAAAGAAATGTTGCAGAGAATAGCTAGAATTCAGATGATCTCGTCCGTTTCAGTTGGTGCCGTGACTCATACATCGAGTTTGAATTCAAAAAACCGGTAATAATTTCCTGCAAACAAATTAAACAAAATATCGCAATAAATTCCCTATAAAGAAAAGAAGAAACAGTTGGATGAATATATCTACGACGAAGATTCACGTCCAATTTTGTTCATATAAGCTAACCAATTAATTTGTTTTACTACTATCATATTTCAACTTACTCACAAATTAATATTTGTTATGAAAAAGGTTTGGTATCGGTAGCGGAGCCCGCATAAGACCATTGGGGGCCATGCCCCCCAGCCCCCCTAACATTACTCATATCTCTATTAATTTATATATAAATATTTCTTTTGTACAATAGCATTAACAATCCCTCTTCAGAATTTTTTTAATGCATTCACCCCCCAAACTTAAAATTCTAGTTCAGCTAACGTTTTGCATGATGCTCGCTAACTTTGTTTTCGTGCCCCGTCTACTATTTTAAGCAATATGAATACGGGCTAGAAAGGAGTGGATTCCAAGAAATCAATATTAGCAAAAACAAAATTTGTTACGATACATGTTTTTAACAAACAACTCCGCAAAAGAAAAGTTGTAGGCGGTAATTCGCTAAAACAAATTGAATCATACGAAATTTCGCTAATAATAAAACGAAGAGTGAACATAGGAGCGTTAAATACACAATAAACCCCAAAATAAAACAAAAGTGAAGCATGCATAAATTTAAATGGTAAACCACAAAGTGCAATAACTAAACATATTCAATCATGATGCAGTGTGCAAAATATGTTGTGGGAGGGTGCAATGGACAAAATGTTACCATAAAAAAATTAAATTAAACTTACTAAGCTTTAATTCCTAACACATACACCAAAACATAGGGGGGGTGTGGAAATCAAAGCATTATTACTTTAATATTACTTACAAAATTCACAACATTTATTTAATCAATATATGATGAAATGAAATTTACTAACACTATCCTTGGAAACAATTTCTTTACATTTTATTTCAAGCAAAATTATGGTCTATGTTTAACTGGAGGACTAGTGTACAACGGTGTCAACAAAAATATAGTACCAAAATGGATACAAAATATACAATAGATATTTGTTTTTATACAGTATAGTAGAACCGCGATAAATTAATAATCTGCCTTAAATAATAATTTCTCATGGTTCCGACTCGGTGACAATGTGTTAAATATTAGTAATATACATATATATATATATATATATATCAAAATTCAAATTCCAAAATGATGGTAATAATAAAATTCCAATATCCAAATTAAAATAACAAAGGGAAAATACCTTTCTCTTCCTCAGAAATTTGTTTGCTGTCTTCAGTTGCAACACACGATGCTCCAATTGATTTATGTAAGCCTACAACATAAATTGGCACTTTTTAGTTCACAATTAAACTAATTAATTACTTTGCTCAAAAAAGAAAAAACAAAAAACAAAAAACAAAAAAAAAAGGGAAAAAGGGGATATGCCTCATGTAGTTAACCGGATACATAATAAAGTAATATCATTATGCCTAACTGGGTCAACTCAATGGGCCTATAATTTCTTAACTTATTGGGCGACAAACTCAATATTGAAGACCACTACCACCGATGCTTCAAATAAGGTCGCAGATATCTCAAGGTCATCAAGCTCGTGAGCCAATGATCCACTTTGTTCTTCCAGCTCATCATACTTCAACTATTTAATGTGATCTAATTCTAATATCATCATCAAATAATAATAATAATAATAATAATAATAATAATAATAATAATAATAATAATAATAATAATAATAATAATAAAGTAATTAATGCAATATTAGAACAAAATATTTAAAAAAAAACTATTATTATGGAACAGAGGAAATATTAATTAGTGGACAAGGGCATTTTAGTGTAAAAATATACGTTTACCTAAATCAAGTCACACTTAATGATTAATCCTTGCGCAAAGCTAAAAAATAATAGTTATAAAGGAACGGAGGGATTATAAGATTGTAAAACGATATTGTAAATAATTAAAAAAAATACCGAACAATTAGCAGTACGATTAGTAGGGGATAATTAAAAATAACGAAATTCTTAGATTAGCAGTACGATAATTAAAAAATATTGAAAAGAAAAGAGAGAAATTAGTAGGGGATACACCCGATCCAATGGGGGGCTGCACCTATGTTCGGGCCGATTTCACACCGTTCCGACTGTGCGCCACCACACCGAAGATAATGTTTTCCCCCGTCGAGGCATTCCCTGTACTAGAAGCTCTCATTATCTGTCTCTAAAATCACTTGTCACGATGAATCACAATACTAAAATTAAACCATACAACGGAAAAAAGATAATGAAAATAAAAATGATCTGTTTTTTTTTTCGTTAATCAGTAATAAATGAACTCGTATATATATCTAATTATATATATAAGTGCACATAGTGAACTGTCACTCCCAAACTGCACTGCAGATGTAAACTACACTTGGTTAACCCTAACCTAAAAAGCGTTGGCAAATTAATCAAACGCTTCTATACATTTATCCATCATCCAATACATACACATTATCATAAATATGATGTTTATTGCATTTAGCACCTTGATTTATACTGAATTGCTAAAAAACTCATTATGTTATAAATATTATAGAAAAAAAAACTCCTATAATGGATTTTTTTAACACACAAGTTCAAGTTTGCTATTGAAATTGAATCATAGAGAAATCATATCTCAAACCATACCACCCGTGGAACAAAACCCATGAATCACTTTAGATTTTGGTTATCAGACGTTGTTAAGATAATTAAAAGTTCGTTTTTGCCATTTTAGGTAAGTTTTAGAAAAAAAACATAGAAAATTAAAATGAGAACTCCGTAGATTGGGTTGTTCCCAAATTGCGAGATCTATTAGAATTAATAAAAGTTTTTCATATTTATAATATGGGAGAGTTTTTTCACAATTAGAGTAAACACATGGGGGCTAAATGCAATAAACCCCATAAATATGGGTGTGTTTGAATATTTTGTACATGACATGAACTAATAAGAAGAATTAGAGTAAATTTCACCTACACCCCTAAGCTATGTTAAAATAACTTTAAGGTCCCTATAGTGTCGGTAATTATAATCACCCCCTGAAACATTGTTATAAGCCCTAACGGAATAATGCATTGGATAAGTTATTATGTTAGGGTTCTAACGGACTATTAGTTTCGGGCAGTGGTGGAGACAACATAGAGCTAGGGGGTGACATGGCTCTCCTAACATTTCTTAAATCCTTATTACTTTATATAATATTTATAAATTTCGTCTATGATATCATTAACGGCTCGGTGGGAAACAAATATAGTGCATATCGGTCCCCAAGACATGAAAACTTGGCTCCGGTAATTGTTTCAAGGGTGTGGTTGTAATTACCAACACCACATGGACCTTAAAGTTATTTTAGCATACATCAGGGGTGTAACTGTAATTTACCCTAAGAAACAAGAACTAACCTGTTTTCTAGCCCTTGATCGTGCAGCCGATTCCCGGTTCTTGATCATCCTTTTCTGCCTCTTTTCATCAATAAAAATGCGCTTGTTTCGACATTCGGGCCTCGAATCCGAACCTTTTTCCATTGCCATCGTTTCGGGGTTTGTTTCCTTATAATCAATATCCATCCTCTTATTCTCATAATAGTAAATATTATTATTCTCCAAACCCTGAAAATTTGATCCCATATTTTGCTGCTCCAATTTTATAGCCATATGTTGATTCACATTCGGTACCAAAGGCGCGGAATTACGAACTAAGCCCTCTCGATTTTCCCGAGCTCTTACGGCTCCAATTTGTATAAGAAATTCGTCAAGTGTAATATCCCCTCCATTATTTGAACTTATTTCTAATTGAGGCTGTGATAATGAATTAGGGTTTTTCGTTGCACTATTGGCATAATTTTGTTCGGCATGACGTATAGTTTTCTCGGCCGACGGAGGCGAATACGAAGAAGATGAAGAATAACTAGGGTTTTGAATAATTTTCATATCGGAATCTTCCGCGAATTTCATCATTGTATTCTTGATAAACTCATCAAGAGTAAGATCACAGTTTGGAAATGCCATGAATAATTATTCAATTTTGTCTAACGTCTCGAATTTTTTGTCAGACTCAAATCATTTCCTGGCCACGCTCAGGTTGTCTTAAAAAGAAGCTTGCTAATCACGTAACAAAGAATTAATTTTTTTTTTCTGTTCTTTTTTCACGAAAATGCATGAAACCCTAAATATATTATATATAGGTTAGAATCCCATGATTAGCACTATCTGTTGAGATTATATAGATAGTCCTAACTTAGATCCATGATTATCTCACCAATACGTCAACTGAAGGATAAACACCAATATATATACTTTTACTTTTGTATCTTTTCCGCGGGTTTCGATGTAGAAATTCAAATTCCGATTTTGGAGCAACTTTTTTCGTTCGAATTTCTGATTTTTTTTTTTTGGATTGCAATTGGAATTATATTAAAGAAAAATTAGAATTTCCAATCTAATTTAATTTTTGAAATTAATTCCAAAAAATTCCGAGTTTTTTTTTCTTTTCCAAAAAATAAACATATAAATAATATATATTATTATTTATGTTACGTAATTCAAAATAAACTAAGGATTTAATAATATTTATACTTTATGGACCATGTTAAAGACTTTCCTATGCTATTTGTCACCTAAAAACACCCACGTTTGTTATTTATTGTGCAAATAGTTATAGTTTCAGTTGCAAGTCAAAAGTCACAACCGGTAGTTTCAGAAAATTTCCGCTTAGTTTCGATTTTTTTTTTTTCGTAATACTGAAATTCCCGATCCTTTTGGAATTGAAATGAAGTTTTAGATTCCAAAAAAATGGAATTGAAACTGTAATTGATTTTGTACTTCCGAAAAATTTTGGAAATTTTTAAAAAAAGGCTAGTTTCGGCAAGATTTGGAACATATACCTCACATTTCCAAACTACTTGTCTTGTCCAGAAGAAAACATAATCTTTATCCAGTGTCTCATTGTTTCCGAGGAAGGCTAATCCTTGTTGTGTTTGATGTACGTAATTCGTGGAGCCGGTCTTCATTGAGGCACATGTGAAAGGAGAAACCTGAATCAAGAACCCATACATGCTTTAGACACTAGTAGGTTTCTTAGAGGTTGACTTAGACCTATTCTATCCCTTCTTGGAATCTCTCCTCAATCCTCTCACTCACAAAATACCTCTCCCTTTAAGTGCAAACTTTACTTCTGACATGGTAAGTGTTTGCTTCTCCATAAATCGAATTAAAACTTGCTTGAACTAATGTTGCATAAATCAATTTTAAATCTTCTTAAGGATCGCTTTCTTGTTCGATTGATCTGAGATGATCTTTGTTTTGAATTAATTTTAATTCACAACAGATCACCTAATTAGGGATCTCCACGTTCATCGCACCGGCCACTTGTTAAGTAATATTTGGCTCCAAGAACAATTTGTGAAAAATTGTGCTTGTGTGAACAGAAACTTAGTCAAACAATTGAACACCAAATTTACCGTGGTTCGACTCAATGAGAGCCTACATCCACCAAACTATCCGAGAACTATATATTGATCAAGAGAGTTACAGAATACAATCAATCCACAGTAATCTAAGACTAATTCACGGAGTATTAAAAAATACATACTAAAGAAAACCCTAAAATGTTTTTCTCTCTTCAAGTGTGTATCTCTCTTTCTAAATCTATTTTTGTAGCTCATTGCATGATACGGAAAGATTTCTACTGCAACAAGGAAACTTGCATGGGCTAGCAAACTTGTATGCGAAGTTTGCCTCACAAGGTAACTCCCAACTTCCTTCTAAGAGTGCAATCTTCTCCGTTGGATCTTCTTCTTCTCTTGAGCATATATTTAAGAAGTTGAATCATAGATCAACAGTGTTTCTTCATTCTTTAGAGTCTAATAAATCATACAAAATAACCAAACTTAATAAGGAATCAAAACTCTTAAATTCATTTGTCACGAAACCAAGAACCTCATTGGTTGTTGACCCCTATCTTCATTGCTACTAACCAAATCCAGTAAATCATCCATTTTTTCTTCGATTTGAAGAAATAATGGTTTGACGCTTTGAGGACGAAATTTCCATCGTGTATGTTGGTTTAAGTGTTAGGCCACTCACATTATCCCTTATGATGCCTAGCCATTTTGTTGAAGTTGACAACAAACAATATATGCGTTGGACAATACTAAAAAATAATTTGTAAACAACAACCAACTATATCACTTAGTGCAAGATTTTGTCAACCAGGGAAGAAAGGTACTACTGAATACTTTCAGTCTCATCTTTCAGTAGTACTTTGCACGTTCTTCGCCGATGTTGAAGTGGGGACGTTTATTGATATCAAAATTTGAGAAAAAATAACATATTAATGGCCTAATAAATTGGTTATTAATTTGGATATTGATTAGAAGTCCATAATAATTTGGGCTTTCTATCAAAATTTTGAGATTATATTATAGATCAATACCTCAAGAAAATTGGTGATTAATTTGGATCTCGAATCGAAGTCCGTAATAAACATAGGGTTTATATTGAAGTTCAAGAAAATTTGGATTTCACATGTGTTCTTATGCTTTTCAGTTAGCTATTTGAACCTAAATACAACCCACGTAAAGTAAATTGCAAATGTTCAAGTTATTTGGGTTAGCTATTTGAGCCTAAATATGGCCCACATAAAGTAAATTGTAAGTGTTCAAATCCACCGATCTAAGTTTTGAGGCAACAAAAGCTCTCAAATCTCGAGTTCTCGCCACGACGAAGCACAACAACCGTGGAGGTTCTGTATCTTCATTTAGGCACCAAATCCACAAGACCTAAAAACCCCCAAATCGATTTCAAGATATTCATACTTTCTTCCGCAAATCTCGGAAAAAAACAACGTATTCAATTCAAAAATAAGTTTCGCTCATTGAATTAAATTTAGGAGAGGAATCAAGGGCATTATTTAGAAATTCTAACCCATTTTCTCTTGATTAATAATATTTATTTGTCCCCATTTTTATTTTTTCTATAAATTCGATTTTTCAGACATTAAATTCATGGTGAACACACGCACACTGCACTAGGGGTGGTAAACGAGCCGAGCCAGCTCGACAAAGGCTCGAACTCGAGCCCGAGCACAATTTTAGTTGTTCGATAGCTCGCGACCTGCCTTTTTTTTTAGTTATATATATATATATATATATATATATATATATATATATATATATATATATATATATATATATATATATATATATATATATATATATATATATATATATATATATATTATTATTATTAACTAAATAGTAAATAGTCTATAATATCAAATATTTCTAGCATTTAAATAGAAACAAATCTATATTACTTAGATAATTCATAATAATATAAAATATTATTATAATAATATAAAAATTAAAAAAAATATATATAACTAGAGTTCATTATTTATTTTATAATATTTTTCATTTTACTAAAAAACAATTAAATGATTTTAATAAAAAATTAAATAATAATAATAAAAAAAAAAGAAAAAAAAAACCTAAATGAGCTCGAGCTCGAGCTCGTTAAAAAAAATACCTCAGTGAGCTCGAGCTCGAGCTCGGCAATATAGACTCGAGCTCGAGCCGGCCAAAACAGCCGAGCTCGGCTCATTCACACCCCTACACTGCACACATATACATAGTATAACTATGTGTGTGTGTGTGTGTATATATATATATATATATATATATATATATATATATATATATATATATGTGTGTGTTAAGGTTGTGGCCCTATGTGTTTGGGCATGTAGCCCAATCTCACTGTTACTTACACACACACATTACTAAAGAATGGCCCAGCAGTTAATAAAGCCCACTTGTGGGAATGGGCAGGAATGATTAATCTGAGCCGTTAGATTAATCCATTTGATCCTGGCTATTGACTCTTTCTGACTCTTCCTCTCCCCTTGTACTCTCCTTTCCCGTTTTGTGCCCTAAACAGCCTCTGTTCTTCCCGTTTGTCCCCTTCTGCTCTTTACTCCTTTTGCTCCAGCAACCATGGGCCAAACGTCGCCGTCCTTGGCCGTGCTTGTCCCATTGGTGGTCCCTTCAACGGTTACCTTTGTGGCAGATGTGCTCATATGTGATTTATTTTTCACCTCCTTAACTGGTTTCTTTTTTCCGCATTTTTTCCTCTTTTAGAGAACCTATACTGTCTCTTCTCCAAACCTCCCTTGTCTGGACCATCTAGTGAAAGGAATCTTGTGGGTTGTCCAGGACTTAGGTTCTTCTATCTGCAACTTTGTGTGATCTTGAGTGTCTTGACTGCTCTGTGTGAATCTGCTGGTTTTGATCTGTGTGTAAATACTTTTGCTGGTACACTGTGTGAATCTATGTGAATTATGAATGCATATCCTGTTTCTCCTATTGACGGAAAATGTGACTTATCTATATGCCAACAAAAAAAGAAAGGGATTTTGGTTAAGCAAAAATGTTTTTAAGCTATTACTCTAAACTATTAAGATACCACATCTGCTGCTAAGAAAGCTGAATTTGATGAACTTGCATATTCCTTGATTATCTTGAATTTAAATGATTTTGTGATTAGGAAATTAGGAAAGCAAGATAATGCTAAAGGCCTATGTGATAAACTGCAAGATCTGTACACTGAAACTTCCTTGCCCTCAAAAATGGTTTTAGTTGAAAAACTTTTCAGATTTAAACTGGATTGAAGTAAAGATATAGATGAGAATCTGGATATTTTTACAAAACTAGTTCACGACATTAAATTAATTGAAGATAAAAACATTGATGATTATACTTCTATTGTGCTTTTAAATGCTATTCCTGACACTTATAGTGATGTAAAATCTGCCATTAAGTATGGTAGAGATCAGGGTACTCTTGACACTGTGATAAATGGTTTAAAAAGCAAAGAACTGGATTTAAAAACCAATTAGGGTAATCAATCTTTTGGTGATGTTAACTTTGTGAAAGGAAAGTTAAAATTCAAATTTCAAAACAAGGCCTATTCCAGTAATAACAACCAAAATCAGTCTTTTCAAAAACCTAAAAATGGCAAGGAGTGGAGTAAGAACAAGTTCAAAGGCAAAAAATATTATAATTGTGGTCAACCTGGTCATTATGCAAATGAGTGCACTGAACCTAAGAAAGAAAAGAATAATGAATAGGCTAATTTTGTTGTTGATAATCTTGGTGATGTTTTCATGATTGGTGAGTCTGTGCATGATTATGTTAACTTTGTGATTTCATCTCTCTCTGATAATGATTAGATCTTTGACTCAGCATGCACACACCACATGACACCTAATAGACACTTATTTACATCATATGTGGAACTAAAAAATGGTAATACATGTGTCTATGGCTGATAGCAGTGGTATAAATGTGGTTGGTTTATGAACTATTCTTCTTAAGTTTGAATCTGGTTTTGAACTTATGCTTAGAAATGTGAGACATGTTCCTACTTTGAGTAGTAATTTGCTTTATGTTGCTGTACTTGAGGATAGTGGTTTGCATGGAAGTTGGGGAAATGGTTGCCAAAATATTATGAAAGATGATCAATTTGTTTTCAAAGCTATTAGAATGCAAAATATGTATGTGTGTTCGGTTGAACCTTTGTTGCATGTTAATTATGTTAAACATGATCATTCTAGTCTTTGGCATAGGAGGTTAGGTCACATAAGTGTTAGAGGGCTTGAGTTATTGCATAAAAACAATTATCTTGATAATGACCGTGTGTCTGATCTGCCCATATGTAACTCATGCATTTTAGGAAAACAGACTAAAGTCCAATTTCCCGTGTCTCATTTCCCTAATTTTTCTAAATGCACTAATATCCTGAATATATACATGTTGATGTGTGGGGCCCTGCCCCAGTTCCTAGTCATGGTGGTAATAGATATTTCCTCTCTGTGGTTGATGATTTTTCCAGAAAATTGTTTGTATACTTGCTGAAAAATAAATCTGATGTGTTTCAAAGATTTAAAGGATGGAAAGTTTTAATTGAAAATCAAACTGGAAAGAAAATTAAAACCTTGAGAACTGACAATGGAACTGAATTCTGCAATGTTGAATTTGATGCTTTGTGTGTTGAGTCTGGCATAAAGAGGCATAAAACTGTAGCTTACACCCCTCAACAAAATGGTGTTGCTGAGAGGATGAATAGGACATTACTTGATAGAGTTAGGTCCATGTTAGATGTATCTGGCTTATCTAAAATGTTTTGGGGTGAAGCTGTATTAACTGTTGCATATGTGATCAACAGATCACCTTCTGTGCCTCTATGCGGTGAATTACCTGAAAATAAGTGGTCTGGTAATCATGTTAGTTTGTCTAATCTTAGAGTATTTGGTTGCTCTGCTTCTGTGCACCAAAAACATGATAAACTTGATTCCAGGTCTGTTAAATGTGTGTTTTTGAGTTATCCAGAGGGGGTTAAGGGTTATAAGTGCTGGCTTAAGGGGGAACATGGATATAAAACTCTGATTAGTAGAAATGTGATATTCAATGAAAGTGAGTTTCTTTGTCTGTCTGTTGTTTCTTCTGAGTCTACCTCTACTGAGGTGGGACTTCCCCTATTATTCCTGCTCAACATGAAACTGTATCTGATTCTGATAGTGAAACTGATAACAATGTGCCTGAAAATGATATCTTTGATCAAAATGCTATTACTGATGCGCCTTATGTGGACAATCTTGGTGATTACCAACTTGCTAGGGACAGAAGTAGAAGGAACATCATTAGGCCTCACCATTTAGATGATTATCAGTTTGCTTCTTATGCGTTTCATGTTTTTGAGTCTCTAGATGGTAACGAACCTAAGTCTTATAGGGAAGCTCTTAAATCTAATGAATCCGTCTCTTGGTTAAATGCTATGAATGAACAAAATGAATCTTTGCATGTTAATCATACTTGGATTCTTGTGCCAAAACCTGCAGAATGATCTTTAGTTGATTGTAAGTGGTTGTATAAGGTAAAGCATGAATCTGATTCAATTAGATATAAGGCTAGGCTAGTGGCTAAGGGGTTTACCCAAAAAGAAGGAATTGATTACATAGAAATATTTGCTCCTGTTGTGAAATGTAATATTGTGAGAATAATGCTTGCTCTAAATGCTCAATTTGATTGGGAATTAAAACAAATGGATGTGAAAACTGCATTTCTGCATGGTGAATTAGATAAGCAAATATATATGAAACAACCTGAAGGTTTTCTTGATAAGAAACATACTGATTATGTGTGCCTTTTGTAAAAAAATCTTTGTATGGTCTTAAGCAGTCCCCTAGACAGTGGAATAAGAGATTTGATGTATGCATGAAGTCCTTGAAATTTAAGAGAAGTTCTTATGATCCATGCTTGTATTTCAAACAATCTGCTCAAATTCCTGTTTTCTTGTTCCTTTATGTGGATGATATGCTTTTGACTAGTCCTTGTATTAAAACAATTAATCATGTCATTAAATGTCTTAGTGATGAATTTGACATGAAATTGCTTGGTAATGCTAAAAGGATACTTGTCATGGATATAATCAGAGATAGAAAATGTTGTTCATTGTTTCTGAATCAATCTTCTTATACTGAAAAAATCCTTGAGAAATTTTCTATGTAATTTGCAAAACCTGTATGTGTTCCTCTTGCTGCTCACTTTATGCTAAGTTAGGAACAATCTCTCAAAACTTAACTTGAAATCTCTGAAATGAAGAATGTGCCATATGCTAATGCTATATGGTCTGTTATGTATTTGATGGTTAGCACTAGGCCAAATATTGCTTATTCTGTGAGTTATCTTAATAGGTACATGTCTAATCCATATTTGCCTCATTGGGAGGCTCTTAAATGGTTGCTTAGTTATTTAAAAGGATCTGTTAAAACTGGCTTGCTTTTTTCTAAATGTGAAACTGATAGTAAACTATGTGGGTATGTGGATTCTAATTTTGCCGACAAGGATAGCAGAAAATCCTCCACTTCTTATGTGTTTATTTTAAATGGTTCATGTGTAAGCTGGAAATCTCAGCTCCAAAGCATTGTTGCTCTGTGTACTGCTGAGGCAGAGTATGTAGCTACTATAGAGGCTATTAAAGAAGCTATTTGGCTGAAAGGTCTATTGCTTGAAATTGGTTTCTTGAAGAACAAAGTGGTAGTTTTTTCTGATAGTCAATCCGGTATTCAATTGTGCAAAAACCTTGTCTTCCATGATAGAACCAAACATATTGAGATCAAATTTCATTTCATTAGGAGAATTGTGGAAGAAGTTGAAAAAATCCCATCATAGTTCAACCCTGCTGATATGGGAACTAAGTGCTTACCAGTTGAGAAATTTCGTTTTTGTTTGAAAAACTTAAACCTAATTTCACAAGATTAAACTGTTGTGTGCTTTTGTTACAATCTGTGTGACTGATATTTGTGTGCTTTCTGTGTGATTGCTTGTATGCATTCTTTTCTTTGTGAACTGCAATGTGTCTATCTTTGTGATTTCAATTCTACATTTTTTGTAGATAATTTATAATAATATATATTTCTAGCATTTAAATAGAAACAAATATATATTAGTTAGATAATTCATAATAGTATAAAATTTTATATTAATAATAATATAAAAATTTTAAAAAATATATAACTAAAGTTCATTATTTATTTTATAATATTTTTCATTTTACTATAAATATTTTTTAATAAAAAATAAATGATTTTAATAAAAAAATTAAATAAAAAAAATAAAAATAAAAACGTCAATGAGCTCGAGCTCAAGCTCATCAAAATTGGCTCGAGCTCGAGCTCGAGCAAAAAAAAAAAAATACCTCAGTGAGTTCGAGCTCAAGGTCGGCAATATAGACTCGAGCTCGAGTCGGCCAAAACACCCCTACACTTCACACATATACATAGTATAACTATGTGTGTGTATGATATATATATATATATATATATATATATATATATATATATATATATATATATATATATATATATATATATATATATATATATATATATATATTAAGGTTGTGGCCCAATGTGTTTGGGCATGTAGCCCAATCTCACTGTTAACTTACACACACACATTACAAAAGAATGGCCCAACAGTTAATAAAGCCCACTTGTGGGAATGTGCTGGAAGGATTAAACTGAGCCGTTAGATTAATCCATTATGTTAGAATCCGAGAGGATTCTGACTCTATTTTTCAGCACGTGTGAAAAACGTGTGTTTAAAGCTAGGGAAGTTTCCTTAATGCTTTAAACTCTTATTTTGTCATTAATTTATTTTAATAGCGCGAGTCATGTGTTAACAAGGAATTTCCTTGACAAAGACTTTCCTTATCACACAATTCTTTTTTCTTACGTAAGATTGAAACTAACCTAATGGGCTCTAATCTTTTGTAGGGCTCGTCTATTCAACCAAGGAAGTATAAATATAGGAGCACCAGCGTGTTGTAATGATGGCCCTTTTGTGAGAGAGAAAAATAATTTTATACTCTTTTTTCGTTGCTGTTCCTGATATTTGATCTTTTTCGAGAAGAAAAATATATTCAAAGGTTTGCTTCTTTCACGTGAAAAGAAGATCGGTTCTTCGGGGGAAGAGCTTAGAAGATCTCGGGAGGAGGTCGATCCGCCGAATGTGGGATTCAGCGTTGAAGGGATTTCAAACGTGCGGAGCAAGGGACGTGGTGCAAAGTGAAGATTGATAATTCAGCGTAGTATACAAGAACGGCGTCGACAAAGAGGGAGTCATTGTATTTTGATTAAGTCCTATTATTGTATTCGTAAAACTAAAAATTAGTAAATTTCATTTGCAGGTCCCCGTGGATGTAGGGTACAATGGTATCCGAACCACTTTAAAATTTGTGTCTTTTTTATTATTGTTTCATTAACTGTTGCAACTCTTCGTAAAACAGTAAAACAATATCTAAAACTGAATCTGGAATTCATACAGCACAAATATATAATTAATTTGCACGAAATAATTATAACAATTGGCATCAAGAGCCTGTCACTAAATACACCGAGTGAGATTTTGGGAACTAATTACTCTTATTTTGTGCAGACATGAACACTCAACGAGAAGGAGCTTCAACTAATCGTCCACCACTTCTAATCGGCTCCAACTACTCATACTGGAAATAAAAAATGAAGATGTTCATCAAATCCATAGATGAGAGAGCATGGCATGCCATCATAACTGGTTGGACACCTCCAATGATCATAGGAGAAGAGAAAGTGGAAGTGATCAAACCAGAAGCGGATTGGAGTGATGGAGAGATATTATTCGCAAACTACAACTCAAGGGCCCTAAACGCAATCTTTAGTGGTGTGGATGATAATCAGTTTAAAATGATAGCATCATGTGAATCTGCAAAAAGAGCTTGGGAAATTCTTCAATTTACATACGAAGGAACGTCAACTGTAAGAACATCCAAGTTACAGATGTTGGCCACCAGATTTGAAAATTTAAGGATGGAGGAAAATGAGACGATCACTGACATCCATGCTAAACTATACGACATCTCCAACGAATCGTACGCACTTGGTGAACCTTACTCGGAGAGTAAATTAGTGAGAAAATCAATGCGTTCACTACCTGAAAGATTTGCTTACCGAATTGTTGCTATTGAAGAAGTCAGAGATGTTGACACGCTCAAATTAGACGAACTCATGGGGAAACTTCTAGCACAAGAACTTAATCATGGTGAAAATCATCGTGAAAAGCCTACAGAAGATAATATAGCCTTTCAAGCTGAAACTTCATATGCAACTCCACAAAATTTTTCAACTCAAGAAGATGAACAGACAGTTGAAGAATCCTTGGCACTGCTGTCGAAAAACTTTGGGAAATTTCTCAAAAAGATCGGTAAAAAGGGAATTTCTCCCAACAATGGGAAACCCGTGAACTTTCAAAATCCTAGGAGAAACTCATATCAAGACAACTCAGAGGATCCAAAACCGAGAAGAATACAATGCCGACAATGCGAAGGCTTTGGTCACATTCAATCAGAATGCGCAAACACCTTGAAGAAAAAGAAAAGAAGGTCACTTACTACTGTTTGGAGTGATGAAGAAGATTCTGATGATGATCAAGGAAACAACGATCAGGTCACCAACTTTGTAGCATTCAGCAGCAAAGTCCCTCTGAACAGCTCAGAATCAACTGTTGCAACAGTTTGTGAAACAGAATCCAGGTATGGAATTGTGTGTTCTGATAATGACAAAAATCTAAACACAAATTCTTCTTTTGCAGAGGATCCAGACAGCAGCAGTGATGAGGAAGAACCAACCTTGGAAGAAGGAAAAGAGGTATACCAAAAAACGTACCAAAAATGGTTTGACGTTGTTAAGGTAAATGACTTCTTAGAAAAGGAGAAGCTTGTGCTTATAGAGGAAAACAAGACTCTAATGGTAAGAATTTCTACTCTTGAAGAGAGGGTCATATCAAGTGATCAAGTGAAAAATAGTTTGGAAGCTAAACTTATTCAAACTCAAGAAGCAATTGCAAAATTGAACACGGGTAGAGGTAATTTAGATGAACTTCTAAATAACAATAAACCGAACTATAATCGTCTAGACATAGGAGCAAGTCAGCTGCCCAAAGTTGACCTAAAACAAAAATAAAATCAAAAGAGAAAGATCAACTTTGTGAAACAAACTCATGTCTCACAAACAGTTGCAACTGTTGGAGCAACGATGCTCCATTCAAAGAAAAGGATAATTCCTATTTATTTTTTCTGTCAAAATCCAGGTCACATACGCCCTAGATGTTTCAAATATTTAAAACTTGTGAAAAAACTAGTGGCTCGCTCTCTGTATTCTGGTAGGACTGAGTACTCACCTGCACCCCCCCCCCCCCCCCCCACCAAAAAAAAAAACCCAAAAAAAAAATTGATATTTCCAACAGGCCTCAGCAAAAGATTTGGGTTGAAAATGTTGGGAATCAGACACGTATACGCAGCGGAAAACAAAAATTTTAAGCGAATTAAACGAATTTAAAACACATAAACACATGCCCGATAATTGAAAACAATTAATTGCCTACCTTTGCGCTTCCAGCGAAATTAAAAACAACATACATGCTTAATTATTTAACCGAATTTAAATCAATTAGCATGCTCGCGTTTAAATCAAACAATCATGCTCGCAATAATAAAATCAATTTCATGTAGACACATAAAATCATACAAGCTTCTATTAAAACGAACATGCATATGTTAACTTAAACGAAAACGAATCGAAGGACAATGGATTCGAAAGTTTACCTCCTGAAGCGTGAGGTAGGCACACTAAGCAAGGCTAGATTGCTACGGAAACCAATCCGTACAATCCGGGGCAGCAGCGGCGAAACGGCAGCAGCTACTAGACGATCTACGGCGGCGCGTGTGACTCACGCGCTGTCTTCGGGCGGCGCGTGGGATTGCGTGCGGCGTCGACTCGTGTGTTGCTCCTCGATTCTTCGATCTTCGATCTTCCTCCTCTCGGATTTCACCTCGTATACTTTCATCTACTAAACACGTGGCACTAGACACGTAATAGTTAGAAAAACGGAAGAATAGAATGAAGGAAATAACTACCAATGTGACTCGGCCAAGAGATGGCCGATTCCGACAAGATTCTGGCGACGGCGGCGGTGGTGGCCGCGGGGAAGAGTGGCCGAGAGAGAGGGGGAGTGGCTAGGGTTAGGGCTTCGTGTCTTGTCTATGTGCAAGACCTATAAATCAAGTATTTATAGTGTCTTGCATATAAACCATAACGGGCTTAAGTTGGACCGGGCCCAACAGCTTAAGTTCGTTAGTTCTTTTACTTGCTCGTCTCTCTCAACTCGATGATCGGAAAACTGTAACAATTACATTTTCGGAATCATTATAATGTCCTCGTCATTACGAGTGCCAACTCTCGATTTCTAACTTTCCAAAAGTGGAAACCCGAACTTCATCAATCTCCAAATGATAGCTACAGAGGCTTTAGCTTATTTACTTCCCTCCACAGTCTTGTTATAGTTGGACACTCTTATAAGAAAAAGCTGTGTCTCTTAATGAGTGAAAGCGACTCTTGAACTACTGTTAATAATATATATATATATATATATATATATATATATATAATTACAACCATTTGGTATGTGAATAGTTCGAAGCCTTTTTTAGTCGAGTCAGTAAATCACGTGGCCGAAAGCTCGCTACAGGGCTCAATTAGAAAGCCTAGAGGACTACACATTGCACGACCACTATAAATTATATATACGGTCAGTGAATAGTTCGAAGCCTAGTTGAGTCGAGCCAGTAAACCACATGACCGAACACTCACTACACGGCTCAATTAGAAAGCCCAGGGGACTACACATTGCACGACCACTATAATCTCGCTCTTTTTAATTGCTCTGTTTTTCATGAAAAAAGCTACCATTAGAAGTATGTGTATGCTACCGAATAAGAGCATTCTTGTGCCTGATTTGAGGCTTCTAAATTTGTTGTTAGCCATCTTAGTTGGACTTTTGGAGCTTGCTCTCTGTTAAAATTGAAGATAAACCCCTTGGGTTTGATAGTCCTCATAGTATCCTATTCACTTGTGTCCATTCACTCATATTTTTCTTTTTCATTCATGTTTATTTTCTTTGTCTCATTTATTCTCGCTATAGTGCATATTAGGCATTTATATATATATAAAAAAAAAGAAAAAAAAATGGTTTAGGGGTGGGTTCGTATTTTTTTTTGGGGCAATAAATTTCTTCGGCGTAACCCATTTTTATGAGCATTTTTTTCTGAATTCTTGACCTTGTTTTTGAATTGTGTGGGGACTTGTCTGCAAAAGTTGAAAGCGTGTTGGACTCAAAATTGGATTATTTAAATTTCACTAATATTGGGTGCAATACATTATGTAATTACCATCTTTTGCTAATTCATAATTGCTAAACCACCCCTCTATCAGTAATCACTTTTAAGGAATCAGTGTCCTCTCGAATTCTTCTTCATCTTCTTTTCAAATTTTTTATTTCTCTCTCCTCTTTGTTGCTCTCTTTCTCTCTTCTTCTGTAGAACACCATCCAAACAAAGAATAGAAGAACTTGCTCAATGGGCAAAAGAAAGGGGACCGCCGCATCGTCTTCATCTTCCAAGAAGAAGACTCGTCGGCGCCTGTGCCGCTGGCGCATCCACCGCCCACTCGTCGCTCCGGTCGTCGTTATGCTTTCGGGGAAGCCTCAAGAGCCATGCCTCTCGCGTTTTTTGAGGCTCCGCTCTTCCTCATGCCCGCTTTAGATTCCAATTTTGGAAATCTGCCCCTCGTCTTGGCGTCTAGGGTTTCATCCTCCTCACCGCCGCCCGTTGGACCGCCGTCGCGGCCCGTCACCACCGCAGTCACAACCACTAAAGACAACACCACTGCCACAGTCTCCTTCCCTACCACCGCCACCACCGGCATCACGCCTTGATCTACTGTCTACTGAGTGAACAAGGCTATATCAGAAATCTGAGGCATGCAGTCCCATCACTCCCACTTCCTCCTTCTGTCTCTTCGAAAAGAGATAGTGGATCCCCAATCAGATCCACGTCGTGTGCCGCGCGTGGATGATTTGTCGTTGTTGGGTGCTAAATACCTAACACGCAAGTGCACGTATCGCAAACAAGTAGTAAAAGTGGACTCGTGAGAGTCGGATGTCGATCCCACAGGGAATACTCAAATTACCTAATCCTAAGTACCAAATTCTAACAACTATGATTTTTATCCAGCCTACGCAAGGTTGTCAAATTTAATCAACTAAATATATTAAACTAATTAGGAAAGCAAATAAACAAGAGATAATATCAATATAAAAACGGATCTAGGATTTTGTCTTCCCCCTATGCAAGAATTTGCTCACCCAAAACCCCTCAATTAAGAAATATATGATTCATGATTATTAACCCGAGACACTAATTTACTCATAACCCGCTGTCGCGTGTATTATGAGTCTATTATTCATAAACGGTTCACTATATGTCTATGCAAACAAATTATGAATAAAGCATTAACTAACAAGTCTCGTAAATGGCTACCTAAGGTGATATCTGTATGTCTACGACACCACATGCAATTGACACACTCATCCGGTGAAAACTACTCGAAGGTTCCTATACTTACCGTCTAATTATCAAAATAGCTCTGTCGAGTCAATCCCAATAATCACAGATAAATCACATAAATTGATCAAGTTCATGCACTAACAATCATAACAAGTATAAGAAATAATCATAAAATCATAATTGCATAATCTCAAGAAAACGGGTTCACCATCCCCACATAGGGTTCCAACAAAATCCTAGATTAAAAACTTAGCTACTCGTAATTCTTATGATAAGCAAAATAGAATAAATAAAATAAATAAGAAAAACTATGCTTGAGTCTTCGTTGATCTTCGTTCTTCGTGTTTTGTGGTGTAAAATTTCGTGCTTATGGTGTAGAGACATGTTGCTTTTATAGGCTTTTCTTGATAAGGAAGTAGTAGAAACCTAATAGGAATCAATTTCCGCCACTTTCCCCCATCAGGACTTGTTCTTCGATTTTCGCCATGTTGGAGTCCGAATTTTGGAATATTGTGTAAATAAGAATTGTAGCCCTTGAAATTAGCTTTCCAATGCCGCCAAAATCACCTAATTCGGAGTTCGTATGAGAGAGATATCCTCGAAATCGTGGACACTGTCAAAGCTGTGGCGAGATTCCTTCTTCCAATTTGATTTGTTTCCTTATTTGCAATTTTTTCCTTTCTTTTTGATCTTTTTTTCCTTCATGGACACCTAATTCTCGTTTTTCACCTATAAAACACAAAATCAATCAATTAAAGCACAAATATAATTAAATCTAAACAAAAAATCCACGTAAAGTTAACGTATTGAGTGTAATATCTACACTCAACACACCCCCAAACTTGAACTTTTGCTTGTCCTCAAGCAAAATCTAATCGTAAGCGAAAAAAACTCAACTACCGCATCTCATCACATAGATTAATGACCAACTTCACGTTTTCAGAACTTGTAATTATAATGAAAATTCTCAAAAATTTACAAGCTCGTAATTCAAAGATACGTATTCACTCACCATTGCTAAAAACCACAAACCATGCTATCGCTTCAAGTATCCCATATTTGTACATTAAAAATTGAGAAAATTTATACTTACATATTAATATTCAACTCCAAATACTCACCAAATTTCTTTAGTCGGCTAGTATGAAATAATTGAGCTATTGGGATCATTGGGACTTTTTGGCTTTCAAATGTTGGGCTTTTTGGTTCGAGGTAGGAGATATGGGTATAGGTGGCTATGCTTCTTGAATTGAGATGATTACGCCAAATTTTGAAAGATAAGCGTTTGAAACAATGAATTCACCTCCAAGGACTTTTAATAAACTCTATTTTTTTAAGAGTTCAAAAGTCTCCACTTTGCTCTTAAGACAATGGATCGAGCTTTCAAACAAAAATTCAACAACTAGTCCTTACTTCCCCTTCTAGTCTCTTCTTCTTCTTTTTCTTTCTCTTTCTTATTATTTTCTTTTATATCTCTCTCTTTTTTTTTTTTTTTTTTTTTTTTTTTTTTTTTTTTTTTTTTGGTAGAGGAAGAAGAAGGACCGTATAAAATTTTCCAACCGAACTCCAAAGGGTAATTTTTCAAGAATCTCCATTTATTCTACCTTATACACATTGGCTAAAAGAAAGAACACCGTTTCTCCAAGGCTCAATCAAGGTTCGAATGATAAAAATTTAAAGGTAGGCTTGAAAGGCTCAAACGGTTCAAAGATGGCCCAAATCACTTCCCAAATTGCTCAACAATTTAATATTTCACTTTGTAAATTCATAAGACAAGTTCTAAAACCGAATAGCATATGATATAACATAAATTAACTCAAATTTTAAAACACAAAACTTTCAACCAAAGCAACGCATAATTCGAGATTCCTAACAATGACTCCTTCTTACGAAACTTTGAATCAAAAGCTCACCAAAATTCGATCAAAATCAAGATAAAACAAGCAATTTCATCATTAAACATCGACCATCTTTCATCATCATGATTCATCGAAGCATTTATCTCAAGCAATTTTTTTTTATTTTTTTTTCGAAAGAAATAACTAAAATAAAATAACTCAAATAAAAAAACTTAAGGCATGCAAACTAAAAAATTAAAGCAAAAAAAACATGTTTTTTTTTCACCCCCAAACTTAAAATTTTCGTTACCCTCAACGAAATTAGCACAAAGTTTAAGGATAGAAAACACCTGATTTAGTCGGAATCGTTATCTTCGGAGTGTGAGAATTTGTGGGAAAGAAATTTGATTTTCCTCTTGCGAAGATGCCCTCTCTGTCTCTCAGGTGACCGTCCCGATCGCAATTCCGACCTTAAAAATAAGAAATCAAATAAATTAATTAGAATGCATGCCTAAGAAAATAAATAAAACATAAAATTAAAGAAAAATATGAAAAACAGTAAAGCTCGGGTTGCCTCCCGAGAAGCGCTAAATTTTAAGTCTTCAGCCAGACTTTGGTTCTTGAAATTGTTATGTCCAATCCAAAGCCTTGTAGATTGCGCATCCATCCATGAGCTCTATCACTTCAATTTCAATCAAGGCATGGATATCACTGCAATATGTTACCGTCCACCTTAGCTTGTAGTCGTTTTTGGTTGTAATCAATCGGTACGAAGCCAAGATGGGATCTTCATCACCCGCTCCCTCAAATCGGTACACAAAAACCTCACATCCGCGTATAACCTCCACTTCAAACACCTTCGTCTTCTCGTCAACCTCTATTGATGCCTTCAAATCTACATTTAGATCAACGACAGGGTCCACAACTAGAATATCTTCAATCATTACATCCATCTCCTTCTTCTCTTGTTCTGAGGCATCTTCGTGGTTTAGCTCGATTGCCTTCTCAGATTCATCATGCTCAAGTGTCTTCGTAATTTCTATTTCTCTCACATCGACACTATTTTCCGGACATAGAAGATTTTTCTCACCGCAGGCTTCACCCGAATTTTCTTTAATATAACCATTGCCGATTTCGTCTGGAATATTTTCAAGAGATTCAGATTTTAATTTGAGTGTCATCTCTTCCAGTTGTATCTCCATGTTTTGAAATGATGTTTGAGTGGACTTCATGAATTCGGCAATGAGGGATACCAAATCAACTTGTTCATCAGTGGTCTGCCGCTGCTGCATTGGATAATAATTTTGAAAAGCATCAAATTGTGGCTCTCTATGTTGAAACTCGTTCAAATCTTGGTCTTGAAAGCTTTGCTCGTATTTGTTGATGGTGTAAGTGTTCCAATAACCTCCGTTGGTAATTTCGTCGAAATTCGTCGTTGTTGGTGATCCCCAACATTGATCGGAATAATGATTTCCACCACATGCTGAACAAAACGGAGGCATATCATAGGTGTTTTGGAGGTAGTCATCAGATGGAAGCCATTCATATCCCGTTTGAGGTGCCCGAACATTGTAACCAGACATGAAACAAAAACAAAAAATAAAAATTAAAAATAAAAATAAAAATAAAAATTAAATGGCTGAAGTAAGAAAAATTGCTCAAATTTGATATTAAAATAAATAGATAATTTAGCCGTATTCCCCGGCAACGGCGCCAAAAACTTGTTGGGTGCTAAATACCTAACACGCAAGTGCACGTATCGCAAACAAGTAGTAAAAGTGGACTCGTGAGAGTCGGATGTCGATCCCACAGGGAATACTCAAATTACCTAATCCTAAGTACCAAATTCTAACAACTATGATTTTTATCCAGCCTACGCAAGGTTGTCAAATTTAATCAACTAAATATATTAAACTAATTAGGAAAGCAAATAAACAAGAGATAATATCAATATAAAAACGGATCTAGGATTTTGTCTTCCCCCTATGCAAGAATTTGCTCACCCAAAACCCCTCAATTAAGAAATATATGATTCATGATTATTAACCCGAGACACTAATTTACTCATAACCCGCTGTCGCGTGTATTATGAGTCTATTATTCATAAACGGTTCACTATATGTCTATGCAAACAAATTATGAATAAAGCATTAACTAACAAGTCTCGTAAATGGCTACCTAAGGTGATATCTGTATGTCTACGACACCACATGCAATTGACACACTCATCCGGTGAAAACTACTCGAAGGTTCCTATACTTACCGTCTAATTATCAAAATAGCTCTGTCGAGTCAATCCCAATAATCACAGATAAATCACATAAATTGATCAAGTTCATGCACTAACAATCATAACAAGTATAAGAAATAATCATAAAATCATAATTGCATAATCTCAAGAAAACGGGTTCACCATCCCCACATAGGGTTCCAACAAAATCCTAGATTAAAAACTTAGCTACTCGTAATTCTTATGATAAGCAAAATAGAATAAATAAAATAAATAAGAAAAACTATGCTTGAGTCTTCGTTGATCTTCGTTCTTCGTGTTTTGTGGTGTAAAATTTCGTGCTTATGGTGTAGAGACATGTTGCTTTTATAGGCTTTTCTTGATAAGGAAGTAGTAGAAACCTAATAGGAATCAATTTCCGCCACTTTCCCCCATCAGGACTTGTTCTTCGATTTTCGCCATGTTGGAGTCCGAATTTTGGAATATTGTGTAAATAAGAATTGTAGCCCTTGAAATTAGCTTTCCAATGCCGCCAAAATCACCTAATTCGGAGTTCGTATGAGAGAGATATCCTCGAAATCGTGGACACTGTCAAAGCTGTGGCGAGATTCCTTCTTCCAATTTGATTTGTTTCCTTATTTGCAATTTTTTCCTTTCTTTTTGATCTTTTTTTCCTTCATGGACACCTAATTCTCGTTTTTCACCTATAAAACACAAAATCAATCAATTAAAGCACAAATATAATTAAATCTAAACAAAAAATCCACGTAAAGTTAACGTATTGAGTGTAATATCTACACTCAACAGTCGTGCCGTCCGACTCCATCTTCAACATCTGCCAAGTCCCGTCGCCAGGCTGCTTCTCCTACTACCGCACCCTTACTCTCGGATTTTATATCTTATCTCTCGGCTGAATATGCAGCTGTTGTCGCTCGTGCCGAAGAACTTAGGAAAAAGCTCGCCTATTTCACTGCCCTTGCTCAGAAAGGGCGAGAACTCGGATCTTCTTCAGGGGGAGTTGAAAACGAAGCATCAAAAAGGGAGGAACCACATACAGGGGGAGCTGGCTTCACTGCTGATGCAGCTACGGGAACTGCTGATCCAACTGTTCGACCTACTGTTCCAACTGTTCCAACAGTTGATGGTACAACCGCTAATATTGATACGGATGACGACGGGGAGCTGTTTGTTGATGCTGAAGATATTCTGGATTAGTTTTTTTTTTTTCTTCTTTCGTTTTGTTGTCGGAGTTATTTTCTGAACAATGTCCTGTAATAGTTTGTTAGGCTTAACTCTGGTTTTTTTGTTAACTGCTGTGTTTTTTGAACTGTTCTAACAGTTACTCTATTATGCAGTTTAATGTTTTCTCAGGTATTTGATTAAGGGGGAGGACTTGATTATAATAAATAGATGACAAAGGGAGAGATTGTTAGAATCAGAGAGGATTCTGACTTTATTTTTCAGCACGTGTGAAAAACGTGTGTCTAAAGCTAGGGAAGTTTCCTTAATGCTTTAAACTCTTATTTTGTCATTCATTTATTTTAATAGTGTGAGTCATGTGTTAACAAGGAATTTCCTTGACAAAGACTTTCCTTATCACACAATTCCTTTTCCTTACGTAAGATTGAAACTAACCTAATGGGCTCTAATCTTTTATAGGGCTCGTCTATTCAAGCAAGGAAGTATAAATATAGGAGCACCAGCGTGTTTTAACGTTGTCCTTTTTGTGAGAGAGAAAAATAATTTTCTACTCTTTTTTCGTTGTTGCTCCTGATATTTGATCTTTTTCGAGAAGAAAAATATATTCAAAGGTTTGCTTCTTTCATGTGAAAAGAAGATCGGTTCTTGGGGAGGAGAGCTTAGAAGATCTTGGGAGGAGGTCGATCTGCCGACTGAGGGATTCAGCGTTGAAGGGATTAACCGTGCGGAGCAAGGGACGTGCTGCAAAGTGGAGATTAATAATTCAGCGTAGTATACAAGAACGGCGTCGACAAAGAGGGAGTCTTTGTATTTTGATTAAGTCCTATTATTGTATTAGTAAAACTAAAAATTTGTAAATTTCATTTGCAGGTCCCCGTGGATGTAGGGTACAATTGTATCCGAACCACTTTAAAATTTGTGTCTTTTTTATCACTGTTTCATTAACTGTTGCAACTCTTCGTAAAACAGTAAAACAATATCTAAAACTGAATCTGGGATTCATCCGACACAAATATATAATTAATTTGCACGAAATAATTATAACACATTTGATCCTAGCCATTGACTCTTTCTGACTTTCCCTCTCCCCTTGTACTCTCCTTTCCCGTTTTGTGCCCTAGACAGCCTCTGTTCTTCCCCTTTGTCCCCTTCTGCTCTTTACTCTTTTTTTCTCCAGCAACCATGGGCCAAACACTGCCGTCCTTGGCCGTGCTTGTCCCAGTGGTGGTCCCTTCAACGGTTACCTTTGACTGGAGCACCTATTTAATGTGGGGATTGAAGTGGCAGAAGGTAAGACCTAGAGAAAAACCCTAGTTTCAAAGCCTTACCCCTCTCTTCTGTGAGTTGGGTCTGTGGTGAGTGGGTGAGCTGCTAAGTGCCTCGTTTTCTTGGTCTTACCTCTGATCTGGGTGGGTTAGGGTTTGAGAGAGAGATATATATGTTCTCTGTTGGTGCAATCTTAGTCTGTGTGTGTGTAAGATTTAAGATCTCTGTGAATCTCTGGTGTGAATCGATTTGGAAGACTGAGCTGTGTTTTATTCTATATTATCTTTGAATCTTTCATTCTTATTCATATCTGTTTATTTATGTTTGATTTGTCTAACATTATTAATGAGTTTCTGTAAGAATCTTCGAGTGGAAACATAACAATATAATCATTTGACGAATACTTAGAAAAATTCTTAATAAAATCATCGACAAGGTCTAGAGAGGTTAGTTAATGATTCCACATCATATACTCCTTTCTGATAAATTAATATTTATATTTATATAGCCTAAAGTATTTGAAAACGACCTATGCATATCAATATGGTAGGGCATTTGTCCTCCTGACTTTTGTTGGGAAGCATTATTGAAAATTTAATTGTATGTACTATATATTATTGATTATGTATTGGTGATTTTTGCTATTGCCATAAGGTAACTTCGAATCATGCAAATTAGTTACTTTGAGAAACTTTTATCATACCCAATATATATAGGTTTAATTTGTATAATACTCTTAGAATTAATTAGGACAAACTCGAATCACTCATGTGGCTAAGGATGTTTCGGCGTACCACGACGCGGCGACACCGGAATATTGCCGTAGAATAGGATGCAACAAGTAATTAATGTAACGGCGGAGCTCGAATATTTGAATATATTCACTAGCAGAGTGATTTAGCTATATGTTGTTGGAAATAATGCATTCTTTTAGAATAATCCACGCGCATGTACAATGTACGATAGAATAAGATGAATAGACAAATACATGAATCATTAAATACGTGTTTGTCTAGGATTCATAATGAGCATTTATCTATTATGATACATGTATTTGCCTCATATGGCTAGACTAGTATAAATAGGTGTACGGTTGTATTTGTAATTCAACAAGTTTTAACAAGAGTAAAATATATGTAGATGGATATATAGACGTACTACAAAAATATTTTCTTATTAATATTGTTCATATGTTTACACAAAATTTCCAACATATGTTACAATATTTGACAAATGCATTGGGCAGTTTTACACTATTGATAGATTTCTTCACAATTATATATATATATCAGAGAATGAAAAATGCTCAAAAAAATGTTACATGGTTAATGGACTAGAAAAGAGAGAATTAATGGACAAAAAAATTCTAGACATCATTAAACATATACAGCAAAGATAGTTGCCACAACATGGGAGGACAAAGTTAGTTAGGACTAATCCATTTGCAAAAACATGCCCTAAATAAGAGTACTAATCCCTTTCAAAATCTCAACACAAAAATAGAAAAAGAGAAAAGATTTGTTGCTTAATTCTTCTAGTCTCTAATAGATAAACAAATTATCGGCAAAGCTCCTTAATAATCCCTCCGTCCCATTTTATATGTCATTTTTTATTGCTGCACACATATTAAGAAAATCAATAAATATGCATAGATTATAGCAAAAGAACATACAAAATCACTAAAATATCATTCTGATTATTTATTTTTCAGTTAATTAATTAAGAGTGATAAAAGAGTAAAATTGAAAATAGTGTAAGTAATGTTTCACTGGAATTTACGGTGACAAGTGTAATAATTTGTGATCAAAAAACTCTTTAAATAGACAAATAATATATGTTAGAAGGATTAATTTGATAATTAAAGAATGAAAGCTAGGAATTAGGTAGTGAAAAAGGTACTCAAAGGAAAGAAAATAAATCCAAAACACCACCTCTTTAAAAAGCATTATTAAAGCTATAAAGTAAGCAAACCAAATTAAAGCCCTTTTCTTCCTCTAGTGCTATTTCTTTATATCTATAAATCTCCAACACACAAAAGCAGCTAAAATTATATATAATGAGCTAATAAAGTGCAATGGCTGATTATTTTAACTTATAATATTTTAATTAGTTAACAATTATATATTAATTAAGTTCCTATAATTGGCTGTAACAAAAAGTGCTCCCACTATTCTATGGTAATTAAATAACATATAATCCCATGTTTCAAAAGAATTGTTTTTTTCCTATATAAAAAAAATATTGCTTTTATTTTTTATTTATTTTGGTTTTTTTTTTTTTATAAAACCCCCTTTATTATATTGAGTAATAATCACACCACCTATTTTACTTTTCCTTGCTTATAGTGGAAAGAAAATGAATCAAATGGAAGTTTTGTGCAAATTTTCTTCAACCCCAAGGATCATTATGCAAATTAGTTAATATTTTCGTTTAAAACATTTTTTTCACTCTAAAATCACCATCAATAGAACTTTCTGTTAAGTATGTTTCAGACCGGCAATTGAGCCGGACCTACCTGAAGCTCGATTGTTTTGCCTGGATTTATTTGAACCGAGTCTAACTAACTATGAGTCGGGCCTAATTTTGGCAATTTTATTAAACTCGAAAAGTTTATGAGCCAAGTTTGAGCTTACTATAGCTCAAGCCGAATAAAGTCAGATCGAATAACAAATTAAAATATTTTTAAATTTATTATTTAACATATTTATTTTATAAAATTAACACTAATTGACAAAAAAAAGCCTTTGGTTATAAACGAAAATTTGAATGTACATACATTCACCCAAAGTAGTGTTTTCCAGCTTATATGAAAAGTAAATTTAACAAATTCAAGGTTTTTTAAAATAACAAATATTTTTGTTTTCTATTGACTTGAATTAATTAAAATATTTCTCTTAACATTTTATACAAAACACGTTTTTATGCAAATTTACAAATATATGTACTACTTGGACTATATACATGAAAATTAAAATTTTCCACCTTTGCCATTTATTAGATTTCTATGAGTTTTATCACAACTGAATTCATCTTTAGTACAAGATATATTTAGATTTTAGCCTTATTTTCTAAAATTTATTCATATTAAGTAAAATGTTTAGAGTTACAATCAAATATAGTTTTCAATTATAATTTTCTTATATTAATTATTTTTTTTTTCTTGAAATTTGTTTACTTCTAAAGTAATTTTAGTTTATTTATTTGCATTTTTTGAAACATGAAATTTAATTTAGTTCTAAGTTTAGATTGAATTCTTCCATTATGAGATGTAAGAGCAAATTGAGAAGATAATGTCAACATATCCGATTCTCATTTTGTATTTTAAATATTTTTCAATGGGAGTATTTTGTACTTCATGTTCTTGAATCTCAAGAATTTATTTTAATCTTGATTTTTTTTTTTAATTAGTGTCATATAGATAATAATAGTTGCACAATTTAATTGGCACACTTAAATGTAAATCACCCTTATAGTTTGAGTAAATTAAACTTTGATTTGGGGGTTGGGAATCGGAATGGAATTTTCGTATTCCACCAATTCCGATCCGAAAGTATCCAAATTTTGAACCGTATTTTTCATTCCGAAGTTCCGATTTCCGATTCTTCCAATTTTATTTGGAATGGAATTGGAATAGTATATAAAATTACTAGAAATTCCGATTTCGGATCTGATTTTAGTTCCGGATATGTCTATGGGTTTTTGAAATATATAATTTTATGATATATTTGGTAATTCTATAATATAACTTATGTTGTATTTTATATGAAAAAATATAAATATTGAAGGCTCAAGTAAATTAAAACCTTAGCAAAGATTAATCGGTATCGAAAACTTTATGTTAATTTTTTGTCCTTATAAGAAAATATATGTTTCAGTTTGTTGTTCCGACATGTGTTTTTATTTATTGCGTTTTGTCGAACTCTCTTTTTTATTTTCTTGCATTTTCATGCAAAAAATTTTAAAAAGATAGAAAAATATTGTGAAAATTTTCATTATATTCGATTTGAAACAAAAGATTATAAACTAATGTAATTTCCGAAATTTCCGAAATTCCGCCGATTCCGAGGTATTCCAAAATCGAAATGAATATTTGCATTCCGATTTTTTTGGAACGAAAATTGGAATCCATTTTTTACTTCTGAAAAAAATTGGAAATTTTAAGAGGAAGTCATTTCCAATCCATTCCGTCTGATTTCCACCCTTAATCGTGATACACTAATTTCATTATATTTTTTTGATGTTACTATAAATATTTTTTAATAAAAAATTCAATATTAAAAAAAAAAACTAAATAAGCTCGAGCTCGAGTTCGTCAAAGCTCGATGTACTCGAGTTTGAGTTCGAGCCGGCCAAAACAGTTGAGCTCGGCTCGTTCACACCCCTAATTGAGCCGATAAATACTATATATAATATTAGCTGAAAATATAAAATTAATGATAGAAATCATCATACCGTACAAGAAAATGATGATTGTGCATGATAATCATTAGTCAAAAGATTCGATTAGCATATATCTAGATTCGAGGACTCCATAACTTGTACCACCTAAGAATATAAGTAGAAGAATTTGCAGTGTACTGTCAATTGTCATACATGAGAAATCACGTAGAATATAATAATTAATACTATGTTAATTTCCTTATAATTAAAATTAAAACTTCCATAATAAAATAAAATAAAAAATCAATGTGGCCTCGTTAAAACAAGCTTCTCGCATAATTCTCCAGCTAAGATACCTCGGGACAGTGGCGAGTCCAGAAATCAGCCACAGAGTGGGCTTACATTTTTTGGGGCAGAGCCCCTCAAAGAAAATTTGAGTTTTTTTTTTTTTTGATAAATTAGGAAGAGAGAGAAAAAATGGTTTTTTTTTTTTTTTTTTTTGCATAATTTAAATTTTAAGTGGACTAAATAATAAATTTGAGTGGGTTAAATAATAATATATGTAAAATATAGTGAAAGAATTTGTAAGTTCCCAATTTAGGGCTGGACTCGCCCCTGCCTTGCCTCAGTAAGTTTTCATAATACCGCATATATAGGGTGATTTTCATAATTAGACTTTACTTCAGGGGTTTCTTGTAATTTGCCCAACATTATAATACTCAATAAAATTGAGTTATTGCATAGACCCCCCGTGTAATCTCTAATTGTTGAAAAAATCCCTATGTTAAAAAACATTAGCAACAAACCTTCTATGTTACGTTTTACAAAGTACCCCACTCCTTACATTAAAATTGTCTTTTGACTTAAATGAAATGACATAATTACCCCTAATAATTATTAAAAAATATTTCAATTTAAATAAACAAAATGATTTTTTTTATATTAAATATAAAAGAAAATTATGAAACTTTTATTTTGGATCTTACAAAAATTATTGGGTGAATTTATAATTTTCCAAATTTATGTTTTAAGGGTGTTTTGGTTTTTTTAGGCCAAAAAACATTAGTCGTGAAATCCGCGCATGCAACACACATTCAGCTCGTAGGGGGTTGACTAATTTTATAGGAGGATTTTGCTAATATTTTTAAAACGAGGATTTTTTCAGCAATTAGAGATTACACAGGGGTGATTCTTGAAAAACCCTCCAATAAAATTGGTGGATTTTAATTTTCTTAACATAGGAGGATTAATAATGTGTGCCCAATTATTATTATTATTTTTTTTTTTTTCTCTTTAATTGAAGCTTGATTTTGGTCTACAATAATTGGCTCTTCCAAATCAAGAAAGCCATGAAAGCAATGGCCCTCAACTTTTTGTACTTAAACCAATTATCCAAGCTTTTGGAAAAGCTAATGAAGAAAGAAAAGCAGTCAATTTCACTGTTCCCCCACCATAACCAAATCACCAAGTGGCCACTTCAATTATTAATATAGGAATTTCTCCCTATAATAGACTCACAAATAACACTAATTAATGTCATCGAATTAATATAAAAAAAAAATAATGTTGGTAAAAAACAAATAATATTAGCTGAATCTTAACAAAGATTCTGCATGTAAATTTCGAATATACTTCCCCACCCAGCTTTTGAGCTGTATATATATTTATATATATAAATAGGGTTCTAAAATAATGCAGTTGAGCTGTATTCTGTACGTCATGATCGATATGGCAAACAAGTTGTCTATAATTTATAGCACTATTTGATTTAAAAGAATTCCAAATCAGATTACCACAAACAATGTAAAAAGAAAGGGAGTGTGACAAAAAAAAAAAAGCGAAAAACGTTGCTTGGTAGTCATTTTATATTTTATATAGAATAGTCGATCGGTAAATAATAGGGATCAATGTAACAATTTACACTATATTTTATTTTTTAACGCGTCGATTATTGCATGTTCGTTAGTTAGTTTTGATACTTTAATGGATTAGTAGTGATTGAAAAATACAATTTTCGAAAGGAGAAATGCACTTGTTGACAAATTTGGCAGCATCTAAGGGTGCATTTGGATAGGATGATTTGATAGAGGCCAGGATTTTAAATTCATAATAAGAAATTCATAGAGCTTGATTGGATTTAGTCATTTTTTACGAGGAATTTCGAATTCATAGCTCTCATTTTACTTGTTTTTTTGAGCAATTGCGCAAAATTACAAATTCCTACCCATTTGTAGTCATTTCAAATCTCCGTTATTTCAGTGCATTTCAAATCCATTCATTTCAATTATCTCAATCCTAACTCAAGTTTAACATTTTTGGTATAACTCTATCATCAAGTTGGGTTATAAAGCCACTCAAAAGGGTTACAACTTTTATGTTTTGAGTATTACGAGATCTGGACGGAAAAAGTGTCGAAATTGAGCTTGAAGCTGATGATTGCTCACAATGACATTCTCGTCTGAGCGCCCATAAGACAACGTCAAGGCACCGCGGCCAGTGAAGATTCATGAAATAGGACGAGCGATAGCGGAACTTGAGTTTCAAATTCTCTACGTTTTTCATTTTCATTCTGAACTGTTGCAGTTTTAGTTCCTTCTACGATTTTCTTTAGTTTAAACTCAAATTCGTTCTTTTATGTTTTATAGGAGTAACTAATGACTTTATTTATAATTTCATTGCAATTCTATGTGGATTTGTTGAATTGAATTTCAATATTTTATGCAATTTTATGAATATATTAATTTATTCTCTATAGGTTTATGCATGAATAGATTTGATTGCTCTATGTTATAATTTGGTAATGTTAAAGTGGTATTGAAAAATCACTTTAAATAATTAGAATTATGAAAAAATATATGTTCAAGTAAATTTCATCGGATTAAGTATATATATATGACATGAATACTACTTTTGTAGAATTTACTCCTGTTGAAATACACCATATTATTTAAAACCATAGAAATACATATAATAACACATATGTATATGTGTATTTAGTGAATAGTTATTCATGTAGATCTAAAATTTAAAATTATTGTGTATTTCACGAGATTTACAATCTCATAAATCGGATATTATACACATGTGTTGTATTCCTTGGATAGCTATTGCCAAAACTCGATTGTACACTTTATTCCTAATTGATTCTTATAGAGATATTATGAAGACGTTGTGGACTATAATTAATACATGTGAACGCAAAGTATAAATAGATCACTATGTTTTGGGTGAACAAACATACCATCAGTGGCGAGGCCAGAAAGTTTGGTGAGGGGGGGCTTAAACACAGGGGGGGTTCGGGGGCAGCGCCCTCGAAATTTTTTTTGCTATAAAAGAAATTTGAGATGAAAATTTGATACACATTTTTTTCCCTTCACTTTTAGATGATAATCCAAAACGAATCGTGAAAGCTAAATTGCTATAAAAATTTAAGAAACATGAATATCAAGTCGATTATCAAATTGACACAATCGACTTCTAATTGATACCCAATCTGAAAATTAAGATGAGAGAGAAGTTGTCAAATGCTAAACGATTGTCGGTGGGTGGCAATTTAACTGCTATTAGTGAGACTGTGGGAGAGAACAAAGTTTTTTTTTTCTTTTTCAAGAAACGTAACGAAGTTGAAAAATAGAAGATGAGAGCAAGTCAGACACGGGGGGCTTTGAGTAAGTGGACTAGAAATAAGTGGGCTTAAATAATATAATTGAATAGATTAAAAAAAAAAGATACAATTGAATAGGCTAAAAATATAAATAAAATATACATGGGGGCTTTGAGTAAATAGACTAAAAATAAGTGGGCTTAAATAATATACTTGAATAGACTAAATACTTAAATAGAATATATATCAAATATATATATATATATATAATGGGAAAATTTTGGAAGTGAGGGGGGCTTGAGTCCACCCTAGCCCTTGGGTGGACTCGCCCCTGCATACCATTGACCTTGCTAAATAGATGAATTTGAGGAAAAAATCAATTATACATACCTTATTGAATTATTAAATTAATTTTAAGGGGCTCTTGAGAAAACCCCTTCACTATTTTTTTTTAATGGACGGAGACCCAAAATATTTTAGTCCATTTGAGAAAAGTCCACACCCATTTTCAGCCATTATGTTTTCCAGCTTTACCCCCGCCCGCCACCTCATCACTGGGTCACGCGCTCCACGGTTTTTTTTTCCGTTTTTTTAATCGACTATGAAGCATAGTCGATTAGTCTTAAATCGACTGTGCGTCATAGTCGATTAAGGAAATTCTTTATTTTTTTTAAAAAAAATTTGTTCTTTAATTTATTTTTTTATATCAGGTTTATTAATTGACTATGATGAAGCATAGTCGATCAAAAGTCTGCTACTAAAAATAACAAATCAAAACTGCAAAAAAATGCAAAATCAACTATATTTTACAAAAAAAAATATATATATATATATATAAGAACATTATAATTGATTTATACAATTGGAATCAATAAACAAAAAAACCAAAAAACAAAAAGAAGATTGGAGTCGATCAACCTTAATCGATACCAGCGCATAGTCGATTAAGAATCTGCTACAAAAAATATCAAATCACATATGCGAAAAAATGCAAAATCACCTATATATTACAAAAACAAAAAAATATACAAACATTATAATTGATTTATACAATTGGAATCAATAAACGAAAAATCCAAAAAAACTAAAAACAAATTGGAGTCGATCAACCTTAATCGACTACCAGAACATAGTCGATTAGCTTAATCGACTATGAATATGTACATAGTCGATTAAGGTTTCAGCCTGCGCGGAATTCTCTACACGCGCCGTTATCCGCCTAATCCAACAAAAAACCCTAAATCTGCCTCCCCATCGTCACCACACCGCTGCCACAATACACTATTCAACCAATCCCTAACAAGAATAAAATAAATAAATTAAATAATTCATCAAAAAAAAAACACAAATTAACATTTCAATGTCCAAAAAAGAAAAAAAGGAAAAAAGAACAGAAACGATTCAGTTATCATCTTCAACGTCGTCGGTGGAAACCACCGCCGCGAACTACAGATCCATCACCACCCTTCACGCAGCGGCAGGAGTCGGTGACAAACACTCTCCACCGCCACCACCACCATCGGTCGATGTCTTGCTTTTCTTCCGAATTTCAGTCGAGAAGAGAAGAGAGAAGAGAGAAGACGAGAAGACGAGAAAAAAAAAGAGAGAGAGAGAGAGAGAGAGAACGGCAATGGGTTAGGGGTAATAAGGGTGGTTTGTGAATTATTAAATAATATTTGGGTAGGATATTAGGTAGGGGGGTTTTCTCTAATTATTTTTGGGAGGAGGTGTTTTCTTAACTCATTTTCCTAGATGAGGGGGTTCTTGCTAATTATCCCTAATTTTAATTACTTTTAACTTATAGTGAATTTATGCGGAATTATGGATTAAATTGGACGTAAATCAACTACGTTGTTTGCATTGCGTAGTTGATTTACTAATCGACTATCAAAATACTATAGCTGGCTAAGATATTAAATTGTGTATATATTAGACATCAGAAACAATAAATCGACTATAAAAGAAACATAGCTGATTTATTATTAGGCTATACGGATCCAGTAGTTGATTGTGTATATTGTCACATAGCAATACTAAAATCGATGGAAGAAAAATGGTGATGATTCCGAAGAAAACGACTTTAGCTGAGGCGCGTGGGACGGACTATCCATACATGAACAATTTTGTGTTTCGAAAGATAGGATGATAATCGTGGAGATCTAGGATTAAGAGGAGTGTTGTATTAAAACTACTCAAAGAGTAGAATTTTTGTCTAATGAAGAAAATGAAAATGAATATTTTCATATTATTATAATGATTGGGGGTATATTTAGGAACTAATTGTTTTAATATTTACACATATCTCCACATATCCATCTATATGAACCAAGCTTAGCACGTGTCTTACTTTATATATCAGTTCATACTACGCTATATTAGGTGCAATACACTGCATAGATCTTGACCATTTATATACACATAAATGCACATATACACATTAGTGTGTATAGATCCACGGTAAAATTTTGCCCGATGTAACATCCACCAAATGTAGCATACAAATAACCTTACATATCAAACCATTTGCCTTTTTTTTTTTCCAATTTTAAAGCTTTTGTGGCCCACTTTGTGTAATGGTGGCACTTTCTAATAAGTTCCTCCAAAAAGTTGGGGAGGAGAGTGGCAACACTTCATCAATACAATTGTCGATCAGTGCTTGAATCGCTTTTATTTCACGAATGACCCTCGCATTTTTTAATATTTTATTTTCAAGCCACTAAACTTTTTAAAGGCTCCAATTTAGGCCAATTAGTGGCCGTCATGTTCACAGTCCTTTGCGTGTGATTGAAAAATATTTCTGCCATTTGCAAAAGCTGCTTTTTTTGACAAAGTAAAAAAAAACTTAAGCTTATCAAGTGAGTTGGCTACTTCTCATTTCTCAGTCAGTTTAGATTAATTTTATAACTAGTTGAGAATTTAAAATATATCAATTGACTGTAAAACCCATATTATGTTGTATTAAATTGCTCAAAAAACTTTATAGTATTTTTTTCTTAGCATAAATCCTTCTATATGCAACGAACAATCCAAATTTTTAGTTAAGGGTGTTCAAATGAAAAATAGGTAATTATGCACAGTCCGTTTCTGAAAAATTGTGGGGTCTAAGCGAGTTTTAAGAATTTGTTAAAATGGGCCCCGATCTATATTGTATAGTGTAAACATTAATTCATTATAGCGATTACGACTGCACAAAAAATAAAAATTTATCACGGTTAAGGATTTTGAAGAAAATATGACTAAAATATTGATGGGAGTTAAGGTAAATCAAAAGTTTACGGGTTTTAGGCAGAGCCCTGATATTTCTTTGAAATTAGTCAAAGAAATATTATTTTACATGTAAATATATGTAACATATGTTTAAATATAATAAAATAAAATATATTATTTTTGAACTTGTTGAGACTCTTTGAAATTAGAGATATGCAATGTAGATTATTAAGAAATGCAAAGATTGCTGGAAAAAAAAAAAGTTTAAAATCTTGAAATAGATCAAAATTTGATAGAAAATTCAATATCTAACTAATTATATTTGATCTAAGACATTTCATTCACATCAAATGCAAGAATAAATGTAAAGATTTTCCAACAATTACTTCAACTACGTAAAATAATATAATTATAATTATTCAACATTTGGAAATATTTATGTATTTTAAATATTATTTAATGCTATATATATAAAGGATACAAAAAAATATTATTTGGGGTTCTCTATTTTTTTCTAAAAATCGAGACCCGAGACGACCACATCTCTCAACTATAGTTATCCCTTATTTATGCACAAGAAAATATAAGTGTATTTTTCATATAGAAATGTTCATAAAGTTAAGATTTTTTGAAGTAGTTTTAATTTTTGAAGAATATCTACTACCACTTCATCAATATTCTATTGTATATAGATTTCTGTTTCTTAATGTACGAACGGAATTATCATTTAATACTTCATCCCTATGATTCAGTGGGGTGTGCCATTTCTTAGAGTGACAAAGTAGGATGAATTATCGTTATAAAGTTTTCCATTTTATTGTATTTAGCACCAATGGTATCTCGAATTGCTAAAAAAAACTCATCGTATTTTTAACAATGGGAAAAAAAGAAATAAATTTTTCAGTTTCCTAAATCTTCAAAATTGGATTAGAGATCGAATTTTCACTTGCCGAGAAATTGGAAGTTTTTTAAATCTTGTTTTTCTCGATCAAATTCGTTCGACTAAAAGACATCTATCATTGAGCTAATTGAAATTTATTTTCTTTACTTTTCTTGTTCTTTTTAGGTGGTGTTTGCAAAAGCTTATTTAAAAGCAGTAGTTATGGATTGTGAGTTAAGTTAATTATACTTATAAGTATTTATTTTTAAAACTTGGGGGTGTTTGCAAATTTGCTGGAAAATCAACTTAAATAGTAAAAGAATGATCATGGGTGCTTAACAAATTATAGCTTAAAGCTACTTATTTTAAGAGAAACAAAAACAAAAGTTCATTTTGCAAACACTTAAAATGGATTATGAGGCATGCTCGTATATTAAAAATTAGGGTAAATTACGACCGCCTCCTGAGTAAGGTCAAATTACAATCATCCCACTCAACTATAAATGTTCTTACACGTTCACCATTAGAGTGTCAAATTTAGTGGAATCTTCTAGAATAATATGTAAATGTTCTCCAATTTGTACCGTTCTCATTCGAGCTCCACATTTTGAAACAAGGTTGTAAACATCAAATTGTGGTGCATCAAAAACTGTATGTCTGCACAAAAATAAGTACAAACTAGAGAACTTCCACAGAATCAAGAAGATTATGTTGAATTTGACATCATAAGAGTGGACGTGTACGAAGATTAATAGTTGAGGGGTTGCCTTGTAATTCGACCTTACTTCAGGGGTACACGTAATTTACCCTAAAAATTAGAAAAGTAGTACCGGACAACGAAATTTAAAAAAAAAAAAAAAAAAAAAATCTAAATAAAAAAAATTTCCAACTTTTTTTCACCATTTTTATATTCATCAAAAGTAGTTAGTTTTTGGGGGGTCGTTCTTTTAAGTAATAAAGCTATGGTTTAATGGTTCTTGGGACAGTATGAAATATGCTTCTGCCTGCTACTGATGGGGATACACACACACATATAGATATATATATATATATATATATATATATATATATATATATATATATATATATATAATGAGTGTTTCTTCTTCACCCGCCTCATATTTATTTTAGTTTCTTCTTCCTCAGATTCCTCGAACTGATCAGACATAATCTTCAATCCATGTCCGAATTGTTCTTTTTCCAAACAACTCTTTGTTAGTCTTTTCTTTTGGAGAATGAAATATTTGTATTGATGAACATTTTCATATTATTTGATGATGATCACCTTTCTTTTTCTTCTCTAATACTGTAAATTTTCTCATCTGAGCAAAAAAAAAAAAAAAAGAATGCACTGTACCTGTTTGTAGAAATGCCTCAATGAAGAGACTCAAATTTACAGACATTTCTAGTGTCATTCTTGTCTGAATATTTTTTTTCATCATGCCCAGGTTTTTAAATATGACTACTCCCACAACGCAATTCGCGCCTTCGAGTAGAATGAGTTTGTACGAACCCCTGCACCAGATTAGCATGTGGGAAGATGCCTTTGATGGTGATATCAGCCCCAGAACAGGTGTTTGTTTAATCAACGACTCGGACGAAAAACTAGACGACAAGGTGAACAAGGCGTCGTATATATATATACTTTTTCGATCGTTAGTTATAAGAAAATAAAATAAAAAATCGGCTGGCTCATTCATATATATGTAATCGCTGATCATGGTCTAATTTGAATTTAGGCGGAATACACTTCCGATAAATCAATCGAACTCATTGAAGATGGTCATGCATCAAGGGGTATCTCCGAGAAGGTGTTCATTTTTATTCAAAAATATATATATGTCTTGCGTATTTTTTCGGCAGCCTTAAATCTCATGTAATGAAGAAAATTGTCTGATTTGGCTAAAAGGATTAGTCTCGTTTTTTTATTTTTGACAGAATCAAAGACGATTAGCACAAAACCGTGAAGCGGCTAGGAAAAGCCGTCTAAGGAAGAAGGTAAACTGATTTGGAGATGTTGCAGATTGTGAAATTGTTTCATCGACCGTCGATTTTGAACCGTTTGTTTTTTATTTATTTTTTTAATAGGCTTATGTTCAGCAATTGGAATCGAGCCGTTTGAAACTAGCACAGCTCGAGCTTGAAATCGAGAGAGCTAGGCAACAGGTTAGGGAAAATAAAAAAAATAAAAAAAATTAATTCATTCCATTTTTTTTTATCGATATCTAAATCTTCAAACGCGTATTATATTTTCATCGTCTGAAAATTTCAGTTAATTCCTTGATTGCAGGGTATGCTTATTGCTAATGCGAACGCTAGTATGGGATTATGCAGTCCAGTAAACTCGGGTATTTTATTTAACTTTGTCTCTCGTGGTAATAAATTCGGAATAATGTGTACATATTGATTTGTATTTATAATAAGTAGCAAATAAAATCGAGTGATTATTATAATTATCGTAACAGGACTTGGTGCATTTGAGATGGAATACGGGCACTGGATCGAAGAGCAAGAACGGAAAATATCGGAGCTGAAAAATGTACTGCAATCTCCAATAGGTGATGTGGAGCTTCGAATGATGGTTGAGAATATGTTAAACCATTATTGCAATTTATTCCGCATGAAAAAAGATGCCGCGAGAATCGATGCTTTCTACTTGGTCTCCGGCATGTGGAGGTCCTCAGTCGAGCGGTTCTTCCTTTGGATTGGTGGTTTCCGGCCTTCGGAGCTCATTAATGTAAGTACTTTTGCACTTCCCGATTTTATTTTCAGCGGGTCCCACACTAGTAACAGATGTCTATATAAAATGTTGGTTTTTTTTTAAATATGTGAATTCGGCTGATCGGATTGGAACCAGCACTTTCGAAAAAAATTCAATTTTTTTTTTTCGGAAGTGGAACTAATTTCAATTCAGTTTGAAAGAAAATCGTATCCACGGAATTCGGAAATTTCATTTTTGCGGGCACCTATAAACATAATATTTTATATTGTAAGGGTAATTTTCGGGAAGAAAAAAAAAGTCGGAGTTATAGGAAATAGTTTCAGAAATTAAAATTGGATCGGAAATCGGAATCTAATATGAATTCCATTTCCATTCCAGAATCAAAACAGAAAAATCGGAAATCGGATACTTCAAAATCTGGAAATTTTCGAATTGCAATCTGTGGAATTCGGAAACTCCATTTTTTTCCGGCACCTATAATAATACAGTTGTATTATAAGTGTAGTTTTCGCAAATTAAAATCGGATCAGAACTCATAATAATAGTGATATTTTAAGTGTATTTTTCGGCAAAAAAAAAAGTTGGAATTCGGAAATTAAAACCGGACCATTAATTGAAATCTAATACGTATTCGAATCAGAAACAAAAACAGAAAAATCGAAAATCGGAACCTTCATAATTCAGAAACCGGAAATTTGCAGATTCGGAATTGGCTACGAAATCTCCTACCATAAAGTCTTAGTGGAATCCTGGCTTACGAGTTGTAGAAACTAATTAATGTTCGAGTTTTTTTGTTGGAACACAGGTTGTAATGCCACAGCTGGAGCCGTTGACAGATCAGCAAATAGCTAACGTCGGGAAATTAAAACATTGTTGTATACAAGCAGAGGATGCTTTGTCACAAGGAATGGATAAGCTTCAGCAAACACTTGCACAGAGCATTACCTTTCTTGCTCCCGCTCCCGGAAATTACTGCTCTCAGACTGCCTCTGCTCTCGAGAACTTGGAATCCCTCGAAAGCTTCGTACACCAGGTATATATATATAGTGTATATATATATATATATATATATATACTTTTGTGCATTTCATGTTCACATTTAACGGGTACCCTATTCGTTAAAGCTGTTGCATACGTAAATTCTTTTGCTTCTTTTATATAGTAAGGCCTCGTTTGGATGGTAAAATTGGCCATGATTAATTAAATAATTGGATGTTTAATTTGGTTAGTCCACTAACTTTTTCGGAAAAAAATTGCTCTAATCTTGCCTAATTGGAATTGTAAGATTATTTATTGGATTTCCATAAGATTTATTTAATTTTACGTGGGCTAATCTTATCATAGGGACCAAACGATACCTAAAGATAACATGCAGCTTAGACGTATAAGATTAGTCCAGTTCCGTATGTCCCTGCTGGAATTTTAGTAGTTTTACGCAAAAAAACCCGTGATACATACGTTTGACTTCGTTCAACTTCAAGTAGAGTATAGACAAAAGTATACATGTCAATAATAATAAAAATGTAGTTCGTCTCGATTTGTTATTCGCTTTATGGCATAATATAGTTAGAGACGACCCTTTTTTATGCTAAATTAGAACGTAAGCTTCTCTTTTAAATGGCATAGGCCTTACGTACATAGTGTCTTCTTGCAAGAAAATAAAATAAAATAAATAAATTATATTTCGATTCTTGATTATTATTTATATATATGTTTATTTTTATTTTTTATTTTTTTTTATGTCGCAGGCTGATCATCTTAGGGAGCAAACTCTGCAGCAAATGTCTCGTATATTGACAACCCGTCAAGCAGCAAAGGGTTTACTTGCTTTCGGGGAGTATTTTCAACGTCTACGCGCACTCAGCTCCCTCTGGTCCGCTCGTTCCCCACGAGAAACTGTTTAATTTACGGAAAACGACACATATATATAGGTATAGTAGTTCATCCTGTAGTATATATACCATGGTTAGATATAATTTATGTACATTAGATATTTATAATTTTGCCTCAGACAGTATTGATTTTGCAATCCAATTACTGATGCTACTTCTTATGTATGGACTTTGTGTGTATATATTCTTTAGTAATATAGTTGATAAGTTTGTTCATCGCTCGACACATTGATTTGGTCTTTAACTTCGTTCCACTCAAATCGAATGAAAACATGTAAAATTTTACCTTCTTTTGGAGTGGAATCCGATCCCAAGCCGATGAACTCGTTTTCGTCCAAAAATTACTTCGATAAGATGGGAGTTTTATACCATTTTAGCGAGAGAAAAAAATGGCTCGGATGGGGAAACTTCTGAGTGACTCGGAGTTGGAAAATTTTCATTCGCAAGAAAAAAATTGCGGCCAAGCAAAATTTACACAAGTGCATGTATCGCAAACAAGTAGTAAAAGTGGACTCATGAGAGTCGGATGTCGAATCCACAAGGGAATACTCAAATTATCTAATTCTAAATATCGAATTCTACAAACTATATATATTCCAATCCAGCAATTCAAAGGTTATTGTCAGATTTTATGATCTAACTAATTAAACTAACTATCAAAGCAAATAAATGCGATATAATATCAATACAGACGGACCTATGATTTTATTTCCCCCATATGCAAGAATTGCTCACACAAACCCCCTCTATTATGCAATATACAATTTTTACTGTTAACCTGAGACACTATATTAATTATACCCGATTTCACGTGTATTATAATTCTATTATCCAAAAGCAAATTAATTCTATTATTCAAAAGCAAATTACTATATGTCTCTTCAATCTGATTATGAATAAAACATTAAAGTATAAGTCTCAACAATTGTATTATAAGGTGAATATATGTATATCTGCGATACCACATGCATTCACATACTAATCTGGTTAACACTACTCGAAGGTTCTTCTACTTAACGTTTAATTATCAAAATAGTTTTATCGAGTCAATTCCAATAATCACAGATAAAACACATAAATTGGTCATGTTCATGCAGTAACAATCATAACAAGAAGAAGAAATAATCATAAAATTATAACTGTGTAATCTTCAATAATCCGATAAACAATTATAATATGTGTATACTATAATGTTTGGATTTTAAATTATTAATTTATTATATTATACAATATAAGTTATTTTTTTTAGGAAAAGGTGATAAATAAATTAGGCTAAATGCCCTAAATTAGAGGGAGTGTAAATACCCTCATTACATGAATAGCCAAGGTTCGTGGCAAAAGAGTGAGCTAAAACATTGCCCTTACGACGAATAAAAGAAAAGATGCAACTAGAAAACGAAGAAGAAATCGAAATACATTCTTCGATGAATGCACCAAACGAAGTTGAAGTGTTCTCTTTGTTCTTGAGAAGGTTTATGACTGTGAGGTTATCTCCCTCTAAAATGATATTGTTCCAACCTTGTCTCCGAGCCTTGACCATGGATGCAAGGGCTGCGTGGGCCTCGCAATCAGTAGGTGTTGGCTTCCCAGGAATGTGGCGAATAGCCCAACCAAGACATTGACGATCGTGATTCCTCGCCACCATGGCAAACGCATAAAACGGCTTACCAGGAGGTAGAGCTGCATCAAAATTGATTTTGATGCTGCCCATTGGTGGAGCAGTCCAGGTAGACGGAAGAGAGGGGCAGGGCCCGTCGGCATGGTGCATATGGTGCGCTTGGAACAGGGACACCAGATTCTCGCAGCAACTCAGCAACTCCGCAACATGGATATCGTCGTGCCCATGCAAATGGTTGTTACGTAGCTGCCAGCTCTTCCGTGCAATAACAATCGCCAAATGGAATAAGTAGTCGTTCAAGTTCCGTCGAATAAATCTGATCCAGGCCCAAAAGGACTCCAAATGAGAGAAAGGTTGGAGATTAAATGGCGGGGCCTGTCAAATTCGGGACATTCCACTGCACTCATATGTTGTATGCACCATTGTCTCTAATCGACATCCACACATCGCACACTCAGGGGTCGGACTAATTCTTCGCCGAAACAACTCAACACCCGTCGGCGTAATTTCGGCACAAGCGCGCCATACAAAGTTTTTAATTTTTGGGGGGAGCTTTAACTTCCAAACCATCCTCCAATCCTCCGCCACTTCCCCACTACCATCGCCCCCCGCTCGTCCCTGCGAAGCACTTGGGTCCACCCTGCTACTGAGAGCATTGAGATAGCATGAGAGGACCGTAAAACTTCCCGTTAGCCGAGTAATGCCACACCCATCTATCCTCGATCAATTCAATACCAATAGGGACGTGAAGAATCCTATCTCGATCCACTGGCCAAAAATATTGGTCAATGAGGTCAACATTCCAACAATTCGAGTCTTGGTTTATAAGATCCACCACTAAATTTAGAAATGTAGAGTGCATTGAGCGTCGAGTAAAGACGTTGAAGTTCCCGTCCTCCATTAACCACGGTTCTCCCCAAATCGCCGTCGTTTTTCCATTACCAATTCTCTTATGCATCCCCAATAAAACCAAGGGTCGGGCCTTCAGAATACTTCTCCAGGTTGCGCTTGGTCGATTCCCAATTTGTGCTTGGAGAATGTCGCCCGACGGGAAGTATCTCGCTTTCATCACCCTTGGGATAAGAATATCAGGTTGGGTAATGAAGCGCCAAAATGAATAGCCTCAAATCCCTAAAACCCATACCCCAATTGCTTTTTGGCTTGCAAAGTCTCTGCCAAGATACCAAGTTCATCCCCTTCGATCCAGCCCTTCCCCACCAAAACTGCCTAATCAACGACTCCAAGTTCCGAATTAATCCTTCAAGTAATGCAAAGCAACTCATAATATAAGAGGGAATTGCTTGTAAAACTGATTTGATCATGATTTCTTTTCCCGCCTTCGAAAGTTGTCGAGCGCCCCAACCCTTGATTCGGCCCCATATTCCGTCCGAAGAAATTGGAAGATCTCCTTACGAGATTTCCCTAGTGAGGCCAGCATCCCCAAGTATGTATCATGTCTCTCCAGTTCCTTGAAGCCTAAAATTTCTCTGATATGACCTTTGGTAGTTTCGCAAGTATGAGGGTTGTAGCACATAGTCGTTTTGGCCAAGTTGATATCTTATCCTGAGATGCGAGCATATAAGTCTAAAATATTTTCAGTACAAAAGCATCTCCTGGATCGGCGCGACAGAACAAAATGGTATCATCGGCGAAGCAAAGATTGGTGATGACAGGCACTTGTGGTGCAATACGGACTCCATGAAGTTGGCCACAAGAAACTGCTGTCTGAATCATCAAGATCATAACTTCTGCACACAAAATAAACAAAAATGGAGATAGGGGTTCTCCTTGCCGAAAACCCCGGGATGAAGAAAGAGTTCCAAACTGCGAACCATTAAAGAGAAGATAGTAAGAGACCGAAGAGACACACAACATGATAAGATCAATAAAATGAAGGGGGAAACCAAATCGAGCAAGCACTCTCCTCAGAAAAACCCATTCAATGTGATCGTAAGCTTGCTAATGTCTAACTTAATTGCCATATAAGACTCTCTACGCCCATTTTAGTTTTAATAAAATGATTAATCTCGTAAGCAACTAAAACGCTGTCTGTAATGAGGCGGTGGGGAACAAATGCTGATTGAGTTGGGGAGACTATGTCATTAAGAATACCCCTAAGATGATTGGTGATAATTTTCGGTCCAATCTTGTAAATAACATTACATACGCTAATTGATCGATAATACGTGATTTTCTCGGGGGAGGTGACTTTATAAATTAACACAATGAGAGTATAATTCAAAGCTCTAGGAAGTTTTTTATTATTGAGAAAATCTAGAACACAAGACACCACACTAGCTCCAATGACATGCCAAAAATGAGTAAAGAACAATACCGGGAGACCATCAGGCCCTGGCGATTTCAGTTGAGCCATTTTATGAATTGTGTGGGTTACCTCAGATTCCGAGAAAGGAATGGATAGTAACTGAGCTGCTGTTGGAGTAATCCTTAGTTGCAGCTGATCGAGCACTCCATCAATCTCACTCTCATCTAGCTCCGTAGACTGAAAGATGTGAGCGAAATAGTTGGAAATAATCCCCTCGATGGCCTGATCCCCATCTTGCCAAATCCCCGAGTCATCTTTCAACCGCTCCACATGATTAATTTCTTTCTTAGCAGAGGCTCGTGAGTGAAATTTTTTGGTGTTTCTACCCCCCCTCTTGAATCCATTGCACTCGACTTCTTTGCCGCCAATACTCATTTTGATCTCCATATACCTTTTCAAGTTTTTTTTTAACAGAACGGATCACTTCTTTTGTCTCCAAAGGCTGGACCCCCCTTTTTAACTCCTAGATCTCTTTTTCTAACTCGTTAATCTGTTTTTGCGGGGCACAAACATTTATTTTGCTCCAATGAAGCAAGGCAACCCGACACTCGGCTGTTTTCATGAGTAAACCCTCCATTGGATCGGCTAAGTGGGAAGAGTCCCACACGTTTTTAATAACTTCTTCACAATAATCTCGGCGGAGCCACATAGAATCGAAATGGAAAGGTTTACGATGTCCTCGTCGTTGATAATTCGAGGTCGGGCAGAGAGTGAGCATTATGGGGCAATGATCCGACCCTGCTGCCGTAAGATGTTGGACTTTAGCTGAAGGGAAGAGCGCCGACCATTCCCCGTTAGCACAAAACCGATCAATCATAATTCTAATTGTGTTGGGCACCTCCCTGTTATTGCACCACGTAAACACCGGCCCTCGAATCCAAGATCGTTGAGATCACAATCAATCAGACATCTGCGAAATACTTCAATTTGGTAATGGAGTTGAGGAAGGCCATCCTCATTTTCTGAGTTGCACAGAATCTTGTTGTAATCACCACCGACGAGCCATGGTAGAGAGGAGAGATCACGGAGTTGGCGTAGGAGGGTCCATGAGTCCCGCCACCGCCGAGTTTCTTGGAATCCATAAAATCCCGTACAGCGCCACTTAACCTTTTTTTCCGAATTCTCAACCACCATATCGATGTGGTTCTTAGAGAATGATAAGAGCGTAATATTCATATCCTTTTTTTCAGAGTAGAGCACGGCTGCCGGACAAACCTTCTCGATTAATACAAATTCCTTCATAATTCCAACGCCCTTTTAAAATTTCCACGAACCGAGGTCTTGACTTCGTTACCGAAATGAACACCAGTGAGGGGTGAAATTTTCGAAGCATCGCTCCGATTCCGTGAATTGTCAAGGGACCCCCCAGCCGTTGACAATTCCAGAAGAGGCAACTCATGACTCTTGGCGGGGCTGCCACGCAGCCTCCGCCGTTGGAGAAATGTCTTCGTCCAAGAGACGAAGATGCGCACATTTCAGTGTGTGTTCCGTATCAAACACCATCAACTCATCTTCCTTCTTCTTCCTTCATTTATTAGAGACTTTCAGGAATTTCCTTTCCACCTCAGTATTAGAATTCTCGGCCAGTGTAGTAATCTTGTGGTTAAACAATAGTGAGTCATCAAGGGACGTTGCAGACTAGTTCTCTTTACCCGATGTTTGTCCTATACCTTGGGAGTTCGTGTTTAGGGCTGTTGCTTGAAGATAGAAGTACCCCGAGTCGGATTTTTATTCCAGGAATCAGAATTCAATCCCCGAGGTGAGGAGATGGCTTGAAGAGGAAGTTATGTCCTCTTCTCATCTCGGCTGGTGGGTGCCTTAAGCCAGAAACCATAAGGAAAATTGCCACCTGGCTCTGTAGAGTCATCTTCATAGCGAGATGGGTAGCGAGGCTCACTATGCCCGATAATCCCACAGAGAAAGCGAAAGATTGGAAGCCTTTCATATGTGACTGAGACCCAGTGGCGATTGTCGTCCGAGTCCCTCACGTGCATTACTCTGACCAATTTCTGTGTAACCTCAATACCCACTCAGACTCTAATGAAATCTCCATATTCTCCCCGCTTCGATTTCAATAATTCTTGGACGGTCCCTAACTTGCTCCCTATCAGAGAAGCACTCATGGTAGTACGGAGAGAGTGTGGGAGTTGATGAATCCTTGCGATGATGTTCATCGTATTGAGAGGGATTATTAGAGGGTCTTCTTCAGGAAGAATTTTTTTGAAGAGAACTGCATTCATATCTAATTGCCAAGGCGTACCACCCAGAGCATGCTTAGCGTCCACTTTGTGATCAAATCGGATAAGGAATCGGTTCGAGCCCAGCGCTGTGAAGTCGTAACCTCTCACTGGTTGAATTAAGCGAATGAGATTCAGTTTGATAGAATGAGGGCTCATCTCCTTAAGCGCCACAACCCAACCAGCAACCTTAACCCCAATACCCTAACCCTTAGTCTCTTTGGCAGCCGACGGAAGAACTACGTCTTCATCCTCCGTTGACGTGAGGGTGACTTTTTTAGAGAGAGAGTGTGATATCCTCCATTGGACAAGAGCAAATGAGAAGAGTGAGATGGAGAGAGGACAACTGTCAGTGAGGAGCTCCAACTGCAGTCTTACAATCTGAGAAAATGGAAGGCAAAATATTAAAACGAAAAATACCCTAGCCGTCACGAGAAATAAAATATTGCAACAAACCCTAGAATAGAGATAAATAAGGCAATAAACAGCAAAGAAAAACCCACGATTTCACAAACAAGGTGAAAAAGAAAAAATGCATGCTCGAGTTATCGAAAAACAGAAAGAATGAAGGAGAAGAAAACAATCAGAGGGAAGAGAAGAAAAAAAGTCTCCGGCTCTCACTAGAAGAGGTTTTGCCTCTCACTAGGAGAGATTTTGCCTCTCACTCCACTCGAAAGGTATTACCTTTACAATATAAGTAAACCAACATAGTTTTATCTAAAATGAGCGTCATGGGTTTTTACCAGTTAAAAGAAATATTAACACGGCTTTGACCAAAATCAGCAGATATTTTTTCATCTCAAGACCCGTTGTTATGACGTATAATAAATGTGTTAGTTCGATCCCCAAAAATCGATTCTCATGAATTTAAAGATTTTAAGTAATGGGTATTTGTAGTGTGTAAATTGATTCGTGCAACGTGTAAATCTTATATATAAGGTAATATAAGAAATCTTAATGACATATTTGTAATTTTTTAATATTAATTATTAGTATTTTTTTCATTTTCTATTTTTCAACTTTTTTTTGTCTAATGACCTTTCATCTTATTTTATATATATATATATATATATATATATATATATATATATATATATATATATATATATATATATATATATATATAAAAGTAAGAAACAATATGGCAACCTAAAACCCTATTGGCATATTTGTAAACAAAAAAATAAAAAAATAAAATTCTCTCCTATTTTCCAGCTTTTTTTGTCTAATAACTTTCATAGTAAATCAGATTTGCAAATCCACGAATTTTAATACGTTCAGATAGTGTGTTTTTTTTATACATAATTTTTTTTCTCTCTTTTACAGTTTACAGAAATCGATGTCAATTTATTTGTTAATATAATTTAATTATCATATATTTAAATTTTCTTCCTTTATGCATTCATGTGCATTGCACTGAGAGAATTGCTAGTATATATAAAAGTAAGAAACGCTATGGGAACATAAGAAACCCTAATGACATATTTGTAATTTTTTTAAACATTAATAATTAGTATTTTTCCATCTTCTATTTCCAGCTTTTTTTCTCTAATGACCTTCATAGCAAATCAGATTTGAAAATCCGCTAGCAAAATTCTAATTCATTCGAATAATATATTTTTTTATTTTTTCTCTCTCTTATACATATTGATGTGAATTTATTAAACACAATTTAATTATTATATATTTATTTTTTCTTCCTTTTTGCAATTCCGTGCATCGCACGGGGAGAATTGCTCTTTAGTTGAACAAGAATGTGTAATTTTCTCGTATCAATAAAAATATCAATAGAATTTTTTTCACATCCTATATTTTTCATTTTTATTAGGGTGTTACTATTTGCAGTGGAACTATTACTGAATACAGCGGAATCTTTTTCATTTAATTTTGTTTTGAAATTTTCTCTCATACTCTAAAACTCTCTCAAGACATTTGAATTTTGAAAAATATTTTGACTTTGAATTTGTAGCAAACGAGGCTCGATTACGGTATTTTTTCCATATCACACTACTTTCAATTAGTTTCATTTACAATTTAGGTAAAAACGCATGTTAGGATTAGATCTAGGTAATTTGCGAAAAAAAAATTTAAATTTTTTGAAGCCACCGTGTTCTAAAGAACACGAACAGTTGAAGAAACTTCAAGTATCCGTGCTCTGCAGAAAGGGGGATTCAAGATTTTTGAGCCTCCCGTTCTACAGAGCACGGAAACTTGAAGATTCTTCAAGTGTTCGTTCTCTGCAGAACGTAAGACTAAAAAATCTTGTTAATTTTCATTTTTCGTAAAAAAAATACAATGTTGATGCTCCTGTTCTGCAGAGCACGGGAACTTGAATAATCTTCAAGTTCTCGTGCTCTACAGAACGGGGGATTGAACAATCTTGAAGATCCCGTTCTGTTGAGCACGAGAACTTGAAGATTGTTCAAGTTCCCGTGCTCTGCAGAACGGGAGCTTAAACTTTTTAATTAATTTTTTTAATTAATTAAGATGTTTATTTTGTACAGAGGACACGTCACGACAAGGGGAAAGGGTTTATGTGTGCTTTTAGTTCGGAAAAAGTCCCGAAGATTAAAATTCGATATGGCGGGGAAATCGGGGCGGAAGCCGAGCGCATTTATATGACTGCATCTCATCGGCATAAGAGAGTTATTGAGCAAGCAGATGGTGCTGCTGATTAACGCGTCGTGGATGAGGTACCCGATGTTGACCGGAGTTCGAGATATATGGCTGGTAGCATTGGATCTATAGAGGAGGATTCATGTATCCCCTACGATCAACACGACGACGAGCAGGACCCTGTGGCGAGCGATTCTGATGATGTCCCCGCCAACGCAATTCTCGGTACGAGTTCGACACTTTCAGTGGTGAAATTGTGTTACATGGTCCGGCTTCAGGAGGACCGACTGATTGAAGGCTGATTCCTAGCTTCAAGAGTCATATCGCCCACTACATTTATGAAGGATATGTAAGTTTATATATATATATATATATATATATATATATATCTTATTAATATACATTTTCTAATTAAATAAGATATTCTACAGGAGCGCACTGTCGGACGATGTGAGTCTAGGATTCAAGCGCTAAGGGCGTTTAAAAAGGTTAATCTGAAGGATCAAATGGCTCCTTACGGGCATGATGAGTTAGAGCCATTGGAGGCATCTGGCCTGGACTCACTCGAGCACTTCTACATTAATAATTTGGACAAGGGACTCATGCATGTATTTGTAGAGAGGTGGCAGGCGGAGACGAACAATTTCCACATGCCTTGGGGTGAGATGACGATCACCCTGAATGATGTTGCATTCATCTTGGGGTTGCATGTCAACGGTCTATTAGTTTACGGTGATTTTGACGAGGAGAGACCTATGTGTGAGATGTTCGTTGCAGAGGTTCTTGATTTGAATCTAGTCGACTCGCATACCATGCTCGACAATAGTGGAATAAAATGGTCGGACTTTGTTTAGCGTGTGTACAATTGTTTACGGTCTTGTCGGCAGAAGGTCGTAGGGTTTTTATGTTTCTATTCGGTATCGCTTTGTTCCCCGACCGGAGTATAGACACGTTCAAGCCAACGTGGATGAGATACTCATGCGACCTAGAGCACGTTGGCGAGTATGCTTGGGGTGCAGCTGTGTTGGCTCACTTTCAGACAGTTGGGCTTGGCTAGTAGGGCCCATGTGAAGGGGTTACATGGATGCACGTTACTCCTTCAGGTATTCTATTAGGTATTCTATTGTAATATATTTTTAATTTAATATATTATAACTTATTAGTGTCTAATATAATATATTTTAATATATTATGTTAATAATGTGTAGTATTAGTTAGTATAATTTAGGTACTAATATAATATAATTTAATTTATTATATTTTTAATTTAATCTCGTTTATTTATAGTGCTGGATTTATGAGTACTTTCGCCCTTTGCGAGCACCTATTAACTCGACTTATAGGGGGATTCAGCCACGTTTCCTGAAATGGAAACCACGCAAGGGCATTTCAGACTTGATATCGGTCCGAAGGATGGTCGATGATATGCAGGACGATCTGGTATGTATTTTAATTGCTAGATTTATCTGTTTCGTTGATGCATTTTGTATTTATTACGTAAATATAATTGTATCAGATTGACTGAATGCCTTACGGTCCGCACGGGCATAGACGCATTCCGCGTACACTGTATTACGGATGTATACAGTTTATGGAGACTATTGAGCCGTATTTGCCGGATCGCGTCCTACGGCAGTTCGGCTTCAGAAAGACCATACCACACTGCTACATTCAGTCTAGAGAGCCATGACTACATGGTCCGATTGGAGGTCAGTCATACGAGGTACGGTACGATTCTACAGGCGATGAGTGGACAGACCTGGCTTGCAACTCGATTACAATGGAGGGTAGGATATTAGCTTGGCCGCCGTCGGATACTACTTCTCGGTACATGGACTGGTACGTACCTCGCACGTATCAGTACGTTATCAACCAGGATCCAGTGCCACAGGGACCACCGGCCGTCGTACGTCAACCTCCTATTCAGCCGGACTTCTACGACAATATTAACATAAGACACAATAGATTCTGCCACAAAATCTGGGATGTAAGATCTGAAATTGAGCTCTTCGCCCGGTTCCTTTCGTGGAATCGAAATGCGATTCTGATTGGCAGTAGATTCATCACGTGATCTACCACTACCCTGACCTCACCCCCGTCTGCGACCGGGAGCGGGATCGGTTACTTTCGATGGTGGCGTTCCGGTACAAGTACTTTTTTCGACCCTTAGAACCTGCAGACGATTTACCCTTTTCTTCATCAATAGACGACTTCGGCGAGAATTGTGAGAACTCCCAACCAGATTTATCTCTCTTCATCGATTTATCCTTTGGTCGTCCCTTTGGTTTAACATATCCAGGCTCAACGAAGTGGATCGTGTTAGGATTAATAGTGTTATTCATGTAATCAACCGTCATTTTTTGAGTCATGTAATCTTTTTGTAACACTTCAGTGGCCAGTCTGATTATCTGGTTTCTCATATCCTCTTGGCGGTCTACCTGTGCTTCGGGTATTTTTGGTTCTTCAACGTGCATGGTACTTCAGAATAGATGTAGATCCGTAGTTATAAATGTATCACGTTGCTAGATTTTTGATGAAATTTGGCACGCACACGGAAGTCCATGAGTAACCTATAGAACGTGATCACAACTAGATGGGTCTTCAACCCCCGTATTACCAAGCTCATCATCCAGCAAATTTAATGCCTTATATGTAACCTTATATCAAACCCTGAAATACCGGATACGCTGCTTTATGCTTCCTGATTAATTTGAATTTTGAAAACTCCCCCTTGATCCTCGTAAGTTGATGCTTGACCCCGAAATCAAGCTGATATTGAATGGTGTTAACAACGCCGGTAGAAAGCACTAATTCAACCCTTTGAAGAATTGTGAGCATTTTCCACCCTGTTGATAGGCATAAAAAATGCAACTAATAACTAAAAACACCAACAATATATTATAAAATACATACCAAAAATTAAACAGGAAATACCTATTAGTCGACGGGTTCCCCAAATGCAAAATCTTATTAGTCCATGCTTTAACGAATTTTTGCTTGTATATCAGCCAAGTATCGTTAAGGTATGATATCAGTTTGGGTTAACAATCATAGCGTCTAACCATTTCCTCGTAATTTTCATAGTAATCTTCTTCTGTTTTTGATTCCACTAGCGTTGCCTAATGTCCGCGTTGGAATATAACCCCGTGTTTACTACTTCCAATAAATTTCGATGCATTTTTTCCACATTTCTATTGATGTGAAATAAACACAAGAAATGTGCAGAATTTGGGAAAATTTGAGGCATTGCTTTAATATATCTCAATTCATGATCCATCAATATGACATCACGTACCAGCCCACCCAATGCACATTTCAAACAACTCATAGCCCATGCATATGTGTCTGCATCTTCATAAGACATGAAAGCAACAACAATTGTAAAATTGTAACCAACAGGTGTAATCCCAACTAGTTCCAGTAGTGGCATTTCATACATATACATAAAATATTTTTAAGCCTAAACATAAATATCAAATGCAATCAATGTACAATAACTAAATACAAAATAACTACATACCTATTGGTTTTGTAAGTGCAGTCATCAATATAATGTGAGAGAATAACCGCAAAAGTTTTAGTGAAATAGGAGCGACAAACATCAAATCAGTAAGTGTATCACCAGCTTCATTACTTCGATACCAATATTCATATCCAGTTTCTTGGAGGCTCGACATTACGTGTTGGATCACAGTCTTCCCCGACATATTCTCTTTTTTCATATTTTCAAGTTGGTTGTAGACATGTTTCACGCTAATCGATGTCTATGGATTATCCTTCCTCAGTCGATCCATAATTAATGTCGGCTTCACGTGGCTCCTTCTCAATAATTCTTTGCTCATACCACTAATTCTTTGCATTTTTCAAACTCAATATCCACATTGAAATATTGACCGTGATTCTCAGAAGTTGTTGTGTTTTGAGAAACATCATATCACATGTTAGGATTCTCGTACTCGTTCTCATATTCAGCAGCAAATTCATCGTAAAAATCATCGTCAAAATCACCTTCATTAGCCTACCAAAGTATAACAAATAATAATAATACTATGGAATAAAAGAAAAAAAATTAACAATCAATTGTGCCCTACAGGATGATCCTACCCCCTTTTCCGTCCTGCAGAAGAAGAAAAGTTTTTTTTTTTTTTTTTTTTTAATTCCCCGTGCTGTGTAGCACAGCACTGTGCTACGGGAACCTCAATTATTTTGAGTTCTCGTGCAACACAACATGATTCCTCCGTCAATTTTCCCTAAAATTTCTTCGTTTTTACCTCGTAGAAGTCATCTGAATCGGCCATTGAAGAATTTCTTGTTGATCGGTAGTTTGTTTGTCAAAAAAAATTGAAATTCTCGTTTTCGAATTTATTAAGTTGAGAGGGTTTTGGGTTTTTTATAAAGTTGGAAAAAAAGAGAAATGAGAATACCACCGCAAATAAGTCAATTTCAGTAAAAGTCCCGCTGCAATTAGCATTTCAGTTTTTATTATCTTTTTTCCTTTTTATATCATCCGCCGACAAATAGTATAACATATTTAAGGGCTCCTTCAACCGTACACCTGGTGGTAAACACCAGGTAGATTTTCTGCTGCCACATGTCCTTTTTTTTTTTTTTTTAAAACCCTTAAAGGTAAACCCTAATGGGGAAATATATTATAAAATACAAAAAATGGCACATGACACCATAAAATCCACCCAGTATCTATCACCGGGTGTAGGCTCGAAGAAGTCCATATTTAAGTAAGCCCAATAAAAGCAAACCCCCTAAGAGATATTTATGATTCTATTGCAATTATTGTAGCTCTTATTTATTTAAAATACCGTCTCAATAATTTAGGAGGAGGAATTTAATTTTAAGTGGGCAGTAAATAAGCATCATATATCCGTAGGTTTACTTATATAAAAACTTAGATATGGAAATTACGGCTATTAAAGTCATATTCTATTAAAATTAGAGATGGAGGCTGCAACCCCCTCTTTTCTCTAGCCACATAATTCAGAGACTATCCCAAGTCTCGATTTTTTTTTTTTTCGAGAATTTGAACTTAATTTGGATATATATATATTTTTTTTATGGTTAAAAATATATTTTTTTTCGGTTGAAATATTTTGGAACTCTATTTATTTATATTTTGATATTATTGTGTTAATCAATAATATTAATTAAATACATAACGATTGTCACAATTGAATTGAATATCTTTATATATAAAAAAATAAGAAACAACAATTTAAGAAATCATATTGATATATTTGTAATATTTTTTTAAAATTCAATTACTATTTCTCCTATTTGAGCTATTACCATTTTTTTTTTCTTTCTCTATAATAACTTTCATAGTAATTCAGATTTGCAAATCCAGTAGCTAAATTATAATCCGTTCAGATAGTGTTTTTTTTTTTTTCTCTCTCTTACATTGCAACTATTGCAACTGGATCTCCTATTTATAGTGTCTTGAATCACACAATTTTTGAGTAGCAAACCAACACCACAATCTAACCCCAACTCTTCCTCAAGGTACTTCAATTCTCTTCAATTTTTTTTAGGTATTTGCCATTGCCTTTTTTTATTATTATTTTTGGGTATTTCCGGTTTGGGACGTCTGACTCCGGTTTTTTTAATTTTACCGGTTTTGGGTAGGTGAATCGGATAGGGTGCCAGGTGGCATAATGAAATAATAATAATAATAATAATAAATGTCATAAAATCTAAATACTCTCAATTCAATTCAGTTCAGTTCACTAATCTTCTGCTTCATGCTTCTCTTTCCTAAAACCCTCACTCCCAATTCTCAACATTTGATTTCAATTAATATGTGAATTTCTGTACGGATTTTTCTGCCGATTGGGGAATATCCGATCAAAGAATCGGATAAAACAAGGTTCGAAATCTTCTTCTTTTTTTTTGTGTAATTTTCCGGCGATGATTGGGGGTTAATTTCTGTACGGAATTCCTGAATGAATTTTCTTCTTCTGCAAATTCGTGGAAAATATCAAGTGATAGTTTTTTCATATGCTTTAGCTTTTGTTATTTGTTGTAGAAGTTAAGGAAATCAAATAACCCATACACCACATTGATTTAATTTTTTTTTTTATATTTTTTTTAGTTATCGTTCAGCTATTTGTTCATTTATGAGTTCAGAATCTTCGATTTCCAGGGTTTTGGTTTTTACAGGTAACCAATTTCATATGATGGACGCATCAAATGGTTCCGCAAATTTCGAAGAAATCAACTCTTTCTTCGATTCCGCCCCTTCTCTAAAGGATGGTGAAGAAATCAAAAGAAAAGTAGACGAATTCCTGGGTAGGTTTGCTATTTAATTACGTTTGAATCAATTGTTAACTTTTCCGATAATTCAATTGCAACTTTTCCGATTCTTTTACGTATTTCGTTGAAGAAGGAAGAGCCGATAGAGTTGTATGCGTGACGTCCGGCGGGACAACTGTACCTTTGGAGCAGCGATGTGTTCGTTACATTGACAATTTCAGCTCTGGTCACAGAGGAGCTGCATCCACAGAGTAAACTACATTATTCTCTGTTTATGTTTCTGTTCATGATTTTGATGTTTCGTTTATATTTTTGTTTACAAGAGAGTTTGTAACTGGAACTGCAGGTATTTTCTGAAGGCTGGATATGCTGTGGTATTTCTTTATCGTCGGTGGGTAACTTCACAAACCAGAGCTTGTTTGCCCGTTTTGTTAGAATGTTAATTCGTCTACTCAAAATGTATTTCATGATTTATTGAAAATTTTATGCAGAGGAACTTGCCAGCCGTATTGCAGGTCTCTTCCAGACGATCCGTTGCTCGAGTGTTTTGAAGTTACTAATGGATCAAATGTGACAGGTATTTTATTGCGTTCTACATAGGCATTCTACGACATAAATATTGCATGATATCTTAGTATTAGGATACAAGTACACGTAGGGGTGTAAATTGGACGGGTTGGATCGGAGTCAGCCCTGTAGGAAAATTTCCGATTTTTTTTCGGAAGCAAAAAGTAGTTTCATTTCCGTTCCAAAAAAATCGGAAAACTTCGGATCGGTACCGGCGGAAATTGGAAATTTCCAATTTTTTGTCACCTAAAATATAAAATACATAATAATATTGGTATTTTAAGTGCAATATTCGGAAAAAAAATAATCGGAATTTTCGGAACTTAAATCGGATCGGAATCTCATATATATATTTCAATTCCGATCCAAATATTTTTGGAAAAATCGGAAGTTGGGTTTTCGGAATTTGGATTAAAAAATATTGTTCCAAAATCAGAAAATATCGGATCGGAACCGTCGGATATAAAAACATTCATTCCAATTTTCACCCCTGAGTACACGTTGTAATATTTAATTTAATTTGTTTATGCTTAAATTGATTGATAAATTTATTGGAGTCTTTAGATTGATATTTAGTGATGGATAGTTTATTTTGAATGGATTTTTACAAGATACACTTTATAACTATTTATAAATGATTAAAATAATAATAATAATAAATTCTGTTGAACCATTTCAATCGTGACCGAGTTAGCTATCTGGTTCTATGTTTGGTCCGTGTTTTAAAAACATTAAGGACCAATATTGTAAACCCCCAATTGTAGAGGGACGAAAAAGGAATAAGTGGTATAATATAAGGACGAAAACTGTAACTATCCGGTTACTTTACCTAGAAACATATTTCTCCTTTTCGTTTATTAATGCATATAGCCTCTTCATTTTATTATTGCACTGATTATCAGCAATATTTTGTTGCTTGATACTGTAATACATTTCTATCTCAGTGAACCCAATACATGCGAAAACAGTCGAGGGAGCCATCATTGACAATCATTTGGTAAGTATTTCCTCTGTTCTCATGATATTTTACTCTACTTATGACTTGTATGATTGAACCGGGACTATTCAATCTTGTTTGCAGGCAGTTACGAGAGGCACTTTGCTGAAACTTCCCTTTACAACAATTTTTGAGTATCTTCAGGTAGTCTTACTGTTATGTTTTCCATAAATTTAAAAAAAAAAATGCCGTCTCGTGTTTTTTTAGTTAGGAATTTGTTTAACTGGAAAGAATTCGGTGCAAATTTAGACCAGTTCTATAATTGAGGCTCAGATGTTGGGGGAGAGTGTTGATAAATTAAACAAGAACGTATATATTCCTTTTACTCCCACTGGATGATAAGAACAGTCCGAAGCAAGTATCACTAAGTAAAATGCAAGAGAAAAAAGGTTTAAATGCAAGAATTATGTGGAAAACCCGTAACTGAAAAACAACCATGGTTTGATCAAGTATTAGATGTATAGAAGTCTTACAAACTTTCTATAGAAATCTCTTTGTTGGCAATTAAGATCCTGTAAATGCGAATTTTCAATCAGGATCATCTGTGGAATCTTTTTCCGACTTCATAAAAGGCTGATTTTCATGAAATTCTATAAGCATTCATGTGGTATATATCTTTCGATTTTATCATTTATCATGTCTACCATATTATATCCATGCTTTTGCAAAGGTGTGCCTCCTAATTCTTTAATTTCTCGAGTTTTATTGAGGGTGTGTTCGTCTTTCTGATGTTAATTTGCTTAATCAAGAATATGGTTTTATGAAAAACAATACGTCTTGAGGACCAGAGTAATCGTTTGGATGCGTATGGATCTGAATAATATTCTAGAATGGAGTCCAAGATCGGTTTTTTAAATTTATTTTCCACGTTTCTCTTGTTGATGATTAACATACATGCCTTTCTTTTTAAACGATTTTTCGATCATGTCCCTTATCTGAGTATGGTAAATTATTTGCGAGGGAGAAGAAAATGATAATGTTCTTGTCTTAGCTTTTCGACAATTCAAGTTCTCTTGTACTGGAGAAAGCTGCGAATTTATCTTTAAAACTAACTAGTACTTTAAATTTGTTGACACCTATATTTTCTTTGGCGATGGAGCCAATATTTTTTTTTAATAGATTGTCGAGACGTATATCGCTTGGCAAGTTACGGGTACTATTTGGTTATTTTTCCTTCGTTAACTTACGATTACTGTCTCATTTTCTTCGCAGATTTTGCAGTTGATTGCGCTATCAATGAGGAGCCTTGGGCCAAGTGCTTTATTCTATCTTGCTGCTGCTGTTTCTGATTTTTACGTTCCTTGGGAGAGCATGGTAAGTAATGAACCAATCAACAAAAGAAAAAAAAGACGCTTTTCATAATTTAATGTCGAAAACAAGTTGATTTTTTTATATGCTCCCGCAACAACAGGGATTCTTTCGCAAAATCTCCGTTGAAGAAATTCTAGATCTCTCTTTATTATGACTAAATTATTTAATTATATTTTTCGGGATTAAATCATAGAATATCTACAAAAATGGGGCGATTTCATGCATTCATATTTATTTAGAAATGGTATTGACTTGATGCAGACGGTGCATAAAATACAATCGAGCTCTGGACCTTTGGACATGCGACTTGCTCAGGTCCCGAAGATGCTTTCAGTGCTCCGGAAAGATTGGGCTCCTCTCGCCTTTTGCATTTCCTTTAAGGTAACCTACCTATATATATATATATATATATATATATATATATATATATATATATATATATATATATGTGTGTGTGTGTGTGTGTGTGTGTGTGTGAATAGAACGGATGTCATTTTAAACATGTGCGTAACATGATACAGTTAGAGACGGATATGAAGATTCTTGTGGACAAGGCTAATATGGCCCTTAAGAAATACAATATGGATATGGTTGTAGCCAACGAGCTTTTGACACGCAAAGAGGAAGTTATTGTCGTCACAACGGGCGGAAACGTAATTGTTCAAAGGGACAAGACTGAGTCCGGTGCTGACGTGGAAGACCCGCTTATCAAACTCATCGTGGACACTCATTCTTCTTACATTACTTCGAAACAAATCGTTTGATGTCCCCGAAATGGAAATTAAATTGTAAGTTTTGTTTTTATTTCCTTTTTTAGCATTCGCAAAAGTAATAAATAGTTCGTCTATTAATTAATTAACTAATTAGTTAGTTAAATAATTAGATACAACAATCAAAAACACAATGGCAAGTATTAGCAGAGTAGCACTCTCCATATTAAATAATTTTTCTGTACATTCTTTCAACTCCATATCCACTGCGCAAAGAATATTCGTACATTCTACTCTTCCTATACCAAAATAATAATTTAATTAATTAATTAAATAAATAACACAAAAATATATATAGTCAATTTGCACAACTCGTAAATCCAGTGGGGACCACAACACTATTTCCTTCGTTCACACGTATCTCTTGGTCTCACTGTGGGGCCCCCCAAAATGACCATTACCCACAAATTAGCTTAGTTAAAGGCTATAGCTAATTTAATTTAGGGGCTCTTTGAGAAAACCCCCTCACTACTTTTTTTAATTGAGGGAGGCCCAAAATATTTTAGTCCGTTTGAGAAAAGTCCACACCCATTTCCAGCCATTATGTTTTCCAGCTTTACCCCCGCCCGCCACCTCATCCGCGATTTTTTTATTATTTTCCGTTTTTTTAATCGACTATGAAGCATAGTCGATTAGTCTTAAATCGACTATGCTTCATAGTCGATTAAGGAAAATCTTTAATTTTTTAATTTTTTTTTTGTTTCTAATTTTGTTTTTAATTTTTTTTTTGGTTTTTTTAATTTTTTTTCTCTATCAGGTTTATTAATGCATAGTCGATTAAAATTTTAGCTATTAAAAATAACAAATCACAATTACAAAAAAAATGCAAAATCAATTATATTTAAAAAAAAATACAAACATTGTAATTGATTTATACATTGGAATCAATAAACAAAAAATCAAAAAAAAAAAAAAAATTGAACAACTAGAGTCGGTTAACTTAATCGACTACTGAACATAGTCGATTAAGCCTTAATCGACTATTGAACATAGTCGATTAAACCACGTAGTCGATTAAGGGCCCTGCCTGCGCGAATTTGTTTTTTCTGCGCGAATTCAGCAAATCCATCGGAATCTTCCACCCAAAACCACCGCCGCCAGCAGACCCATCGCAATCCTCCACCCATATCATAAATGCGACAAACTTTAAACAGTAATTAAACCATAAATCAAACACCACTAATTCTACAAACACCAAATTAAACAAAAACGAAGGCCGTCGTCGGGCTTCAAACAAGTGAAAGCATGGTTGTTAAATTGCAAATCGAATCGTAAAAACACGAAAATCATTTTGCTATTTAAGAATTGCAAATCACCGAACCGTAAAAAAAAACTGTATAAAATCACGGTAGATCGAAAAGGCAGAAGACTCGAAACGAATGGCAACAACAAAATTTCAAACCAGAAGAAAAGGGAAAAAATACCTCAGCTTCTGCTGATTTTGTGTGTGTAATTTGTGTGTGTGTGTGTCTGTGTGTTTGTGTGTGCGAGAGAAAGAGGAGAGAGATAGAGAGAGAGAAGAGATAATATTTGTGTGTGTGTGTGCCTGTGTGTTTGTGTGTGCGAGAGAAAGAGGAGAGAGATAGAGAGAGAGAAGAGAAAGAGGAGAGTGAGAATGTGACGTGGGTTGGTTGGGGAAGAGGCCACAATGGTACAACTTAGTCAATGGCTATAATTTAGGGGTAATAAGGGTGGTTTGGGAATTATTAAATAATATTTGGGAAGAATATTAGGTAAGGGGGTTTTCTCTAATTAGTTTTGGGAGGGGGGGTTTTGTTAACTCATTTACCTAGATGAGGGGGGTATTGCTAATTATCCCTTTAATTTATAGCTATAAATATAAAATATAAATATATATCCAATTTAATTTCAGGGGATATAGGTGTCTGATGACAAAACTTATTAGAACTAAATGACAAGTCTAACAAAACATTTGCTTCACATCCTTTATAAATTTCATCCCCAAAATACCCTCCACACACAAAATATGAAATTTGCATCAAGTAATATTTATACTGCGTTGATCATTTTTTATTATGCATTTAACATTTCATTTTGCATCGAACATTTTTTTTACGTAGAACACATTACTCTTTTTTATTTTATTATTCATTTTCCGTATTCTTTTTTTCAGTATTTTAGGAATTTATTTTTTCCATTCTTTTCTACGTAATATTAAAAATTATGAATTTAAAAAAAAAATCGCTCTCAGTCATGTATAGACACCCATAGGAAACTGTAGTAATCCATAGTAACCCATAGTAATCCATAGACATCTCCGATAGCATATTCTTGAAACCCTCCTAGCAACTCCTTTTAACCCTAGCCGCCACACACCCATAGTAACACATAGACATCAAATCGAAATTTTTTAGATCCATCCCACCAAACCCTAGATCCACCCACCAAACCCTAGATCCGTGACGCCAACGACCACCCACCCCCATCCACGCCACTAAGGATACCACCCACCCCACCCACGACGCCATCACCTTCCCCAACATCACCGGACGACCAACACCGTCGCTGGCCAGCATCACACTCGAAATCCGAGCACCGTCGCTGGCCAGCATCACCCTCGAACTCCGAGCGCCGCCGACCACAACGGCTCATCCCATCGTCGTCGCTTACTTACCTTGATAACTACCTTTCCCATGTCGCCGCCTCCACCGCTTTGGTCGTCGCCATAGCCACCACCTTCTTCAATCACAGAGTGGTGCGAGAGAGAGAGAGAGAGAGAGAGAGAGAGAGAGAGAGAGAGAGAGAGAGAGAGAGAGAGAGAGAGAGAGAGAGAGAGAGAGAGAGAGAGAGAGAGAGAGAGAGAGAGAGAGAGAGAGAGAGAGAGAGAGAGAGAGAGAGAGAGAGAGAGAGAGAGAGAGAGAGAATTGAGTGAAAGAGAGCCAGAGAAAACGAGATAAAGAGAGACGCAGAAGAAGAAGAGACGCAGAAGAAGAAGAGAAGAAGAGAAGAATAGATCTGACGGAGAAACGTAAATAATTAGTTTATAAGATTTAGGGTATAAGGGTAAGATCGGAATTAATTTTTTTATAGGGATGTGAGGCATATATTATTTCAAATTATGGATTTAATTAAAAAAATGGATTTAAACTTGTCATTTAGTTCAAATTATGTTTTGTTTGAAGGGCCCCTAGCATATTAACCCTTAATTTTAAGGAAGTAAAATATTAGATGTACATGGGCATCAAGTTGGGCCCTTTGCCTCTGATTGGCCAGAGCTTGTTGGACTGAGTTAAATATTTTATTGGGCCCTAATTTAAAGAAAAATAAAATGTATGACTACATCGAATACTCAAAAAGAACAAACACTCACTGGGGATTTAAATTACAAAAAAGACCAATAGTTTCATTTAAATTACAAAAGAGACCATATTTAAAAAGAAGAATATATATGGTTTCATTTTCTTTCTTCATGTTCTTTCAGGTTGCTGCAATTTTCCTTCCAAGGATATCTATAGTACACATACTGTAGTATTATCTGTTGTCACTAATTAAGGTTGCTCATTTTTTTTAATGTATTAAATTATTACTTAAATCTAAATTAAATTAAATTAAATTAAAAAAGGATACGAATAAGTCGAGCAATACGCAGACGACAACGTCCAGCAGCCACGGCATATTGGCTTTAATTTTATTCCAGGCTGTTGATCTCACAAGAATGCTGCATCAATTCGACAAATCGTTTATTTAAAAAAAAAATTTAAAAATAAATCAGATGAATATTTTTTTTTTCCAGACGAGAAAAATGTACCTGGCCACGTAAGTAGCATTAGCAAATAGTGCAAATATAAACATGAGAGGATTCAATCCCTGTACACAATTCATATTTCAAATGTTAAGTCAAAGTTTAAATTAAACAATCTTATAGTTACTGACATTGATAATTAAATTACCTCGACGCCGCGTCTTTTAATCTGGTCATCGAAAAGAAAAAAAATATATTATTGCAATCAATAAAATAAATAAATAAATACGATTAAATTATATATCGACGCACGTGTAATAGTAGGCTTCTCTAGTAGATGTTGTTCTGCGTGTGCCATTTGGTATTGGGATCGAAGAATCTGGCGCCGTTTGTGGTTTCAAAATACCTTAAACAAATTAAAAACATTATTATATATTTAAAGATTTTTATTTTATTAATGCAATTTGAATTCATATATAAGTATTAATATACCTCTTGATTGGAGTGTTTGTGGTGGATATATGTTTCGCCATTTGTTGCGAAAATAATCCTAGTATAACTACTGTGGAGGTTGTGTATAGCTGCTCCAATTGGAAACAAAATTAATTCAATTCAATTCAATTAAATACCAATTTATTTTTTTATTTATTTATTACATACATGAATACTAGAGAAAAATGAAAGAATGATCTTACCATAGCTGTGTACAACTGAGTCGGAAGCTGGATGCACCACCCAAAAAAACATAATACAAAACAAATAAGGAAATATATATCACAATAAGAAGAAAAAAAAAAAGAAAATTCACACTATTATGTCACCTAATTTTATTTATTTATTTGGGTAAATTACACATACATCCCTGAGATATGCTAAAATAACTTTAAAGTCCCTGTAGTATCAGTAATTACCATCACCCCTAAAAAATTGTAACAAGCTCGTTTGAAAAAAAACAAATATAGCGCATTGGATAATTTATTCCGTAGTGTTCTAATGGACTATTAGTATTAGGCTGAAGACAACAAGAAGACAAAATAGAGCTTAAGGGAAACAAATATTACATTTTCCAGCTTTACCCCCGCCCGCCACCTCATCACTGGGTCAGCGCTCCAGGATTTTTTTTTTTTGCCGTTTTTTTAATCGACTATGAAGCATAGTCGATTTAAGACTAATCGACTATGCTTCATAGTCGATTAAGGAAAATTTTTAATTTTCTAATTTTTTTTTTTGTTTCTAATTTTGTTTTTAATTTTTTTTTGGTTTTTTTAATTTTTTTCTCTATCAGGTTTATTAATGCATAGTCGATTAAAATTTTAGCTATTAAAAATAACAAATCATAATTACAAAAAAAATGCAAAATCAACTATATTTAAAAAAAATATACAAACATTGTAATTGATTTATACATTGGAATCAATAAACAAAAAATCAAAAAAAAAAAAAAAAAAAAAAAAAAAAAAAAAAAAATTAACAACTGGAGTCGGTTAACCTTAATCGACTATTGAACATAGTCGATTAAGCCTTAATCGACTATTGAACATAGTCGATTAAACACACGTAGTCGATTAAGGCCCTGCCTGTGCGAATTTCTTTTTCTGCGCGAATTCAGCAAACCCATCGCAATCTTCCACCCAAAACCACCGCCGCCAGCAGACCCATCGCAATCCTCCACCCAAAGCCGCCGCCACCAACAGACCCATCGCAATCCTCCACTCAAAACCGCCGCCACAACCATCATTACCATCACTCATGAACAGACCCATCACTTTCCGCCGCCGCACGTCCTTCTCCGGCAACACCACACCACCACACCCCTCAATTCTTCTCCGATTCTCTGTACTGCGAGGAAGAGCACGATGCCGCCGCCGGCCTCGAGCAGAACCCATCTCTGGCCGAGGCAAGGTGTGAAGCGGTGGAGTGGATGCGAAGAGAGGCAGTGGCGGTGGTGAAAGGCGGTGGACGGCGGTGGTGAAAGGCAGGTGAATTTGAGAAAGAGAAATTAGGGTTTCAAAATAGTATATTGACAATTAAGGGTAGATTTGGAATTATAAAAATAATATTTAGTGGAATACTAACCAAGGGGGTTTTCTCAAATTATTTTTGGGAGGGGGGGTTTTCTTAACTACATTTACTAGATGAGGGGGGTCTTGCTAATAATCCCTATAATATATATATATATATATATATATATATATATATATATATATATATATATATATATATATATATATATATATATATATATATATATATATATATATATATATATATATGTATAGTTGTATATGTAAATGTATATGATGAGTGTAATTCTATATATAAATATTAGATTTACCCCAAGATCTTCGGGTTGCAATACACAAATTTGATGGAGTCAAATTAGATTGGTTGAGTTCTGCTTCCTTATAGGTTTAGTTTTTAATTAATTAATTTGGAAGCATTGCTATATTTTGACAAATATTAAAATCTATGTAGGATGGGACTTCAATTTCACAATGGTTTCGCATTTTGCATACGTTTTGTGTTCGATACTCAATGACATCAATCAGTTACAATTTTAAAAAATATGTTTGAATAGTAAAATTTTAAATATTTTTGTTGTTTCTATAATTATTTATATGATTTAATGATCGATTGCAAATTAACAATTGATACAAATCTATAAAATGAATTTATAGAAATGGTGAATTTCATCATATTATTAATACTTATCTTCTTACAGATTTTAATTATTGAAATCACCCTTTGTCATAAATAATAATACATTTTTTTCCCTTTTTCCTTTTTGTTCATTCAAAAATTATTGGTTTCTGTTTGGTTGTCAATTAATAATTTCGGCTGTCAATTTCCACCAGCACTACAAATTTGTAAGACTTGTAACAGTTACAAAATTCCCTGCAAATATCACCATATGCATTTTTCTACCAAAAAAAAAAAAAAAACTCAAATTGGAAACTGATAATACAAAATTGAAAATAAATATGATCCGATTTGAATTTTTTTTCTTAGGTCAACGTCTTTTCCCCCGGGTCGATTTTCCTTTACCGCCGGAACTTTTCCCCTTGAACGATTTCCCTTTATTGGGACGCAAATACTTCTTCAGATCTTCCTCACCATCATCTTCATCTCGTTTTCTCCTCTTCTTTTCACCAGACTCGTTAATTTTCTGCAAATTCAACGAAACCCGAGCTGTATTCAGTAGCTATTGATCGCATAATTAAAATGTCACTTGTCACAAATTTGAGGCACCAATAATTTACGCTCTCTCTCGAGCGTAAATTACTGTGTCTATATATGCCTGTATTTGTGTGTGTGCGCGTGAGTGTATATATATATATATATATATTATAATAGCTCGGAAGTATATTAATGATCTCTTTTAAGAAACTTAGTTAAAAACTAATCAAATCGTGTACCGCTTGAGTCATTCTTTTGGCCTCCGTAACACGTTCCAATAGCAATAAAACCTCTTCCTCATCGGCAGGGTACTCGGGCAACTTTTTACCTAGTACAAACAAAACATGTCAGAATATCGAAAATCAATCAAATCGACAATCCAAGTATAAAGCTTTTTATTACCTATAAGCTTCTCAATCTGTATGTACCATTCGAGCTCGTATTGGTTCACAAGCGATATCGCCACTCCGGACCTTCCAGCACGAGCAGTTCTTCCCACCCTATGTATATAGTCCTATAACCATTTCACAAAAAAAAAAAAAATCAGTTTTTTTTTTAACAGCTATTTGTTGTTTACTGTAATAAAACGACAAAGCAGAAAGTCAACCTTTGAGTTTGTGGGAATATCGTAATTGATAACAACATCTACGGCTGGAATATCGAGTCCTCTACTTGCAACGTCAGTGCATAAAAGAATGTTGCATTTTCCGGACTTGAATAAGTTTAAGGCTCCAAGCCTTTTCGTCTGCAAACAATAAAAAAAAAAAAAAAAAAAAAAAAAAGATCACATAGAAATAAAAATTGGATTAATTAGATGAAAAACACGAAAAATCCAGTAATTATCTAAAATATTACCTGGGTCATATGACCATTAATTGGAATAGCTTCGAATCTAAGGGTCCGAAGAATATGTGCCAATAACGTCGTTGCGTCACATGTACGAGTGAAAACCATAGCTGTACATCCCGGCATTTCGGTCAAAATATAAACGAGATAGCAATCCTGTAGCAAACAACAAAAATGGTAAAATAAAAAATGCAATAAATTAATTAATAATTTATCACAATGAAGAATGTAATAGTATTGAATATACAAACCTTGTACTTTGCAGGAACAAAGCGATACTGTTGCTTTAGTGTATCGACGGTCGAATATTTGGAAGCAGCTTCAATCTGTAGCCAAACCAGACGCGATAAGACGAAAGGTAAAAAAGATAAATTTTATTTAAGAATGTGACGAGGAAAGAAGTAGCGTTTTGCAATACCTTAACGGGATTTTTCAGACAAGCTCTTTGCAACTTTTTCACCTGAAATAATTGTTGGCACAGCTCATTATAAAAAGTTTGTGGATAGGCTTCACTATTGCAACAAATTATATACTAGTGACAAGATAAAAACAATTAATGTATAAGTATACAACTACTCTTTCGTGTACCTTTTTGGTCATGGTTGCAGAAAATAAATACGTTCTTCTGTCTTTAGGAATAGCTGCCAATATGTTATCGAGTGATTTCTCAAAATCGTCGTTGAGCAATCTATCTGCTTCATCCAGCACCTGTCGAATTATTACACATCGCAGCTTATTTACTTAATATAATTAAATGAAAACCCTCAATATATTTGTTATTATCTATTCCAGCTTCGTACAGCACTCCGAGATAGTTTTGAATGTTTCACACCATTTCAGACTTTATATTAACTCACAAACTTCCAAAAAAAAAAAAAACCCGTTTACGTAAGTGTATTCATGTTTTACCTATATATTATATCATTCTTATCTGCATTGTTATCTCACATTATAAGACGCAGCACAAAGGGCTTAAAGCCAAATCAGCAATCAAATAAATTCTTACCAAGAATTTCAATGTTCGTAACGAAAACCCTTTGGTATTAGTAAGATGATCAAGAAGACGGCCAGGCGTAGCAACCTACAAGATATAGCAGAACAACAAAATTATTTCTCGAGAGTCACAATAAATACTGGTTCACAATCTAAGATCCGTTATAATACACAAACAAATCCCCACCATCCAATATCAGTTGAATTTTATTATACACAGAAGTCTTGATCATGAATTTAAATTTTACAAGTATGTTTATTTAGACATTCGAAGAAACTTCTGTTTATTACCGTTTTTTATTTTCTCCAGGCTGATGTTTTGTAAATAGTCGAGTATGTATCCAACACATAAGCAAATGCTAAAACTTGGTCGCAGTATATTTTGACCACAACTTAAAAATGCTAACTGATCCAACACATGATATACTTGAAGTGCAACTTCTCTACAAATGTTGATTATATTTAGAGTAAATTACGGCCACCCCCTGAGGTATCGCCAAATTACGAAAAAACCCCTCTTGTTTGGGTAATTAGAGCCACCCCTCCTTTTAAATATTTTTAAATAAAATTTATGTAATTCGGTAATTTACCGAACCAAATCGTATATTCAGTACGGTAAACGGTATGAAATGCTGGCGTATCGAAATTTCGGTCCGATTTTACCGATTTAACACCGCTAAATTTAATTACCCAAACAGGAGGGGGTTTTCGTAATTGGGTTTTCGTAATTTGAACATAACTCAGGGGATTGGCTGTAATTTACCCTTATATTTATATCACTAACTACAAGTAGATGGATTTCGCTACTAGGCTTTCTTCAAGATAAACATAAAGAAGCTACTTAATAATGCAATAAAACACAAACTCACAACAATGTGCGGCCGCTTCGAAAGCGCAATGCTCTGCTGTACTTGGTCCACCCCTCCGACGAGCTGCAAAAGAAACATTCCGAGCAACAAAAATTCAATAAATAAAAACACACAGACTGAATTTTTTTTAGTAGCAGCAACTATTAACACAAATAATATACCACTGCGCATCTTAGAGCAATTCCAGAACCCAAGGCTTCGAACTGCTCGGCAATTTGAATTGCCAGCTCGCGCGTGGGCGAGAGAACGCACGCGAAAAAGGACTGCGGCGCTTCGAGAAGCGATTGCAGAATTGGAATTGCAAAGGCGCCGGTTTTACCCGAACCCGTTTGGGCGAGTCCGATTATGTCCTTTCCTTGGAGAGCGTGAGGAATTGCTTCCTCCTGTATTTTCGAAGGGTTTTTCCAGCCCAGACTTTCACAGGCCTCCCCTAATTGTTCATTCACGCCCAAGTCTTTGAATGATTTCACCACTTTCTCCTCCTCCGCCGCCGCCATCTCTTCCACCGCCATAGCCTCCTCCGCCGCCATCTCTTCCACCACCATAGCCTCCTCCGCCGCCATTTCTTCCACCACCATAGCCGAAGAGAAACTTTGTATCAAAACAAAGAAACTTTAGTCAAAACAGAGAAACCTGTATGATATTGGGTCGTCAAAGTTATAAAGAATGGTATTAATGGGCCGTTTTTAATTGGCCGGCCAAGTTATCAACACAAATAATTCACCTATAAATACATTTAAATTTGAATATACAAAAACCACGGAGCCTGTATAATAAAATTAGGCACTTGCTATTTACGGTTTGAATATTGCTATTTGTGGTTTATAATAAAAAACATTTTATCTCTCTAAAACCCCAAAATTTCCCAAAAACATCCAAAAATCCCCCCAAAACGCGTAAAAGCCCAACTTGGGCGCCCATTCATGCAGTGCACGCCCAAGTTTGGCGTGCAAGCTGCATTTGGGCGCCCGAGTTGGGCGTCTAGTGCAATTTTTTTTCTTCTTTTAATTGAACGCCCTAGATGGGCGCCCAAGGCGTGTACGATTGGAATATATAAAATTTACTATTGGTTTAAATTTTTATACATTTGTTTAGTTGATTTACAAATAAAATGCGATTTCTATTAATACTACTCCATCTGCATAGTGAATAATAGTGATTGACTTAATCGTACAGTTGAGAGTAGCTTTCTAAATCACATATAAAAGTTCAAGGTACATTCTAGAAGGGTAAGTAGATTGAAAATAATTATATGGAGTTCTTACAAATCCAACAAATTTTTGTGACAAACTTCATACATGTTTATAATAAAATTATATAGAGTTCCTATTTACATGTCATCAATTGTTCTATTGGCTTGTAATTTTGTAATTTTTTTATTTAAATATTATTGAGTTAGTTATTTTTTGTTGTAAAAATAATAGATTTATGACCAAAGAAAAAAAAATGGTGAATGATGCATCATCAACCCACGGGCCAAGGGATGGGCTCCTGGGGCGAGAGATTTCGCATTTTGGTACAATAACAATCTTACTAGATGGATAAGATTAGGGTTGGAAATCGGACGGATCGGATCGGATTTGGGTGTTTCGGGCCGATTTTTTTCGGAAGTCCAAAACGACTTCCGATTCCGATTCCGATTTTTTCGGAATTCAAAAAGTGATTCCGATTCCGATTTTTTCGGAAAATCGGAATTTTTCGGAAATCTTCATTTTCGGAATTTTTCGGAAAATGAGCACCGACACAGTAGCAAAACAGAACATACTCACACAAAAACAAAAACACACCACAGATAAAATTAGATTAAATTTGAATCAATTAAATTAGATTTATTCTAAAAGTACCCGATAGAGAGAGCGGCTTTGCTGGTGGTCGTCGGAGAGCCGGGAGGCGCTGGTGGTGGTGGTCTTCGGAGAGCCGGGAAGCGCTGGTGGTGGTGGTCTTCGGAGAGCTGGGAGGCCTGGTTGCGATGGTGGTGGTTGGAGAATCGGGAGGCGCAAGTGATGGTGGTCGTCGGAGAATTGGGAGGCGCTGCTGGTGGTGGTGGTCGTCGGAGAGCCGAGATGCGCTAGTGGTGGTGGTCGTCGGAGAACCGGGAGGCAGTGGTGGTGGTGGTCGTCGGAGAAGGCGCTGGTGGTGGTGGGGAGAAAGAAAGGTCGGATTGCTGAGAGAGAGAGTCGGGAAATTAGGGTTTCGAAGTAATTTTAATAAATTTTGAGTTTTTGACTTTTGTATGTTTTAGAAAATTAAAAATTAATAATATGTCCAAAATATATATATATATATATATATATATATATAATAATTGGAAAAAAAAATTAGTAATATACTAGTAATTAGTACAGGCGATAGATATATACATATATTATATATTATATATAGTAATAAATATTAATATTATAATTAGAAAAATCGGAATAAATCGGAAATAATCGGAATAATTTCGGATCGGAAATCGGAAATTCCGAAATTCTGTTATGTATTTCCGATTCCGATCCGATTTTTTTCGGAATTTTCGGAAATCGGAATTTCAGAATTCGGAATTGAAAAAGTCGTTCCAAAATCGGCATATTTCGGATCGGATTCGGCGGAAACCGGAATTTTCGTTCCAATTTCCACCCCTAGATAAGATTCATCAAAGCTCTCATTGCGAAACTACCCTTCAAAAATTACGAGTCAAGAAATAACAAAAACGAGCTACACATACTATTGGGGATCCAATCTTACTAGATGGATAAGATTCATCAAAGCTCTCATTGCGAAACTACCCTTCAAAAATTACGAGTCAAGAAATAACAAAAACGAGCTACACATACTATTGGGGATCCGTCCAGAGAAGATAAAATTAAGTATAGCCATTACAAATTGAACTATTACAAAAATAATAGGATTCAAACAATACAAATATTAAAGTGCAAAAATTAAAACCCGAAGCAATTCACACATAATTGCAGGCGATGAAGACTTTTTCCGCCAACTCAGTCCTCATTCCTCGGGTCCACATCACAGATCCAAATCAGCGGTCTCCAACACTTTACCGTTTCAAGCTCCGAATTTCACACATGATATATCGAAGAGTGTCCGACCTCAAAAAACCTCCAACAAACCCGAAGCAACTCACTCACAGTATTCCAAATCAGTCAAAGATTCACAAAGAAACGGAAGAAAAAGCTACGGTTTGTTGGAATTGGCCCTTTCTAAGTTACATATGAGCAACCCCTATTAAATTAAGAGTAAAAAGCAGTTTGCCCCCTAAACTAAGGGCCGATTTGCACTTTACCCCCCAAACAAAAAAAATTTGCACGTTTTTACCTAAACTCGTTAATTCGTTGCACGGTCCCCCCTGAACTCAATTTTCCGGCAATTTTGTCCGGAAAGTTAAAACATGTGCCTTGCACGTGACATTTGTAGGGATATATTCGTCCATTCACTTACACGTTGTATATTAAATATTAATTAATCTTAAAAAACAAAAGAATAAATAAAAACAAAAAAAGAAAAAAAAAAAAAAATATATATGGTGTCTTCTTCTTCCCTTCGCCCACCGTGCCACCACCATCTCAGCCAAAAAAATCAATCAGCCACCGGCCCTGTGAGCACCGTTCTCCACTCTCTCGCAACCACCAACCCCACCCCGGCAAATCATCATTTCCACCTCTAAACTATTTCCAACCCGCCGCCGCCATTACTCGCCCCGTTTCCTCGTATAAAACAAATATTCTCCAATTTCTTTTTGAGCAATCACCATCTCCGGCAAATCATCTCCACCTCCACCTTCCCTACCTTGATTCCACCTCTAAACTAATTTCAACAGCCGCCGTCACCTACCTCGTTTCATCCTTAGTCCGCCGACCAAGTGTTGGACCATAGCAGTAAAAAAAGATCTCCCCAATTTTTCTTTTTAAGAAATCACCATGTCCGCCTCTGCTCTTCCGACGTCAAAGACCTGGCTCGCCGACGAAGCTATATCCTTGAAAGGACGAGGGGTGGTGGTCGTCGGAAAATTTAGGATTTTTTTTTAAATTATTGTTTAATGACCCTTTATTCTGCTCACATTAAAACACAAAAGTACCGTAATTGTAAAATACATGAAATTCATTTTCAGATATAATTACATATATACACATGAAATTAACTGCATAAAAAAAAATGAAATAAATAAATAGCTAGAGATGAAGAGCAGCAAATAGGTAAATATGCACTTAATTAGTGGTCCTTTTTCTTTCCCCTGTTTTAATGGCGAAAAGGGTTTTTTTTTTTAAACAAAACAACAATATATCACGGGTTAATGGTGACCCATGAAACAGAGCAATGATTAGAATTTAGAAGAATTAAGGAGAAAATAGTCTAAGGAAATTAAAAGAAGCTCAGATTTCTTTTGTGCAGACATGGTTTGGATTTTGGGAAGGAAGATGGGTGATTGTCTCGTGGGTTTTGGGGAAGGAAGGTGGGTGATGGTGTGATGAATGACAGCTTTTTTTCCTTTTTTTTCTTTTTTTCTTTTTGTCTTTTTTTTTCTTTGTTTTTTTAATATTTATTTTGTATTTAATATTAAAGATGCAGGTGAAGGGACAAATTTACCCTTTAAAATCTCACGTGCAAAGCACGTGTTTTAACATTCCGGTCAGAATTGCCGGAAAATTGAGTTTAGGGGGCACCGTGCAACGAATTAACGAGTTCAGGTAAAAACGTGCAATTTTTTTTTGTTTGGGGGGTAAAGTGCAAATCGGCCCTTAGTTTAGGGGGTAAACTGCTTTTTACTCTTAAATTAAAGAGTAAAAAGCAGTTTACCCCCTAAATTAAGGGCCGTTTTGCACTTTGCCTCCCAAACAAAAAAAATTTGCACGTTTTTACCTGAACTCGTTAATTCGTTGCACGGTGCCCCCTAAACTCAATTTTCCGACAATTTTGACCTGAATATTAAAACATGTGCTTTGCACGTGAGATTTTGAGGGGTAAATTTGTCAATCCACTTAACTGCTATATATTAAATACAAATAAATCATTAAAAAAAAAAAAAAAAAAAAAAAAAAAAAAAGAAAAGGCCACACCATCATCTCCTCTCTTCTTCTTCTGTCCTTTTATTTTTCTCAACAAATTTTCTTCAAATGTTCATTAATGGAGAAAACGTGTATACATACTAAATCCCAAATCAAAAACCAAATCAAAAAATTGAATATGGAATTCGCCTCCTTCTTTCCCCTCTCTCTCTCCCTCCTCGTCTCCACCACCACCCCATTTTCACAGTCCTTCAATTTCTGTCCGGTTTTAAAAAATTCGCAACCAAACCAAAAAATAATGGCGATAAAAAAAATCAAACAAGCATTCCCAAGCAGCGGAGTTGAACCAAATCATGAAGAGATGTTCTAACTTGGACAAATCGACATTTGTTTATGGGTTTTCTGTGAGTTTTCTTCCAAGTAATGAGAAAACCCACATCAATAATCTACCTTTTGGTTGGTTTTGTTTGATTTCAATATTTGATACGAAATTTTGGGTCTCTCCAGATCTAAACCGGTAAGTTTGATCTGATTCTTCGTAACACCCTTCGAAGATGATGGCGTCGCGGCGAAGAACTGGACCATGGTGAGTTTGATGGATAATTGAACACGGAAAACTCGAACAATAATTATTAATTTCGAATGGGAAGATGACATAGAAAATGGTGGTGTGGAGTTTGATGGGGGTTTCAGATGATTCTTGGCGAATCAGGCTAGAATGGGAAGATTGATGAGTGGAAGAAGAAGGGTGAGAATGACGGTGGTTTCAGATGATTATTTTTTCTTTATTTATTTATTCTATTTCTTTTTTTTTTTTTTAATATTTATTTGTATTTAATATTAAAGATGCAAGTGAAGGGACGAATTTACCCCTCAAAATCTCACGTGCAAAGCACATGTTTTAATATTCCGGTCAAAATTGCCGGAAAATTGAGTTTAGGGGGCACCGTGCAACGAATTAACGAGTTCAGGTAAAAACGTGCAAATTTTTTTTGTTTGGGGGGCAAAGTGCAAAACGGCCCTTAATTTAGGGGGCAAACTGCTTTTTACTCTAAATTAAATGACCTAAGGGTTCATTTGGTTACCGCTGTAAGGTTCTACGAACTAAATAGTAAGGGCTAATAACATGTTCGGTTGGTAAGATTCACACTTTTTCAAACCCGCTACTAAAATTAAAGTCCGCTATTAAATGTTATTATTTCATTAAATTAGTAGCACTCCTCCCCCTGATATTAATTTAATAGAGGTGACTAAAAAGGAAAAAATACAATTTTGTCCTTTAAATTATATTTTATTATTGTAAATTAAGTGGTTTTATAGATAATTAGGGCTCGTTCGGTTACCGCTATAAGGTTCTACTGACTAAATAGTAGGGGCTAATAACATGTTCGATTGGCAAGATTCACATTTTTTCAAACCTACTACTAAAATCAAAGTCTGCTATTAAATGCTACTATTTCATTAAATTAGTAGCACTCCTCCCCCTGAGATTAATTTTATAGGGGTGACTAAAAAGGAAAAATACAATTTTATCCTTAAAATCATATTTTATTATTGTAAACTAAGTGGTTTTATAGATAATTCATATATAATAACTGATTTTAACAAATTTAATAGAAAATATAATTTAAGAAACCGAACATGCTATTAAATAAATAATTAATTAGTCAGTAAGGAGTTAATCCAATCTCATGTAATCCAATCTAATCCAATATAGGTAACCGAACGATCCCCTAATATATAATAACTGATTTTAACAAATTTAATACAAATTTTAATCTAAAAAATCTAATGTGCTATTAAGTAAATAATTAATTAGTCAATAGAAAGTTAATTCCATCTCATATAATTCAATCTAATAATGCCTACAAATCATCCTATTCATAGTTTGGCCAAGAGAACAGAGTGAGCTGCACAAGCTGGGATAAATAGCGGCCCTTAATTTTAATGAAATGCTATTTATGATTAGAAGACTGAATTTTTTTTAGCAGCAACAAATAACACAAATAATATACCACTGCGCATCTTAGAGCAATTCCGGAACCCAAGGCTTCGAACTGCTCGGCAATTTGAATTGCCAGCTCGCGCGTGGGCGAGAGAACGCAGGCGAAAAAGGACTGCGGCGCTTCGAGAAGCGATTGAAGAATTGGAATTGCAAATGCCCCGGTTTTACCCGAACCCGTTTGGGCGAGTCCGATTATATCCTTTCCCTGGAGAGCGTGAGGAATTGCTTCCTCCTGTATTTTCGAAGGACCACTTTCTCCTCCTCCGCCGCCGCCATCTCTTCCACCGCCATAGCCGGTTCTTCTACCAATTCCGTCGTAGCCATATCCACCAAAATTATCCACCAAAATTAGCGATTTCTAGTACTCAAACAGTATCAAAACGGAGAAAACAGGGCAGGAGGAAAACGGGGAAAACACGGGACGAGGATAGAGAGAAAGATATGGAAATGCGGCGGCGCGTGAGATTGGAGGTTTTGTTATAAACCCTTGATATTGGGTCGTGTTTTATAAAGGATTTTACAAAAACTACCGAGCCTCAATCACTATATTAATACGATAAGACATCGTTTGGTTGTCAATATAAGATTTCTCAGGGTGAGATTAAATAATTTTATTATGGAATCTCGATGATTCAACAAAAAAAACATGCTTCAAAAGGTAAGATAAGACATGATAACATAATATTTGTAGATCGACCGGACAAGTTATTAGAATATCAAACATCAAATAAAGTCTAATTATTTAATTAATCATGACTAATTTGCCCAAACAAACGAGGCCTAAGAATTTTACATAGTAATAGGCAGGGGTCAGGGGCGGAACCAGGATTTTTCGGTAGGGGGGGCCGAAAAATTTAGAGAATCAATAAAAATATGGCGGGGGTTCGGGGGTAGCACCCCCGGATTTTTTTAGGGATAGTAATGAGTAATAGATCTTTTTGTCAAACCAATATTCATAAACTTATATAAAATAAATTGCAATATAGTAACATTTTGTTGAATAAGTAAAAGTGTCTTAAAAAATAAAATCTTCAAATACATAGAAATTCGATAGAGTGAAAATGTTAAATATTGAAAGAAAGAAAAAAAGTACTTTCTTTTTTATGTTTTTTTTTTTTTTTATATCATAAGCTTTAATAGAGATTAGGGCTTGAGATTGCAAAAAAAAAAAAAAAATTATAGAATAATAAATTATAAAAGAAAATTAAATTTAAAAGGTGGAAATAATAATTTATTTTTTAATGTGGGCCATATATAAATATTTGTAAATAAAAAATTAATATATAATAGTAGATAAAAGTTAATATACCAACCAATTACTAATTATTTGTGTATATATCTATCCAATATCTATAAATATTAGTATATATATATATATAATAGTAGTAAAAAAAATAAAAAATTCTGGGGGGACAACAGCCCCCCCTTGCCCTAGTGTAGTTCCGCCAGTGGCAGGGGTGGATTCGTACGATTGCAAAACATTTAGTTCAAAACTGAATGAAAATAAACTTTTATGCAACATAATAATAATAAGATAAACAATTGATGAAAAATTAAAATTATGTTACACCCCACACCATGAAAATGTTTCTATACAAATATTTCCAATTAATCTCTGCAATTACCATTTTTGTGATTTCAATTTTTCCGGCGATTATCCTCAGCCAACAGCCCTACATCAGACAGGCCACGTCAGCATGCGAAATCAAAGACAACTCGACTTGCGTCCTAGGCTACACCTGCAACGGCGCACGTCGCCGCAGCTGCCAATCATACCTCACCTTCCGATCAATGCCCCCGTACGACACCCTCTCCGCCGTTTCAGGCTGGGATATCTTTCGATTTTTATCATTTATCATTGATAGAAGGAGAATATTTGGAGAGAAGAGAGAATTATTTCTCTTACGTATATTGAGAATATATATAGTTACATGTAGGAAACCCTAACCTACTACACAAGGTAATCCAATATACAAGGTAACCTAATGTATAAGGTAACTATAATAAATAATAATAATAATAATAATAATAATAATAATAATAATATACGCTAATACACCCCCGCAGTCGAAACGGGAAAGGAGAGAACGTGGAGACTGGAAACAAACTGTTGGAACAGTTGAGTGGGGAGACCTTTCGTGAAGATATCAGCAAACTGGTAGGCGGATGGGACGTGAAGAACTCGAACGTGTCCCAAGGCAACTTTGTCTCGGACAAAGTGTATATCGATCTCCACATGTTTCGTACGAGAGTGTTGAATGGGATTGCTGGATAGGTAGACGGCACTAACGTTGTCACAGTAGACAATGGTGGCTTTCGGAAGTGGGCAGAGCAACTCGGAAAGTAGGTTGCGTAACCAAGTCGTTTCGGCAACGGCATTTGCGACAGCTCGGTATTCGGCCTCCGCACTCGATCGAGAAGTAGTGACCTGTCGTTTGGAGGACCAAGAGATGAGGTTGTTGCCGAGGAAAACACAATAGCCCGATGTCGAACGACGAGTGTCAGGGCAGCCACCCCAATCGGCGTCGGAGTAGGCGATAAGGGAGAGGTCCGGATTGGGGGAGAGCTGAAGGCCGTGATCGAGGGTCCCACGGATGTAGCGAAGGATACGCTTGAGAGCAGCCATATGAGGTTCCCTCGGATCATGCATGAATAGGCATATTTGTTGCACAGCATAGCAGATGTCAGGACGAGTAAACGTGAGGTATTGCAGTGCACCGGCAAGGCTGCGATAAAGAGTGGGGTCAGCAACGGGGGGTCCAGTGGTCGAGGACAACTTGCTCTTGGTGTCAGCCGGCGTAAGACAAGGGTTGCAGGAGGCCATGTGTGCACGCTCTAGTATCTCGTCAGCGTACTTGCGTTGAGAGAGAAACAGCCCCTTCGACGAGCGAGTGACTGAGATGCCGAGAAAGTAGTGAAGATCGCCAAGATCCTTCATTGCGAACTCTTGAGTAAGGGCAGCGATGATAGAACGTAGCAATTCAGGTGTGGAGGCCGTGAGTACAATGTCATCGACATACAGCAGAAGGTAGGCGCATGAACTGTTGCGACAGTCGCGTGAACTGTTGCGACAGTCGCGGGAACTGTTGCGGCAGTACACAAAGAGTGAAGTGTCGGACTTGCATTCTCTGAACCCCATGCTAGTAATGTGAGATGCAAAACGCTTGTACCAAGCACGTGGTGCCTGCTTGAGGCCGTAGAGTGCTTTGTTGAGACGACACACGTGAGTGGGGCGAGATGGATCGACGAATCCGGGAGGTTGCTCGCAGTAGACAGTTTCAGAGAGATTGCCATGTAAGAAGGCATTTTTCACGTCAAGTTGGTGGATAGGCCATGATCGCGAGAGAGCAATACTGAGAACTGTTCGAACAGTTGCTGGTTTGACCACCGGACTGAATGTTTCATCGAAATCAATGCCAGGGCGTTGATCAAAACCGCGAACAACCCATCGTGCTTTATACCGTTCCAATGAACCATCAGCCTTCAATTTCTGCTTATATAACCACTTGCCACTGATAACATTAGTAGAGGGGGGGCGGGGCACAATATCCCATGTGTTATTTTTAATCAAAGCAGTATATTCCTCAAGCATGGCCATACGCCAGTTTGGATCAAGGAGGGCATGGCGATATGTAGTGGGAGTTTGGGATGCGGTAGACACGGTAAGAGAGAAGGGGATTTTGGGCTTGTGAATACCGGTCTTGCTGCGTGTCAACATATGATGGTTGGGTGGGGGTGAGGAAGCGGGAGGGGGAGGCTGTGGTTCTGCTGGGTGTGGAGGTTCAGCCGGGTTGAGGGGCATGGGTGGAGTTGAGGGATGACTGTCGGACGAACTGTTGGGACAGTTGGATGAGACAGTAGGTGGTTCTGTAGTGCTGTTGGACGAACTGTTGGGACAGTTGTGCGAAACAGTAGGTTGGGCAGGTGGAGGCTGAGGAAGAAGGATAAGTGGGTGCATGGGTTCGGTCATATTAGAGGTGGGGGAGTTGTGGGATGAGTCGGTGGATTCAGCAAATGGAAAACGACTTTCGTCAAAGATCACATGACGGGAGATAATGATTCGACCGGTTGATCGATCGAGGCAACGATAGCCTTTGTGCGATGAGGGGTGACCAAGGTAGACACAAGGAGTAGAAGGAGAATATTTGGAGAGAAGAGAGAATTATTTCTCTTACGTATATTGAGAATATATATAGTTACATGTAGGAAACCCTAACCTACTACACAAGGTAATCCAATATACAAGGTAACCTAATGTATAAGGTAACTATAATAAATAATAATAATAATAATAATAATAATAATAATAATAATATACGCTAATAATCATGTCTTCGACATTATATATATCCATGCTTTTGCTAATTCTTTAATTTCTCGAGTTTTATTGAGGGTGTGTTCGTCTTTCTGATGTTAATTTGCTTAATCAAGGATATGGTTTTATGAAAAAGAATACGTCTTGAGGACCAGAGTAATCGTTTGAAGCGTATGGATCTGAATAATATTCTGTAATGGAGCCCAAAATTGGTTTTTTAAATTTATTTTCCACGTTTCTCTTGTCGATGAGAAACATACATCACAAGTGCTTTAATAAAAGAATACGTCACAAGAAGCATACAGGTCTTCTTGTGAGCTAAACGAAAAATTGTCGTGGTGGTCTTTTTCATGACGTAATTTTTTTATTTTCTTTTAATATATTGTCAAGACTTATATTGCTTGGCAAGTTACGGGTACTATTTGGTTATTTTTCCTTTATTAACTTACGATTACTGTCTCGTTTTCTTTGCAGATTTTGCAGTTGATTGCGCTGTCAATGAGGAGCCTCGGACCAAGTGCTTTATTCTATCTTGCTGCTGCCGTTTCTGATTTTTATGTTCCTTGGGAGAGTATGGTAAGCAATGAACCAATCAACAAAAGAAAAAAAAGACAGTTTTTTTCATAATTTAATGTCGAAAACAAGTTGATTTTTTTATATGCTCCCGCAACAACAGGGATTCTTTCGCAAAATCTCCGTTGAAGAAATTCTAGATCTCTCTTTATTATGACTAAATTATTTAATTATATTTTTCGGGATTAAATCATAGAATATCTACAAAAATGGGGCGATTTCATGCATTCATATTTATTTAGAAATGGTATTGACTTGATGCAGACGGTGCATAAAATACAATCGAGCTCTGGACCTTTGGACATGCGACTTGCTCAGGTCCCGAAGATGCTTTCAGTGCTCCGGAAAGATTGGGCTCCTCTCGCCTTTTGCATTTCCTTTAAGGTAACTGTAGACACGTAAATTTAATATAATTTATATTATATTAAATTTAATCCCAAGATTATAATTTATCTTGCAAAATAAGTCATGGAGATAATTATCAATTAATTATTGGCCAATATGATTGTTTCTTCTCTTCCAAGTTATAAGAGATAAATATCAATTTAAATTGAGCCAATCAAATCACGCCACGTCATCAAGTAGACTTTAAGTAGGACTCTTATTCTACCACTATAAATAGGGACTCTCCCTACACAATTCAAAACACAACTGAAAAAGAAGAAAAACCGTAGGAGAAAATTCCCTCTACAATATTCAAGTCGTTCTTCAACAAATTCAAGGCGTTCTTCATCAAATCGAGGGCGTTCTTCAACAAATCAAGATCTGAAGGCCCAAATCCATCAAGAACTCCAAGATCTTCAAGTCAAAACCCGTCAAAGTTCAACAAATCTAGATCGAAGGAAGATTGAAGGGCCAAACCCATCAAGAACTCCAAGATCTTCAAGTCAAAACTCGTCAAAGTTCAGCGTTCGATCCGAGATTCAAGTCGCAAGACCCTCGGAAGACGTTATTCAAATCCAAATCAAATCCGGAGAAGATCAAGTCAACGACCCGACTCCGAAATTCAAAGTCAAACGCATATCGTTCTTGAGAGAAGAATCAGAGGATTAAATTAGTGTTTGTAACCCGCAATATTTTATTTTAATTCAATAAATTTATATTTGTGCAAGTTTGTCTTGTTTGTTTAAATCGCAGATAAGATTTTGTTGCTACAAATTTTGGCACGCCCGGTGGGACATCTCTACCTCTCATCTCTTCTCTCTCTCTCGAAGATCCTCGAAGTGTTGCAGCTGCAAGCGTCCTCCGAGACTAACTCGACGCCTCAAACCATTCAGAAAGGCTTACCATCTCTTGTCAACACAAGCGCAGACGTGGAAGGTTCAAAACGAAAGATTTCACAGCCCACGGCTCGTTCAACATCAAGCTACTCAGAGGTGGCATCCGTCATGACAACAAACGCTACAACCATGGATGAGCGAATTGCAAGTTTGACAAAGGCCATTGAGGGACTCGCAAAGCATGTTCAACAACGAGATTCTCAAATTGCCGAGTTGATCAACAAGATGGACAAAGCCGATGCTAGTCAAGCTGTGGAGAATCAGATAGAGATTCAAGACGAAGTCGAGACATTCACAAAGCAACAACCAGTTGAAAACGAGAAGGCTCCAGCTCAAGAACTTCAAGTTTCTCCAGAAGGGATGATTCATGTAGATGAAGTGATGACGCTGATCAGTGGAACCATCAAAGACAAGTTGGAAGGAAGCTCAAAGTCTCCATCAACCTATGTCAAGCCATACACGCAAAGGATTGACGATCTAAGGATGCCAATGGGCTATATACCTCCAAAGTTTCAACAATTTGACGGCAAAGGCAACCCCAAGCAACATGTGGCACACTTCGTCGAGACTTGCAATGATGCCGGGACGTACGGAGATCACCTCGTCAAGCAATTCGTCCGATCGCTCAAAGACAACGCGTTTGATTGGTACATTGATTTGGGGGCAAACTCCATCGATAGTTGGAAGCACTTAGAGGAAGAATTTCTCAACCGCTTTTACAGCACTCGAAGAACAGTCAGCATGATTGAGCTCACCAATTCCCGCCAATGGAAGAAGGAACCTGTCATCCACTACATCAACCGTTGGAGAAATTTGAGTCTTAATTGCAAGGATCGGCTGCCTGAGACATCAGCTATTGAACTGTGCATCCAAGGAATGCAATGGGGACTCCGATATATCCTTCAAGGAATTCAACCTAAAAGTTTTGAAGAGTTGGCCACTCGAGCACATGATATGGAATTGAGCATAATTGCAAATGAAGTCGAAGAACCTTCATTCCAAAAGCCGTACCAGCTCAATGAAGAACATGTTGAAGAAGAACAAGAAGATCATGAGGATGGGGGCAAGTCTTTTGAAGAAACAACATCCTGTGCAATATACCAAGTCAAATCAAATCAACACTCCTTGACACGAGTTTAAAAGGTCTACATGTCCAAATGAAACACTCCTTGACACGAGTTTAAAAGGTCTACATGTCTAAATCAAATGAAGCACTCCTTGACACGAGTTTAAAAGGTCTGCATGTCCAAATGAAACACTCCTTGACACGAGTTTAAAAGGTCTACATGTCTAAATCAAATGAAGCACTCTTTGACACGAGTTTAAAAGGTCTACATGTCCAAATGAAACACTCCTTGACACGAGTTTAAAAGGTCTACATGTCCAAATAAAATGAAGCACTCCTTGACACGAGTTTAAAAGGTCTACAAGTCCAAATCAAGTGAAACACTCCTTGACACGAGTTTAAAAGGTCTACGAGTTCAAATTAAATCAAAGCTCCTTGATACGAGCATAAACTATCTATATATCCAAGTCAAGTCAAGGCTCCTTGATACGAGCATAAACTATCTACATATCCAAATCAAGTCAAGGCTCCTCGATACGAGCATAAACTATCTATATATTCAAATCAAGTCAAGGCTATTTGATACGAGCATAAACTATCTATATATCCAAATCAAGTCAAGGCTCCTTGATACGAGTATAAACTATCTACATATCCAAATCAAGTCAAGGCTCCTCGATACGAGCATAAACTATCTATATATTCAAATCAAGTCAAGGCACTTTGATACGAGCATAAACTATCTACAAATCCAAGACAAATACTCTTTCAAAACGAGTTTAAACTGCAAGTGTTTCTCCTTGTCCACATGAGTATAAATTGTGCACGACATCCCTCAAAAGGATATATTTTGAACTACGTTATGACTTGATCCCTCTATAGGGTACGTAGGCAACTTAGAATATCTCTAAGTCCAGTCATGATTTCAAAAGATGTATATGCTTTGCTAGATCAAACTGCAATTGAAGTTAAGTAATTATCGAGACTCATTCACTCCAAGACGCATTGTCCGTGAACAAGTCTCGAGGGGGCATTTGTAGACACGTAAATTTAATATAATTTATATTATATTAAATTTAATCCCAAGATTATAATTTATCTTGCAAAATAAGTCATGGAGATAATTATCAATTAATTATTGGCCAATATGATTGTTTCTTCTCTTCCAAGTTATAAGAGATAAATATCAATTTAAATTGAGCCAATCAAATCACGCCACGTCATCAAGTAGACTTTAAGTAGGACTCTTATTCTACCACTATAAATAGGGACTCTCCCTACACAATTCAAAACACAACTGAAAAAGAAGAAAAACCGTAGGAGAAAATTCTCTCTACAATATTCAAGTCGTTCTTCAACAAATTCAAGGCGTTCTTCATCAAATCGAGGGCGTTCTTCAACAAATCAAGATCTGAAGGCCCAAATCCATCAAGAACTCCAAGATCTTCAAGTCAAAACCCGTCAAAGTTCAACAAATCTAGATCGAAGGAAGATTGAAGGGCCAAACCCATCAAGAACTCCAAGATCTTCAAGTCAAAACTCGTCAAAGTTCAGCGTTCGATCCGAGATTCAAGTCGCAAGACCCTCGGAAGACGTTATTCAAATCCAAATCAAATCCGGAGAAGATCAAGTCAACGACCCGACTCCGAAATTCAAAGTCAAACGCATATCGTTCTTGAGAGAAGAATCAGAGGATTAAATTAGTGTTTGTAACCCGCAATATTTTATTTTAATTCAATAAATTTATATTTGTGCAAGTTTGTCTTGTTTGTTTAAATCGCAGATAAGATTTTGTTGCTACAGTAATATATATATATATATATATATATATATATATATATATATATATATATATATATATATATATATATATATATATATATATATATATATATATATGTGTGTGTGAATAGAACGGATATCATTTTGAACATGTGCTTAACATGATACAGTTAGAGACGGATATGAAGATTCTTGTGGACAAGGCCAATATGGCCCTTAAGAAATACAATATGGATATGGTTGTAGCCAACGAGCTTTTGACACGCAAAGAGGAAGTTATTGTCGTCACAAAGGGCGGAAACGTAATTGTTCAAAGGGACAAGACTGAGGCCGGTGCTGACGTGGAAGACCCGCTCATCAAACTCATCGTGGACACTCATTCTTCTTACATTACTTCGAAACAAATCGTTTGATGTCCCCGAAATGGAAATTAAATTGTAAGTTTTGTTTTTATTTCCTTTTTTAGCATTCGCAAAAGTAATAAATAGTTCGTGTATTAGAACTTGGCCTACCTTTTACTATAGAACTATACGAATAAAAGCTTTTATTGTCATTTTCGTCTTCTGTTTAAGTAATTTTCTCTTCTTTAAGTAATTTTCTCGTCTTTGTTAATAGAGCAAATTGCACATCACCCCCTATAAATTTCTGATTTTTGCACTTTACCCCCTCCAAATTAAAAAAAGTGAATGCCCCCTCCAAATAATATTCTTGTTACACATTACCCCGGTAGCAAAATTCGGATTATTCACCGGAATTGAGTGTTTTTGTTGCACGCTGCCTCCTTAAATGTTATTTTTGTTACACATTGCCCCTTAAAAGTATTATTTTTCTGCATATTGCCGCTTTAAAATGTTATTTTTAAATTGACCATTGGGGCAAAAGTGCAACAAAAAAAATATTTCGAAGGGCGTTATCACATTTTTGAATTTTTAGAGGTTAAAGTGTGAAAATGTGAAATTTACAAGACGTGAAGTGCATTTTCTCCTTATTTATATATAAGGGCGAATGGTAAAAAAAACCCATCACATGGATAATAAGGACTGACACTTGAAATTTGAACCAAAGTAGAAGAATAATTGTCGAAATAAGGATACAATTATCTATTAATTAATTAACTAATTAGTTAGTTAAATAATTAGATACAACAATCAAAAACACAATGGCAAGTATTAGCAGAATAGCACTCTCCATATCGAGTTGCGCCTCTATACTTTGAAGCACAATAAACCAAACACCTTCCAGCTGTACATTCTTCTAACACCATATCCACTGCACAAAGAATATTCGTACATGCCTCTACTCTTCCTATACCAAAATAAATAATTTAATTAATTAAATAATATATATAATCAATTTGCATCTATTGAAAATATATGGAATCAATAGATGCAAATTGTACGGATCTAATCGTAATTAGTCTTTGTGAGAAAAAAAAAACTCTCCAGAAAAAGAAATTAATTTTCAGAATCAGAAAATTCATTCTGATTTCGGAACCTTTCAAAAGTGTTGGAAATCATATAACCTTTATAGGTTTTTTAGATGCTACAACACCCGGTAAAACGCATCACCCCATCTGCACATAATAACACACACGGCCATGTGTATGTGTGCTTAGTGTGTGGTTATTTGTGTAGATCTATGGTGCAAAACCGTCTGGTACGTTTTACCATGTGTAGCATCTCATAGACCACCTTTATAGCATTCCGAATCGTGTGTATAACATACATAACATAGACATCAATGTAATTGGAAAAAATATAAATAACTCCGATTTCGACTAAAAAAATTATCTCAATCTTACCTTGCATAGTAAAAGTGAGAAGAATAAGGCAAAAAATAAGAGAAGGAGAGATCATTTTCATTTTGAAGTAGGGTGGTGATTTTACATGAAATTCTTGCTGATTATATATAAAATGGAAAATAAGATTATGGATAGTGAAATAATATTCCTTAAATATTATTTTATATACTGTAATTTAATTATAATAAAATTTGCAATAATATCTTATGAATAATGAATTCCTACTTCCACCTTTCCTGGTTTGAAATTTGAATTATGTGGTTTAATTTTACAATGCCAGGTATACTCTCCAATTTTGGAAATAAAGAAAAATAATCCAAACAATTTAATGGCAAGAAAAAAATAATCCAAATGAAATAAAACATTTTCTAATTTAGGAATTACAAAAGGCTAATTTCATTTACCTCTTTCTTGTACTATCAAAACTTTTTCTTACCACCATGAATTATATGATGTAACTAAGTGAAAGTCGGATGGATCGGATCGGATCGGATCGGAATTAGCCTTTTTGGAAATTTTCCAAAAAAATTCAGAAGTAGAAAATCAATTCCAATTTCAAAATTTTCAGAATCTAAAAATTCATTCCAATTCTAAAAGGCTCGGAAATTTCAGAATTTCGGAAAAATCGAAAATCACATAAGCTTTAAAATTTCAAAAATAAGAACATCCACATCGATAAAAGTAAGAGTAATAACTGCTAATTTCATTTAAAAGAAAATAAAAACATCATAATCATAATATCCAATAAAACTTCTAACAACAATTCAATATGTCAAAATCCTACAACAAAACTTTAATCAAATTACTGTGTTTCAGGAAATAAATAAAAAAAATTAAAATAAGTATTATATAATATATATTATTTAATTTATAGCTGTATTTTTAGGAATCGGAATTTTTCTGAATTAATTTCGGAAATTAAATCGGATCGGAAATTAGAAATTTCAAATTTATGATGTATAATTCCAATTCCAATACAAAAAAATCGGCAAAATTCAGAAATTGGAATTTTGAAAGTCGAAATGAAAAACAATTGTTCTAAAATCGGAACTTTTCGGATCGGAACCGGCGGAACATATAAATTAATTTTAAATTTTCATCTAATTAATTTCAAGTGTGGGCATTAATAATATAATTTATTAAATATTTCGTTATTAGTTATAATCATTAGATTTATTTAATCAAAATAATATGCCATGATAAATTTATATCACTAAAAAAATTTATGATGTATAATAAAATTTAAATGGTAAATAACACTGTAAAGATTTTTGAATAAATAATAGAAAAAATATCGAGTAAGATAGTATTTTCACTCTGATTCTTATGATACTTTATATTTTATTTTTCTCTCGAATATTAGTTAGATAAAATATATGATTAGAGAGCTCAATACAAGTTTATACTAAAAAAGTAAAACGAGTATAAATTATAAATACTAGAATTTTTTTTATTCTAAAATTGTAAAGATTCAAGTTTGTAAAAAAATGAAAGGGGTGAGACTTGTCAAAAAAAATAAAAAAACAAGAAGAAAGGGGTATAATTGGTACTTGTAATCTAGGAGGGTAATTGAAGATTTTAATATGAGATGGGATGTAAGTGAATGTTTCTATTTAGTGTAGGGGAGGTAAGTGAAAGTAACTCAATTACAAATTTGGTAGCACCATCAAAGTTATAGTCGGACAAAAAATATTGCCCTCAAACTTTAACCACTTTTTCGACATGGTCTTTAAATATTTTCAAGTTACAATAGTTGTCATATTAACAAATATGGTCTATCGTTTAGTTTTTAGTATAGTTGGATGGAATTTACACATACCACTCATGTGACTTATTTTATCCACACGACAAGAGAAAAAAAGAAGAGCTTTTAACCTTGTTAAAATGAAAATACAAGGTACAAATGAACGTAATGCACTACAAATGAACGTAAAATCACTCTATTGTCCGCGTCTTCAATCACAGACCCCTTCGCACCCGTCCATTGCTCACGCCACCAGCACCCCCTCGCACCACCACCGGTCGCAACCGCGCTGTCCAATCGATGCTTCATGACCAGCGCCGTTACCAACCGACCCCATCACGAACTAACAACGAACGGTGAAAAACACATAAGGTGGGTATGTGCGGCCCAACAAAATGCAGAAGGGGTTTTTATAAAGGATTCTTGAATCCCCACTTCGGGTTTTTTACCACCGCACAGAGACCGCGCTTTGACGAATGGAGAGAAAGGGAAAAGGGGCGGCATGAACGGTGGAGAGAGAAGAGAAATGAGCGACATCGACTGAAAAAAAGATGGGTGGCAGCAGTGAATAAAAAATAGTAGAGAAGAATTTAGATTGAGAAGAAAAAAAAATGAGATCATGGGATATATGGTTAGGGAGGAGGGAAGACATTAAATCGAAGAATTTGCTTTATTAAGTCAAGCCCAAAAGAAGACAATCAAAGAAAAGATCACTAACCATCATCTAACTTGATGTAGACGACAATAACTTTGGAAAAATTCCTCAAGCTACTACGGCAAAGCAAGCGTGAAATATTCTTAGCGATGCTTCCAAAGACACTGATAAGGTGAAGAAGGTACGACTCAAATCACTTTGTGGAGAGTTTGAGTCTTTTAAGCTGAAAGCATCCAAAGAAGTTTATGGCTACTTCTCCAGAGTGGTTTTGATCGTTAACCAACTTGAGAAAAGTTGTGAAAAAATGGAAGAGAAAAGGGTGGTTGAAAAGATACTTGGATCCCTTGATCCGAGATTCAAATATATCTTCGTGGCAATTGAAGAGTCTAACGACATTGAGAATCTTAAAGTGAAAGAAATGTTGGGCAAATTATAAGTCCGTGAGGAGAAGATCAAAAGTCAAAAGAAAGGGCTTCAAGGATAACATGCCCTTCAAGCAATGACTAACCATGCCGACAAACAAAAATATGATAGTGTTTGATTTCGAGGGAGAGGTAGAGGTTGTGGTCGTGAACGCATTCATGGTCGTGGCAGAGGTCATGCAGGAAAAGTCTCTCACAACAACAACGAGATTAAGAAAGAGAATCGACGAACAAGAGGTCGTGGAAGAGGTAGATTCAATCGACGTCAAGACACGAAAAATATCAAATGCTACAATTATATTGTCGCCGATATGGACACTTTCCTCATAAGATTTTGCGGCACTTTCCTCTCACACCACGGCTTCAGAGATTATATATGTCTTCTAAAACGTCTGAACATATGACATGGTACAAAAGAAACGGTCAACAAAGTGAGACGATGAGGCATCCGTGTGATGGGGAGGCGTGGAATAACTTTGTTGAATCTTATCCTTTATTTTATTCCGAGCCACGCAATGTTCGATTAGCTCTTTCATCCGATGGATTTAGTCCATATGGACAAAAGAGTCATCCTTATTCTTGTTGGCCAGTAATCATTACTCCGTACAACCTTCCACCTTGAATGTGTATGAAAACCCCTTACATGTTCTTGACTCTCGTTATCCTTGGGCCAAAAAGTCCCGGTAAGAACATAGATCTATATTTGCAGCCTCTCATAGATGAGTTGAAAGAATTGTGAGAATGTGGGAGTAGAAACCTATGATTCATTTAGGAAGCAAAATTTTCTAATGCGAGCTGCACTTATGTGAACTATTAATGACTTTCCAACGTATGGAATGTTATATGGATGGAGCACACATGGTGTTTTATCATATCATGTATGTATGGGGAACAACAAGTCATTTTACTTGATAGAGGCTAGGAAACAACCATTTTTTTATTGCCATCGTCAATTTCTACCCATGAATCATTCTTTTCGAAAAGATAAGAAATCTTTGCGCAAAGGGAGTGTGGAGAAGGCAATGGCTCCAGCAAGGTTGTCCAGCGAAGATGTTTGGGGAGAATTAGGCATGAAAAACTTCATGGATTTGGAGAGAATCATAATTGGACAAAACAATCCATATTTTGGGAATTGCCTTATTGGCATGCACCTCATTCGACATAATCTGGATGTGATGCATATTGAGAAAAATGTGGTTGATAATACTTTCAACAAAATTATGGATTTTACGGGCAAGTCCAAGGATAACATCAAACCCAGAAAGGACTTGAAAATCATTTGTCATCGTCCAGATCTTGAATTGAGGGAGCGAAATGGAAAAAAGTTTGTACCAAAAGCAGTTTGCTCATTATCAAAGGATCAAAAAAAGTTTGTATGTGAATCGGTTAAAAACCTCGAATTTAGCAAAATGTGTGGACATGAAAGATTTGAAAGTATCTCGATTGAAAAGTCATGATTGTCATGTCTGGATGGAAAGATTAATCCCAATTGCATTTAAAGATTTGTTGCCTGAATCAGTTTGGAATGCATTGACCGAGTTAAGTTTATTTTTCAACGGCTTATGTTCAAAAGAGTTGCAGATTAAAAATATAAAAAAAAATGGAAGAGAGCATTGTGACCATATGCAAGTTGGAAAAAATATTTCCTCCTGGTTTCTTTGACTCCATGGAACATTTGTCAATTCACCTGCCTTATGAAGCTAGAGTTGGGGGTCCGGTGCAATATCGGTGGATGTACCCATTTGAACGGTACTTATTTAAATATCTAATTATATTAATTATTGTATATTTTACACCAATTTATGAGATTAAACATTGTATGTTTTTGCACCATTTAAAGAAGAAAGTAACCAACAAAGCTTGTATTGAGGGTTCTATTTGTGAAGCATATTTGATTGAAGAAACTTCGACTTTTTGCTCTCATTATTTCGAGCCTCATATTCAAGCTAAGCTAACCAATGTGGGTTGTCATGATGAGGGAGGCGAGGTTGATGCTCCTGATGGATCTTTGTCTATCTTTACTCATCCAGGTCGTCTTTCTAGATTTGAGCTCGTACGGTACTTGGGAGATGAAGAGTTCAATGCTGCCACTATATATGTTTTATTGAATTGTGCAGAGATTGAACCATTTGTCAAGTAAGTTTACTTTATTTAATTTTAATTAAAATAATGCATGTGATAAGTATCTAACTATAATTTGTCCATAACAACATTTTTGAGGATGAAATAACAACAATATCACCCAACTTGACTCCGAAAGATATAGAAGATCGAATAAATTATGAGTTTGCAGCGTGGTTAAAATCATACGTAATATTCTATTTTCTAACTTATAAAGTCTATCTGATTATATCTTCAATATTATACATGAAAATAAATTGACTTTTCATGGTACACTAATAGGTTCTTGATGGTCGCAATGAAATCATTGATAATCGAGTGAAATATTTAACTTTTGGTCCCTCTAGAGAAGTTCCTACATGGCCGCAGTACAACGTAAATGGTTATAAATTACACAGAAAAATATATGGTTCAAACAAAGCAACCATGAATAGTGGTGTTTGCATTAAATGAACAAGTTATGCCAAGCTTGAAAGTGACTACCATGGCACATTAATGGATATTATTGAATTAGAATATTCTAATCATTCTCTTGGAAGAACAAGGGTTGTACTTTTTAAGTGTGATTGGTTTGATCACAATGGTGGTAGAGGTTGGAGAGTACATAATCAATATGGTTTAGTTGATATTAATTTCAAAAGAAAATTCATGAAGTATGAACCTTTCATCTTGGCTTCTCAAGCCCAAAAATTATACTTTGCTGAATATCCTATTAAGAGAAGGATCCAAGCTGTATGTAAAATAAATGCTAGAGGCACAACTGAGTTGCCCGACACAACTTTTCAAGAAGATGAGATGATAATGCTAGTAGAACCAATCATAAATGATGAGCTTGTTTATCACAGTGTTGAGAATGAGGGTGAAGAACACATAATTGTGGATCATGATATAGATAGGGACGACATCGATGAGTCCAATTTTGAGTCTCCAAGCGACATATCTGAAGGAGACGAAGATTTGGAAGATGACGATGACACAGGAGAAGAATAATTCAACTTTCATTTATTTTTTCCTCATATTTTTATTATATTCATTTATGTAGAGACATACCGTAACTTTTTATTTAATCTACATTCATTTCATTTTTCGAAGAACTACTTCCTTTGTTTATATATAATATAATCTTGTGGTTCTTGTATAAAATCTAATTTTTTGCATCCATATTTTTTTAATTTCGAATTTAGTGTTTTATTTTTCAATGGCATTGTATAAATTGAAATGCATAAATACTTTAATATCCCTTTGTTTGTTTCTTTGTTAGTTGACCGAAATGGCGAAAGGAGGTTTCAAGCGCATACATCGTGGTAATTCATCACATACACTTTCTTCACAATAAGGAGAAGTTGGGGATTCACAAACGACTATCTCACAAGAAAGAATTGCTACAAGACAAATTTTATTGAAAATGGACAGAGATAGGTAAACTTTGATCACCTTATTTAATAGATATATATTGTGTTAACATAAATATTTTTGATTTATTTAACAGCTTTGATCCTTCAAGTGCTACAAGAAAATTGGTTGCAATATTCAAAAGAGCATTCAGTGGTTCATGGCCTACGTGGAAGAAGGTATCGGATTATGTTAAAGACCGTTGGTTTAATGAATTTGAGGTATGTTCACTTTAGATTGAAAAAATTCTACAACTAGTTCTTGAGTAATTACTGGTGTTGAGTTGAAGCTGCATTTTATGTTTATGCACTTTTCTCGAGTGAATTTTCTAAGTGTACCTCAACATACTGTATATGCATTTTCTTTTCGAAGTGATAGTAGGCTGAATATGATAGCGTGGAAGGTGATTGTCATAGTAATATAACATTATATATATGTGCAACACAATATTTTATAGTCTGGTATAATCTTGAATACTTTAGTTTGTCTAATTAATATTTCACAAAACATGTCTTGCATTTCAGAGCTTCTCATTACTTTTAATTCTCTTTAAAAATAATATAATATTCATTGTCGGTCATGATTTGAAAATTATTTGTGTTATTTATATTGAATACATGCAGAAGTTGTACTATTGGCCCGCGGAAGACCACACGACAATAAGAAAACATTTTGAACATAAATGAAGTGTAAGTTTGAGCAATAGTTTGAACAAAGCGAGAAAACAATTTCATGAGAAAAATATAATACCGAAGTGGATCAATCAGAATCATTGGAATGAGTTGTTGGCTTATTGGAACACCCAAAAGTTTAAAGATAAATCGGAAATTAATTGTGATAACAGAAACTTAAGTCATGATGATTTAGGTCCCTCGTTGCATACAAAAGGATCAATTCCAGTTTCAGAATATAAAATGATGTGTATAATTGGATCTTAAACCCAATTGGTCCATTAAAGGCCCAATTAAGGGAAAAGTCCCATTAGAGCTCCACTTCTATAATTTTCTCCCACATTGAATCTCTACAAGAAGTTTCACACTTCTACACTTGTCCCACATTGAAAGTTTACAAGAAATTAATAGTCCAGTCCTACTATAAAGACAAGGTATGATTCATTTGTAGATCCATCTCTAATTTGGGTGATATTTTAGCCTTTGCAAAGTATCATTTCCAATACCTGACTTGAGCGTCGGAGTGTAATCGCCGGGGCCACCCCGGCGAGTCACTTAGTGTCTTGATTTGTTTTGTAGGTTATTCGGTGGACCCACACCCTTGATCCCTTTGGACACGTGGCAAGGACCCTCGGCATTCCCGGTATTGGGCTTGAAGATTCCAGGACTTAGGAGACTAGTGGGCTTCAAGACCATTGGGCTGACCCACTATTTCGGAGCAGCATCATAAAAGAAAATTCGTAAGTGTTAATTTTGATATTTTATAATTATATTTTATTTTACTAACACCAATTAACTATGTTTTTAATTTTATTTTTAGGTGAAAGAGAAAGAAGTAGGGCCTACTGCTTCTGAGTTTTTTTTGATGATTCACAAAACGAAACAGAATAATGATTGGGTTGATGGAAAATCAAAAGTTGTATGGGTACGCATCTACTTTACTATAATATAAAAATGTTATGCTGCAAGAATTTAGTTGTGGGGGAACTTTCTTATGATTGTTTTTGAATACTTTTTTGTGTGTTTTCAGTTACTGCTTCTGAATATTGATCATGTTGTTAGACAAGTTTCATTTAATTGATAATGTATTATATAGTTTAATGAAGAAATCTTTATATTCAATATGTATTAATTCTTAAAATTTGTGATTATTCAGGCTAAATTTCAAACCATCATCAAGAGTCGTCATTCAAGTGACATGTCTGGGACATAGGGTGGTGGCGAAGGAAATGAAGACGCAAGAATCGAAAATCAAGAGGAAGACGAAGAAGAAGATGGAGATGATGCATTCATGGCAATAACATCTGCTCTTCCTAAAGAAGATCTTGATAAAGCGTGGCTCGAGGCAGTTGGAGGGCCGATAAAAAGAAGAGTTTACGGTCTCGAATCGGAGTCCAGTTCTGTTGTACAAGGAGGTGGTCCTACATTTCATGCTCCAACCGGTTCTTCATCAGCATCATCTGTACCTTCTCAATGCTTATTTGAAACTCCTTCATTCGAAGAAGCTGTTAATCGAGCGGTAGAGCAAAAAGTAACCGATATGCAGACTACTTTTCAAGAGGAACTGCAAGCCTTGAAAATAACCATTCAAGAGATGCGTGAAAGACAACCTGGAGGAGATGGTAGAGATGGACTGTAGCATCGCACTTATATGGTAGAGATTTTTTTTTTTTATCACGAATATTTTTAATCGTTTGGAAGACGAGTAGTAGCGCTTAGCCTTACAATCTTGAAGACTGTGTTTTGAATTATCATTACGTGGATATTTAGATATGTTAGCTGAGTTGGAAGTTGTGTTTGGGTTAATTTTATGGATTTTTAGGTCGGTGTTTTTTTATCTTATTGTTGACTGGATGTTGATTATGGCAGAAATAATAGTGTTTGACTTTTATCATGTATTTGTTGTCTTGATTTGATTGGTGGATTATGAGTGAAAGTGTGGTGCTTATTTTTTTGTAAGGAAGTGAATATTGCAGTATATAATGCATTGAAATGGTTTTGGAACAGGGAATTATAAATTTAAAATTATTATTTTTTAATTGAAATTGTTTTAGCGATGGATTTAGCGACATACAGAAAATTATGAAAATTCATTTTTCCGACGGATGTAGTGATGGATTTTGCCACAAACACCGGCGACGTAAAATTTTCCATTAGCGACGGACATGGCCATCACTGCTCAAATATCACTTGTCAAGTTTTAGCGACGTCTGATTATGCATTAGCGACAGATATGTTCATAGCTACGTTAGCAACGGATTTTTGTTGTTTGTCTCAAAATTTAGCGAGGCCGGATTTGGTGATGGCATTTGCGACGGCCTAAATTCGTCGATAACTATATTTTGGCGACATATTAAATGAATTAGTGACGGATATATCCATTACTAAATCATGATTTTCTAGTAGTGGTGGGAGTGTTAAAATGAGTCAAATGATGAAAGACTCATTATGTTGATGAAATGACAAAAAAAAAGTTACCGAGATATCCCTCTTGGGGTATGAGGTATCGGGTAGACGAGAAAGCTAGACTGTGTTATCTTAGTTCTTGCGCAAGCAACCACATTTACGAAAGGGACATAATGGAGGACTCACTAGTAGTTGAACCAAAGGGGCAGTTAAAATAAAAGGCCCTTGAACTTGATGTCACAGATGCAGATAATCGAAAGACTAAGGAGCAACTCAACCAAAAGACTTCAGAATGTACGGAGTTGCAACAATCAAATGTCAAATTGCGACAAGTGATCTCTCGCACAGTCGACCAGAGAGACTTCTTTCCATCGACTAGAAATGTGAAGGATTCAAATGATATGTTTGCTTCTACAAGCTCAAGAAGTGAGACTAAACAACTAAGAAAATGATTAGTTGCATCAACCAAGTCAAAAAAGGAGCTAGAGCTACGCAACATGGAACTTGAAATTTGAAAGTTTGTATGCAAATGGACTAGTAGTAACAACAACAGTAATTGAATTAATGGCTCTGAACGAAAAAGTTGAGAAGCTAAGTAATCACAACGGGAAGTTAGTGAACCATAATGAGAAGCTAATGAATACAATGAGAAGTTAGTGAACCACAATGAAAAGTTAATGAGTCATTGCAACAATAAAATTTATTTTTTGCAAATTTAACATACAAGAAAAACTTGCACAAATATAATTTATTGAATCAAGATAGTGTGTCTTACAATTTCGAAGGCAATCATATAATTCTACTCTCAAGAACAATATATGATTTGACTTTGAAAATTCGGAGTTGGGTCGTTGACTTGATCTTTCCGGATTTTATTTATTTCTCCAATAACGTTATTCAAGCATCGTACGACTTAATCTTGAATCAAACACTATGATTTGATGAACGCTGACTTCTTGGATCGTGGATCTCTTGATGAATTTAACCCTTCAATCTTCTGACGATCTTGACTTAATGTTAATAACGTTAATTCGATAATTTAATACCATAATCTCAAATCAAACGCCGTCTTTGACAAAGAACGCCTTGAATTTGGTTAATAACGTCTTGATTTGTTGAAGAACACCTTCAGTTGTATAGAAATAATTTGCTCCTACGATTTTTTCTTTTAACTGTGTACGAAGGTTCTTATTTATAAATGTAGCACAAGAGTCCTAAATAAACTTCTTTAATGACGTGACGCAATTAGATTGGCTTCTTCTAAATATGGATATACATCGCAAAATATCAATTTAATTTGATATTTATCTCTATGACTAACTTGTACTCCTGCAAGACAAGTTATAATATTGAAATTTAATTTCAACACAATTTAATTTGGTTAAAATTGTTGCGTCTACAGTCACAATGACAGATTAGTTGTCGAGATGAAAGTTGTACAGACACAGAGAAATATCGAGTAGAAGCTTATATGTGGTAGCGACGTTGAATGTATGTCATCATGTATTGTGGTTAAGGAGTTCAATTTTGATCAAGAAGGTTCAACACAAATTTTTGTCGATAACAAGTCAGCAACTGCACTAGCAAAAACACATTGTTTCATAATCAAAGCAAAAACACTAATACTCAGCATTATTTTATTTGAGAGTGCATTGCAAAGAAAGTTCAAGTCAAACCCTTAATTAAAGAAATTGAGAGTCAACCTAAAATTGTCATCCCGATTCTCCAACACAAGTTGGCCTCCTTCCACTGCAATTCTGTCCACCAATTGTGTTCCATCTCAAATTTAAAAATCTTCTTAACATTGTAACTATTTTCCCAAAAGTACCCTCACCATAACTATTGTGTGACATCAATTGCTCAAAGTTACAATTTTAAGATAAATTATAAATATTCCATATTTCGTTTTTATTTTTTAAGAAGCTTGAATTTCATTAAGAAATTGAATCTACACTACTAGTAAGAACAATTTTCAACCGAGCTAGAAGTATAATACAGTAAATTCTCGACAAATTAATAATCTCACTTAAATAACAATTTATTCCGATTCCGACTAGATAAAAACATATTAAATTATTATGATAATTTAATAATTTACTATCCGATAGTGTTAATTTATAGAGATTTACATGTATCTACGTAAAAGTAAGCTAAACCAGTTGTTTCATATAAAATGCTTAGTCGAGAATCAAATTACATGTATAATTATCAGAGTAATTATTATGAATATACTAAATATACTTTCAACTTTTATCTATTATTGAAAAAAAATTCCAATTTTATTTCCCATCATATGAAATTATATCTCAAATATAATTTGATAAAATAATCTCTACACATATATATATATTATCCAAAAAGTAAAATCACAAATCCATACAAAAAAAAAATCATAGAGCTAATTGAATGTCACCAAGATCAAGCTGTGACGTAATCTCCTCAAGCTGCTTCTTCACACTCATGTCAATCAATTTCGACCCGGTTTCCCCGTACCGGATCGTGAACCCGGCCACCAGAGACGGGTCAATAACCGTCTTGATTCTGACGTTCTTCGCCCCCGTCATTTTCTGCACGCTTTTCGCGATCTGAGCGAGGTGCTGCGACTCCAGCGCCACCACCGACGCCACCGTGGCGGTCTCCGTTCCGGTGAACCTGTTGTACGCGAACTCGAATTCCTTCAGTATCTCCTTTATCAGATCTATCCTCTTCGTGTCGACGAGGATGTTCAGGAAGTTCGCCACGTACGGCTGCAGCGCCGCCGACTCCACGATCTCGTCGACGATCTTCCGCTTCTCCTCCACGATGATGGTAGGGTTTGTGAAGAACTTCATCACCGGCTCCTGCGCGAAGATCTTCTCCAGCTTCTCGAGGTCGGCCGTCGTCTGCTCCAGCGTGTCGTTCGACTTCGCCACGTCGGCCAGCGCGTTCGCGTAGCTCGCGGCGGCGCTGTCGGCCATCCTGGCGCCGCCGCGGCGGCGGCGGAGGAGGGGTTTGATTGTGAGTTTGGTGGATTTGAGGGTTGAGGTGAGGGAGATTTTGGAGGGGGATGGCTTGGAGTGGAGTTGGGAGGAGAGCGGCGTGCTGGATTGGAATGTGATTGGGGTTTGGTTCAGGGCGGTGGCGGCCATTGCTGCTGAATTCTAGAGAGAGAAAGTAAGTTGTGTCTGTGGAGAGAAGAGAGAGAGAGAGAGAGAGTGGAGTTTGAAAATTGAAACTATGTGGTTAACTGAAGAGGGGGTTTTGGGTGGGGATTAACGGATAGGATTGAAGGAATTGGAGTGATGGACGGTCCAGATTGGAGAAACTATATGTGGGTTGGGAAGAAGGATTGGCTGTCTTATCGGGAGGGATAAGAAAAAATGACACGTGTCTGTCTGATATTAGAGGATTTATTTCTGCTGTTTTTGACCAAAATGAATGATATTGGCTTCTTTTTACCATTATGCCCTACCAATTTATTCAACTCTAATCACATTTCATTGAAATATTTCTACCGAATAATTATTTTACCATAACGTACAATATCAAAATATTTTGATAGCGTAACAGTACTCAAAATATTAAAATTAGGGATGGCAATGGGTACGGGTTTGGCGGGTCTTGGACCCGGAACCGACCCGTTTTGGGCGGGTATGAGTCAGCTAAATGGTTCTGGGTTGGGTAATGAGTTTAAGTTGCTTTGGAACCGACCCGTGTATATATATATATATATATATATATATATATATATATATATATATATATATATATATATATATATATATATATATATATATATTTATTTATTTATTTATATATGTGTGTGTAATTTCAGATTTCATTTATCAAACTATCAATTTATATTTCGTCTATTCTTATTTACCTATTTTCACTATTTTATTTTTCGAATCTTATTTCTCATGATTAATATTTATCAATTGTCGACCACCGCTAAGTCTTGCATTTTGAATTTTACTTATTATCGAAGTTAAATATAATTAATTGTAATTGTATTGTTCATGTTATATTACTTGTAGATATTTTTAAAATATTGTATTTTAGTATTGAGATTATTTTGTAAAAATATACAAACAAAATGTTATGAAAGTTAAAAAAATATTAAACTTTTTGTATGTTAGCGGGTCTGGCGGGTCAGAACTGTTTATTTAGGGTCTGAGTTGGGGCGGGTCTTGGGTTTATATATTTTTCGTGGGTCGGGTCTTTGGTTTAGGCAAACCCGGCCCAGAACCGACCCGTTGCCATCCCTAATTAAAATGATATTGTCCTACCGTATTAAAATATTATTAATAAATAAATAATTTATTTTATATAAAAAGTGAAGATAGCAGTAGTTAAGTAACTATGAATAGTTGTACTTTTTAGGTATGCTAAAAATATTTTGAATCATCTTATATATAAAAGAAAGAAACGCTGGGCAACCCTAACAAACTCTAATGGTATTTTTATAATTAAATATTTTCATTATTTTTTTCTCTACTAATTTCTAACTATAATTTTTAATAATTATCAAAATTGAAACTACATCCTGAAGAATCCTATCTAATCGTACTTTTGTAATTATTTATTTTTAATATTTTTTGTCTACTAATTTTTAACTATAATTTTCAAAAATTATAAATCTCCTAATTTTCATCAATGTATCTCAAATCGTAAGAGATAAAAATAGAAATTCGATTCATTATTAATCTATATATTTGGATTATAAATCTTAATATGTCAGATTTAAAAAAAAAACTAATTTTACATAAAATATGAATTATACTACATTATTAAATTTTACTATGTTAGTATACTATATTTTCATATTATGTATTAAATTGATTATTTTTTTCACTTTTGAAATAATATCCCGTGCATCGCACGGGGAAAAATGCTAGTTTTATTAATAATGATATAGTTTATGTTGAGATTTTTTATGTTATAATTTTATTTAAGAAGTATTTTATATTAGGTAAGTTAAGGACATGTATTTAGAATACTTATATCTTAAATAACAATTTTTTTCTTTTTTTTGGAAAAAGGAGAATTATACTTAGCAACATTCGCTAAATCCAACGGGAGGTTAGAACCCTCCAAAGAGACAAAACAAGGAAGTTTTGCAATAGAGTGAGGTAACAGATTGCCCGATCTCTTAACGGAAGTAAAAGAGCGGCAAACAAATGAATTCTCAATAATAAAGCATTTTTACACGAGCGCGTCAAAAGATGGTGATGTATATTCTCAATTTGTCAATTGCAAAGAGCGTTAATAACTTGTATGGAATCACCTTCGAATATGATATTAGTCCAGCCGTTGTCTTTTAATGCCGCCAAAGCTTCCTTCCCCCTCTTCTGGCTGAGGAGTCCATTGAACTCGTGCCACTCTCCAGCCAAGACAAAATACTAATCTTGAAAAATTTAAACAAGTATATGCCATGAATTGTTTTGAAAAAATGATGTTCAATTTTGACACCAATAGTAGATAACGTAAATTGGTAATTACCATTATCATACAGTACCGTACCGTACCAAATTTTTTGGTGTAGCAGTGGTAATGAATTTATAATACCAAAATTTCAGTAATGGTAGTGATTCAAGAGGTTCGATATGGTTGCCCTACCAAACCCACTCCTTCATAAATATGCAGAAAAGGGTTAAATTGGGAACAAAATTAATTTTAGGACTTTAGTCCATGTTGAAGTTATTTCCATATATATATATATATTTCACATCTTTTTATGAACTAATGTATTTGTTTGTTTTTCCATTTTATTTTGTCCTAATATGAATACAAGATCTTTTATACCACAAAAAATCTTTGTTGTGATCTTTTATACTACCAAAAAATCAAAAATTTTTGTTGTGACATTTTGCAACTCATTATACAAATATATTTTTATTTAGGAAAAATTAGAGAACCCTTCACTAAATACATAGTTAGGATTAAAATCTCATAAGTTCAACCTTTTCATTTGAAAACACACAAGTCCAATAAGTAATCTTTTAATTAGTAAAGATTAAATTATTTTTTAAATTTTTTTTAGAGTTAAAGTCGAAAAGTTAGTGAACTAACCAAATATCCAATAATGTCCAATTATTTAATTAACTATGACCATTTGTCTCCTTTTCTTTGATTGGTAAAAAATCAAGATGTGCTTGTGATAACAAATGTTCTTTCTTTGGATATAATTGGAGCATTGAAGACAATTGGTTGAATGTCCAGTGTTTATTGAGGGTGAAAAATATTGAGATTAATAAAGATCAAAGTGAATGTAAGATGATAAATATCGGCACCCTCCTTATCTCGGTTTTGTAGATGCTACACCCTATATGATTATGCATCATTATTCTACGCACAATAACACACACACAGACATATGTATGCAGTGGCGGAGGCACCCTTTGGCAAGGGTGGGCTACAGGCCACTATGGATTAAAAAAAAAATTCTTCTAAATACTATAGCTATATGTAATTAGTCCACCAAAATAATATAATTTAGCCCATCCACCAAAAAAAATGTGTTCTTAGTTAAAGTTTATAAATTTTGTGCTACTTTATACGAATGAATAAAAAAAATCTCGGGGGCTCTGCCCCGAACCCCCTTAAATATTAAGCCTACTCTATCTCGAATTCCTGGCTCCGACACTCTGTGTATATTTGTTTAGTAGGTGGTTATTTGTATATAGATCTATAGTGCAAAATCACCCAGTGTTTTTCACCAACCCTACCTAATTTTCCCTTTTTATTATCGATGAAGATTGACAATTAATTGCTTATCAACTCTTAGAATTTTTCTTTTTTTTTTTTTGTTATAGAATATGCTATAATGCATTATTGTTATGAACTTATAAATCACAACTTTGATGCATTATGGTACAAGTATTATTGTTATTAATTCACATGAAACACATAGCATCTCAGAACTAAAAAGACCTCAAATTACACTGCAAGTGTTGAGGGTAATATCTTCATGCGGCCAATAACTCAATTTACACAAAGGTCATTTTAAAGGGTAGAACAACAATACTGCATATTAAAAAAAAAAAAAAAAAAAAAAACCGAAAACTCAATCAGTTCACCTCAAAACCAAAGAACACACAAATACAGAGAGGTGTACAGCAATAACCAAACTTTAAGAAAAGAGTACATTTACTTGCTCACTTTGAATCTGTAGGAGATTGTGCACGATTATCCAGATTCGAGCCTTGAGAAGACGTGAATAAGTTTGGGTACGAAAAATACGACTCATCATCAATCGGAGGCGATCTCGGAGGTTGGTGATTGTCTACACCCTGACCAAGTAAATTGTTGTTACCTGGGCAAGAGGGTTCGACAGCCAATGGTGGATCGTAATGCGCACCGTTGTGCTTCGGAGAAGTCGAAGCACCGTCACAATCACTAACCGAGTTCTGTTTATCGAAATCATCGTTCCTTTTCTTGACAAGCTCGCTGATTCGAAGCTGGGTAAGGCTCGCTGCTGACCTGGCACTCGCCGCTGCCCGTTCTGCTGAGTCGGCAGCTGCTTGAGCAGCAGCCAGTACATCTTGTAAATCCATGTCTTCGTTTCTCGTCTTTAAGATTGCGGGGTGTCGGTTTTGCTCTTTCACTGGATGTAATGATGGGCTGGATATGAATGGCACAAACTGCTTCTCTTCTTCATTACGAAATGGTTTCTTCTCCTGCAAGTTATCTTCAGGCTCCAAGTGCGAGAAATTCTTCGGTTCTTCTTCTTCTTCTTCTTCTTCGTCGTCAATTTCGGAGAGAGCAGAAGAAGGAAAATGCATCATTTCTGGTGCCGAAGCAGTGCCTCTATTTGTTGTTGACTGTTGCAATAACGGCTGCTTCGGGATTTCTTGGAAATCGATGATGTCGTAATCTGCATCAGAAGCAGCAGTGTTGTTGTCTTTTTCATCATGAGTGCCACCACGTTCTGATGTAGTGAATGTCGGCTCATCCAGATTCGAACCACTAACAAATTGAGACGGCCCATTCTGTAAAAGGAAAACGACACATGTATAAGCCTCGGAACAGAATAAAAAGTATATAAAATCAAGATCCAGAAAGCAATCTAATTGCTTACGAGTAAGTCTTCATGTGGCTTCAACAATTCACTTTCTGTAGCGGTTGGGTCCCACTCGAGTTCGTGCTCTAAAGCAATTTCCTTTAGTAGCTTCAGTTTTACATCAGGTGCAGGGGCTCGAATGGATAAAAGCTCGATCAACTGCAAAAAAAAAAAAAAATTAAATTTTACTGAAAAGGCTGTTTACAAAGTGTGCAAGAAAATGAATGGTCTCTATCTATTCTGACCTGGCGATTGACACCAGATTCAGGCATAAGCTCAGTCGCGGCAATGACGAATTCTTTACTGTATTTACCAGCAAACAGCATTTGTGCCTGTATCAACTCTGGCAGATCGGCACACCTTGGTGCCGCAAAGCATATACTGGAAATTGCCTCCTTTAAGTCAAGAGGGCATTCCCTAAAATATGTACAAAAAAAACGATTAGTTCGTAAAATAAGTCGTAACTACAGAACAAACTACATCACATTTTAGGATAGTTTGAGATAATACTCGATACTGTAAGCATGTGAACTTGCTCATAGTATCTGTGGAAAAAATCAACATACATCCAAATTGAGATGTGTTAAATATACCCACTATAAAAAAGAAAACTCAATCACGTCTAATACAAAAATAACTAAAAGGAATTAAGCACTGTTGTATGATCATCATGTATTGATCGAACAACGTTTGAGGAACACGAACTCGGGAAGTTAACGGTCTCGTGGAAAGGTACCATACTCTCCAAGCATAGTTCTCCACGAATAAACAAATACAGATAATATATATATATATATATATATATATATATATATATATATATATATATATATATATATATATATATATATATATATATATATATATATATATATATATATATATATATATATATATATATATATATATATATATATATATATATATATATATATATGTATATATATATATATATATATATATATGTAATCATCCTTACAACCTAATCATAAGTAGATCAAAACTGGATACGAACAAGTTTTGTATCCAATTATTTCCTCCATGAGCTTCACATAAAATTTTCAAGCATCTTATTAATTATTTAATTATTGACTAAAAACTGAAGATAGTTGGATCTCGATCCTCTTAAAAATACAGTTTTGACTTTGCCACAGCATAACACATTAATCATTCGACATGGACACGAGACGAAATATAAATTCCTTATTATATCCAAACCAAATGCTACAATCTATAATTGAAAGCCATTTCTCTTCCCACAGGAAAGTTTAGCCTCTTTCTTTCGGCTTCATGTGATGATTTACTGGTGCATTATACTTTATTATCCAATCGTTTGTATATTATTACTATTACCTAAACTATCCATTACGAATGTGGTTTACACTTGATGCATTTGGAGTATCAACCAATGTAGTTAAAGTCCCGATTAAAATCCTAGGATTTTACGATTTTATTAGCCTCTACCCTGTTAAATCCTAGTGGACTCTCGTCCCAAGCAAAATCCTACAAGTTCGGAAGTAAAATCCTGAAAAATATTTCAAATCTACGATTTTACTGCAATTTTAACAATTTTACGTTGGGATTGGGATAGGAGTCAGTTTATTAGGCCAAATCTATTTTTTTTTCTTCAAAACAAGTGAAGCTCAAGCAAAGCCCGACCATTCTCAGCACTCACTAAATGTGATATTCCATTCAAGTAACATGACGAATTCTAAAATTTTGAGGAAGACTGAACGAACTGTAGCACAAAGAATGAACAAAAGCAACCAATAGCTGATCAAGAAATCAACCACGACAAAAAAACACATGTTCTATTTATGTTGAAAAATGTTTATTTATTATGTTAGGACTTAGGACATTGTGTTAAAAGATGTTTTATATAAGTTCAGACATCCTTCATAGAAATATGGTTCCCTACCGGCCTCGACAGTAAACAAATATGAGTGACCTTAACCAAAAGCACCTTAAGTGTTATCATATTCTGCAACAGCACCGAATGCAGGGACAACATACATGGGCTACGATGGACAGACACGACACGGCGGGGCAAGCACGGAAGACAGAAATTCTTAAAAAGTTTTAGGACACCACAAGGCTCTGACACAGCTTTCCTATATATATATATATATATATATATATATATATATATATATATATATATATATATATATATATATATACACACACATACATATATAGTATGTATGTATGTGTGCATGTACACTGCAAAGATTGTCAAGTAAAAAATAATCATGCAGCCAATGAGTCGATATTGAACTAGTGTGGTACACGGACAACGGTGTTGGCGAAAAATTAAGTAATAAAATATAGAGAATGGATTTTGATGAGGTAATAACATTTAATCTACTTATCTTTAGGAATTGTATTTTTCTATTTTCATTACGATACTCTAGACTTTAAAATAAAATAAAATACCTTATGTGCCCGAAACATCTTTTACATGATATCAACAATAGTTTCATTGCCCTGTCGGACATGTTTTCGAAATGTGTTCATGCCTTTTTCATGTCCGACACTGCACGAGGTGGTCGTGTTTTTTTCATTTTGTTTGTGCATTTTAGTTTATGACCTACCTAGACAGGCATGTGTGTGTTTGACAGAGAGCGAAAGAGAGAGAAAATCACTTGCAAAATGAGATGAGTAAAATTAGCTATTCTACGTTTTCAATGAATGGAAAAAAGAAAAATAAACGAGAAGATAATTCCAAGTCCTTAGTCTTGAATAACCCTTAATAAAAACCACCGGAAGATATAAGATATCATGAGCATATTTTGACGGCTCCCGGTTGCATTCCCATTTTGGGATAATTAGACACAACATAAAATGCCAATTAAATCCGAAAATTGCTAACGAACATCAGTCAACACTAGAACCCATTATTAAGAATAATTGATCTCTGTAGATATAATTAGTTGATATGCAGGACATGAAACGAATACCTTTGTATTTCAATAATCGGAAGACGGACAACAACGAGTTCGCAAAAGAGCTCAACTATTTCTTGCGCAGCCATCATCTTCTCTTCTCGTATGATATGCTCTACCTGAACAACGAAAAACGATACTTCATAATATACTATTACAACCCCAAAAAAGACGGACTTAAAATCCTTTAATTAACTCTACAACGGCTTCCTAAAAATAAGCAGACGGATATGAATAATACAACGAAACGAACAGAGTGAATTATGGATGATAAAGAATACCCGAATTCGAGCAGTGGCTTCTTGACCAGTTTCAAGTAGCTTGGCAATTTCTCTACGCATCTGCCTTAGCTGCATCTCTCTTCGATTCCTCAGCAACTTAATCCGCGGGATTGTGAGTTTTAGCAAAGTTTTACTGTAAATCAGAGTTCACAAATTACTGAACTATTTAATTTATTTACAAAATTGGGGGCACAATCACAGAAGCCAAAATCAGATTAAATCCGATTTGGGTAAACTTTTGCTGACAATTATCAATTTGAGAAAATCAGAATACGATCAGGAATTCAAGATCAAATTTGGAGTTCATCAAACATGAATTTCTCAAACAACTACTGGGAAGAAGTTCAACAAAGGCTAATTTCATAAAACCCTAAAATTCATAATAAAACAGGATTTTTCCAAATGAAAATCGATCATCAATTAGAGAAAAAGAGAAGGGAAAAAGAGGATTACCATTTGGCAGCGTTGAAGCGCTGTTTGAAGATTGAATCGAGCACCGACATGGTGAAAAAATAACTCTGAGCTAAAAGTCTCCGATTTTCTGATTTGTTTTTGTGGGAGATGATTTTATGAAGATCGATGTTTATATGCACCTGCTCCACCACAAGCGAGTTGAATGGGTGGACCCGTTCGAGTTATGAGTTTATTATGACTTTGTTAGCAAGACAGGTTTCTTAGCATGTAAGTATATTTCGGCATCAAATTATTTTGACTAGGCACTTTTTGTCATTTGAACAAAATTAATTTCCTTTTCACATTGACAAATATTAACTTCAATTTTTTTAGCAATTCAACCTAACATAAAACAATATGCATATTGGTACAAAGTAATAAATAATTCTTCTACTGTTTTCAAAACAAAGACAATAAGTTTAAGGGTAAATTCCACTTTCACCCCTTGTACTTTGGCTGAATATCACTTTACCCCCTTGTACTATCAATTGCATCGATTTGTTCCCTTGTACTTTGGTTCGATATCACTTTACCCCCTTCTACTCTCAATTGCATCGATTTGCCCATGTACTTGAAAAATTGTCTCAATGTGGCACTCGCCGTTAGTTTTCAGACCTTTGACTTTAACACCGTTTGACCTAACTTTGAAAATTACAAAAAATCCACCCCTCCCAGTTTAAATAATTATTAATATAATAAAAAAAATAAAAAAATTGTGGTTGGCGTCGCGGACTATCTTTTCTCGCTGTCTTGATTTTTTTATTTTTTTATTTTTTTATTTTTTTATTCATTTTTTAGTTTTTTTTAATAATTATTTAAACTGGGGGGTGACATTTTAGTAATTTTTAGACTTAAATCAAATGGTGCTAAAGGTCAAAGGTCTGAAAACTAACGGCGGGGGCCATATTGAGACAATTTTTCAAGTACAGGGGGAAATCGATGTAATTGAGAGTTTAAGGGGGTAAAGTGATATCGAGCCAAAGTACAAGGGGGTAAATCGATGAATTGAGAGTAGAAGGGGGTAAAGTGATATTGAACCAAAGTACAAGGGGGCAAATCGATGCAATTGAGAGTACAAGGGGGTAAAGTGATATTCAGCCAAAGTGCAAGGGGGAAAGTAGAATTTACCCTAAATTTAATGTTTACATCTGGTTCGGAAATGTGGCCTATGTGACAGTCCCTCGTCCCGATCATCATGTACACCAGTATCGGGTGATTGTAACTATAAATAATTATAAAATGGGGGTACATAGTTCTTGAATCGTAATAAGAAACTCATATGGTATGTGCGATATTCGAAAATCATTAGAGGCAAGTGCTCATAGTAGTACGGATGCAGCACTCGTGCGATCTTGTACATAAACGGATTCGGATATGGATGCAGTCTCTCCAATCCTAGTCTCTTGTATCTAGACGCGGATAGGTACGAGGGATGTATGATGATGCTAGAGATAGATCACCTTATAGAGTTGAAGTAGAATGAGCTGGAAGAGCAGAGTGGATCACTGACTCACGAGCTTGATGACCTTGAGATACCTGCGATCATAGAACACGTAAACTAAGTCGGGGGTTGATCCGGCGGAAACCCCTCCGACGCTCAAGTCAGACGTGCGGATAGTAGAAATAGTTCAGAGAATACATGTTGTAGTATTGCTCACACAATAGGACGTACCTTAAGAAATGAGTTCAAACATTTATTTATACCTTAGTTGAGATTGTCGGCCCCAAACCTTACTTGAAGGTGATTGGGCCTCGATGGTAGTGATCTTCAATATTGGGTTTGTGGTCCAGTAGGTAAAGGAATTGTAGGCCCATTGTGTTGGCCCAATTATGTATATCATTAAGCCCCCCACTCTCGAGTCGATGTGGGGGCCATGTTGAAATGGGTGTCAGATCGTGCCGAGAGTAAAAATTGTAGAAGTCGCTCGTTGGCGTATGGCCTAATGGTGTGCGAAAACGCGTTGGAGCGTGTGTCGGAGGGGCGTAAAGGCGCGTTGGCGCGTAGCGCGACCAAGTTGTCGCGATGTAAGTTACTTGAGTCGTCGGTGTTGTCCGCAACGATGTAGTAGCGCGGATCGATTTATCTCCTCGTGGGAGTTGTCTCGTCGCGGGGTAATAGAGTTGATCGAGTTATCTGCTCGTGGGAGTTGTCTCGCGATAATGTAGTAGCACGGAGCGAGTATTCTCCTCGTGGGAGTTGTTATCTATTGACATTGTCAATGTTTTGACGCATTGCTTGTATGTGTTTACATATAGCCTTGTGCGTGATGTACTTGAGGAGGGGATCAGGCTCTTAAGATGTTTTTATGGGGATCGTGCCCCTTGTTAGACCTCGTGGGTCGTAAGTATGTTTGGACCGTGGCAACGTTTTAATGAAGGACCCGTCGAAAACAAGTAGATAAATTTGAGTAATCAAGCTGGCCAGGCTATATAAATTGCCATAATATCTCTAAGTGTTTCTAAGGTTGGAATCATGCTAACTTGAGCTTGCGATTATGTAGTAAATTGCGGGCGAGTTGTCTCCTCGTGGGAGTTGTCTCGCAACGAAGTTGTAGGAGCGTTGGATGACGCGCGGCTGGGGACCATGCGGATTCAGGTCGCTCTGAGCGAGTTGTCTCCTTATTGGAGTTGTCTCGAAGCGAGTCTTATTACCGAGCGAGGTGACTCCTCGTGGGAGTTGCCTTGCAACGGGTTCGTAGTGTCGAACGAGTTGGCTCCTCGTGGGAGTTGTCTCGCTGCGGGTTGTAGTATCGAGCGAATTGGCTCCTCGTGGAAGTCATCTAGCCGTGGGTTTGTAGCACCGAGCGAGTTGTCTCCTCATGGGAGTTGTCTCGCTGCGGGTTCGTGTTGGCCGAAAACCTACACGCAAGTGCACGTATCGTACAAGTAATATAGTGGACAATTAAGTCCGGATATCGAACCCACATGGAATATTTAATTACTTAATCCTAGACGCTAAATTCTATCAATTGTTATCAAGCCCACCCTACACAGTCGACTTTAGAGAGAATGAATTAAAAAGCAAATTAAAAAGACAATAGCTCGAAAGCAATTAAAAACGAAGGTTTTAATCAGAGTAAACAAGCCTAGGATTTTATTCTTCCCCCTATGTGGTTATTACTCCCCCAATTCCTTCAATTATGCAAGCAATTAACCCGGATTATTAACCTGAGATGCTAAAATAATCATAACCCGCTTCCGCGTGTATTACGATTCTAATACTCTAGATTCAATTACTATATTCCTATGCAATTAATTCTAGAACACAGCATTAAGCACAAATCTCAATAATGGCTACCTAAGAGATTAACTATATTCCTATGTTAATACCACAAAGGCTCTTCTACCACAGTTCTAATTATTAACCCGATCCGATCTTCCGATTCATGCGATTAACAATAACATAAAAGCATATAAGTTGATCAAGTTCATGCACATAATAAAGCAAGTAGAAGAAATAATCCGGAATTAAAACTTACATAAAATCATAGAAAAGGGTTCATAAATCCCACATAGGGTTCCAAATAATATCCTAGAAATAAAAACTTAGCTACTCGTGATTCTTATGATAAAGAAAATAAAATAAATAAATTAAATAAGAAAAACTATGCTTGAGTCTTCGTTGATCTGCGTTCCTCGCTATTTGTGGTGTATATTTCGTGCTTATGGTGTAAAAACTTGTTGCTTTTATAGGCTTTTCTTGATAAGGAAGTAGTGGAAACCTAATAGGAATCAATTTCCGCCACTTTCCCCCATCAGGACTTGTTCTTCGATTTTCGCCATGTTGGAGTCCGAATTTTGGAATGTTGTGTAAATAAGAATTGTAGCCCTTGAAATTAGCTTTCCAATTCCGCCAAAATCAGCTGATTTGAAGTTCGTATGAGAGAGATATGCTCGAAATGGTGGACACTGCCAAAGTTGTGTCGAGATTCGTTCTTCCAATTCGATTTATTTCCTTATTTGCAACTCTTTCCTTTCTTTTTGATCTTTTTTCCTTCATGGACACCTAATTCTCGTTTTCACCTATAAAACACAAAATCAATCAATCAAAAAGCACAAATATAATTAAATCTAAACAAAAGATCCACGTAAAGTAAACGTATTGAGCGTAAAATTTACACTCAACACACCCCCAAACTTGAACTTTTGCTTGTCCTCAAGCAAAATCTAATCGTAAGCAAATAACTCAACTACCGCATCTCATCACATAAATTAATGACCAACTTCAAGTTTTCAGAACTTGTAATTATAATGAAAATTCTTAGGCATTCGCAAGCTCAAAATTCAAAAGCACTTAGTCACTTACCATAGCCAAAAACCACAAATCATGCAATTGCTTCAAACATCCAATATTTGTAAATTAAAGATAGAAAAAATTTATGCTTACATGCATATGTTTGACTCCAAATAATCACCAAATTATTCTACTCTACTAATATCAAACGTTAAGCTATTGGGATCATTGGGGCTTTGTGGCTTCCAATTGTTAGGCTCTTTGGTTCGAGGTAGGAAATATGGGTATATGTGGCTATTAATCTTGAATTGAGGTGATTACTCCAAAATTTGAAAGATAGGCGTTTGAAACAATGAATTCACCTCTAAGGACTTTAATAAACTCTATTCTCAAAAGTTCAAAAGTCTCTACTTTTGCTTTTGAGGCAATAGATCGAGCTTTCAAAAATAATTTCAACAACTAGTCATTTCTTCTCTCTTCTAGTCTCATCTTCTTCTTCTCTTTTTTTTTTCTTTTATAAATATATATAGAAGCCTATATACTTCTTCGTCTTTTTTTTAGTCTTTTTTCTTTTTTCTTTTTTTTTAAGAAAAGAGAGATCTTATAAAAAATTTCGACCGAACTCCAAGGGGCAATTTTTCAAAAATCTCCACTTTTCTACCTTATACACATTGGCTAAAAGAAAGAACACCTTTTCTCTGAGGCTCAAATCAAGGTTCTAAGGATAATTTCGATAAAAAGGTCGGCTTGAAAGGCTCAAACGTTTCAAAGAAGGCCCAAATCATATCCCAAATCAGGACCGAGCGAGTTGTATCGCAACGGCTGTGGAGCGACGCGCATATCTAGGTTGCACGTGTGGATCGATGTCGCACGGTGGAGGATCACGTAGGTCGAGGTCGCACGATAGAGGATCACGTGGGTCGAGGTCGCACGGTAAAGGATCACGTGGATCGAGATCGCGGGCGCGAATAGAGGTCAGCGGTAGAGGAGCGTGCAGGGAAGAGGAGCACGCGCGCGTAGCGTGGTTGGAGATATCGGAGCATGCGTTGCGCGATTGGCGCATAATCAAATTCAGAGTAGATCGGTGTTGTAGTTTTGTGTTAATCATTGTTGTGGAAGAATTATAATAAAGATATTATTAATCATTTTTTTTCTTTCTTTTTTGGGCGGCGTAGAACGCGCGCACGTTGGGGGCGAAGAGCGCGGGCGTGTTGGGCGCACTGGGAGCGGGGCGCGGGTGTGTTGGGCACGCGGGGCGCGAGGCGCGCGCGGGGCAAGGGAGTGGGGTGCGGGCGCGGAGCTGCTGGGGAGCGCGCGCGCGGCAAGGGCGCGGGGCGGGGGGAGCGCGTGCGGGGCTGCTGGGGCGTGGGGAGCGCGCGCGCGGGGCTGCTGGGGTGCGGGGCGTGTGCAGGCAGGCGGCTGGGGCGCACGGAGGGCGCACGCTCGCGGGCTGCTGGGGAGCGGGGCGCGCGCTTGCTGGCTGCTGGGGCACCGGGCGTGCGATGCAACTCGAAATTTTTATTTATTTTATTTTAGTTTTTTTATTTATTATTTTTTTTTCTTTTTTTTTTGAGCTGGTTGATATCCACCCCATTATGGGGATTTCTTATCCTTGGGGTAGAGGGATGATACGCAGCTCATAGGATGGAATGTCTAACTCTTTTGGGTTGAAATGTAAGAGGGTGTACCACCCTTGAGATGAGATGTTCAACCGATGGGATAAGATGCCTTACCTTGGGGCGAGATAACCCCCAGCTTAGGATGAGGCGATAACGAACCTTGTTATTGTCTTGAAAGAATCCAAATGTCATTGACATAGTTGGAAGAATGAGCTCTTAGGGGTGAGGCATTGCCTCTTGGAGGTGAATGTGTGTGTTGTTTCCCAATTCGTATTTCTCAGGGATGAGTGGATTGTTGTATCCGAAATCTAGGGTACGAAGTGGATGCCTACGACACACTCGCTTGGTGGTCGTTACCTTATAGCGGTGGATGTGCCACGGGTGGAGCCGCAGAACGAGCGTTGAGTCCTGCAATGGCGATGTATTGTACCACTGCTTCAGTTGCAGCACGAGTTGAATCTTCCGTGATTATATGTTGAAGGTCCTCTTCGGTTATCTGAACCGTTCGGGGAGCAAGTGGAAGTTGATGTTGTTGAAGCTTCTGCGATCATATGCTGAAGGTCCTGAACCGTTCGAGGAGCAAGTAGAAGTTGATCTTGTTGAAGCTTCCGCGATCATACGCTGAAGGTCCTCATCGGTTATCTGAACTGTTCGAGGAGCAAGTAGAAGTTGTTCTTGTTGAAGCTTCCGCAATCATACACTAAAGGTCTTCATCGATTATCTAAACCGTTCGAGAAGCAAGAAAAAATTGATCATGTTGAGGACCCAGTGGGGCCTCGTGAGGATGAACTTATGTTGGATCCCGAATGCGAGGAGGGGGAATTGGCAAGCCAGAGCCTTCATGAGGTGGGAGGTTGTTAGCGTTGAAGGGCCTCCTCGGTTATCTGAACCGTTCGAGGGGTGGGAAAGTAGATCTTGTTGAGGATCTAGTGGGACATCACGAGGAGGATCTCGTGGTGGATCCTGAGCACGAGGAGGAGGAAGTGGCAAGCTAGAGCCTCCATGAAGTGGGAGGTTGTTAGCAGTGTCACACTCCCCCTAAACAAATGTCTCAAGGCCATCATGCACACTACGTGATTATGTTTGCCTTCCCACAGACGACGCCAAAATAATGATGCTAGAGATAGATCACGTTAGAGAGTTGAAGTACAATGAGCTGGAAGAGAACAGTAGATCACTGGCTCACGAGCTTGATGGCCTTGAGATACCTGCGATCATAGAACACGTAAACTAAGTCGGGGGTTGATCCGGCAGAAACTCCTCCGACGCTCAAGTCAGACTTGCGGATAGTAGATATAGTTCAGATAATACATGTAGTATTGGTCAGATAATAGGACGTACCTTAAGGAATGAGTTTAAACATTTATTTATACCTTAGTTGAGATTGTCGGGCCCAAACCTTACTTGAAGGTGATTGGGCCTCGGTGGTAGTGATCTTCAATATTGAGTTTGTGGCCCAGTAGGTAAAGTAATTGTCGGCCTATTGGGTTGGCCCAATTATGTATATCATAAACGGATTCGGATATGGATGCAGTCTCTTCAATCCTAGTCTCATGTATCTAGACGCGGATAGGTACGAGGGATGTACTAATCCAAGTAACCATGACTCGTCTGCCAAGTGGGACGCACCTCCCACTCGATTTCGTACACGCCACCTCATACACTGCGGTTGTTTCTCAACATATCCATCACACACAAATGCTGAAAATATGAAAAGTACTTCCATACCCAAGACAACATAAATTTATAAAATTAATTAAACATAAGAAACATTGATGTATAAGAAAAACCGACGATATAAATAATTATCAATAACAATGTCAAACATCCGCAAATTTTTTTGGTCTCATCTAGCGAAGTCCTGCCCAAGTGTATGTACGATACGCCTACGTATCAGAAACTCAAATAATACTCATAAATCTTATTGAAAATGGAAAGGTTTTTGGTTCCCTTTCGCCGAAACGAGGCATTCGACAAGGGGATTCTATGTCCCCGTATTTGTTTCTCTTCTACGCTGAGGCTCTGAGCGCACTTTTTTGTCGAGGAGGAAAATAATGGTAACTTGTGGGGTCTTACGGTTTGTAGAGGTGCTCCGAAAGTCTCTCATCTCCTTTTCGCGGATGACACGATCACATTATGAAGAGCAAATGAGGCTTCAGCTATGTGCGTAAAATTTATCCTCCAAATCTATAGAGATGCTTCCGCGCAGGTAGTTAATTTTGATAAATAAAATGTTGTATGTAGCAAGAGCACAAGCAACGATACTATTGAGAGAGTTTGGGAGTTATTACCCATGGAAGTGGTGGATAAACACGAGAAGTACCTTGGTTTACCTGCATTTGTCGGTCAAATCCAAGAGAGAGTGTGTTTAAGAATATTCGTGATAAAATTCGTTCACGACTCCAATGATGGAAGGAAAATTGATTGTCTAAAAGGGGTAAAGAGATTCTCATCCAAGTCGTGTGGCCCAGGCGATTCCATCCTATGCTATGAGTTGCTTCAAAAAACCCAGATTATCTCACAAAGGAACTCGAAAATTATATGGCTATGTTTTTGTGGGAAAATAAGCATGGGAAAAGAATTCATTGGGCAAAGTGGCAGGAATTGTGCAAAAACAAGCAATCAAGTGGGATTGAGTTTAGGGTGCTCGACGAATTTAATCAGCCCTTCTTGCCAAATAAATATGGCGATTGTTAGAAAATCCCGTAAGCTTGTTAGGTAAATTACTAAAGGCGAGGTATTACCCGAATACAAGCTTATCATTTGGCCATTGGAATCCGACAACATGGTAGTGGCCAACATGGAAATAGCTCGAACCGTCATAGTGCTCAAGACTGGAAGTGGATATGGGCTTTAACTCTACCAAGCAAGATTAAGTTTTCCCTCTGGAGAGCATGTAAGAATTTGTTGTCTACTTGCACAAAGCTCGAATCGTCATAGTGCTCAAGACTGGAAGTGGATATGGGCTTTAACTCTACCAAGCAAGATTAAGGTTTCCCTCTGGAGAGCATGTAAGAATTTGTTGTCTACTTGCACAAATTTGATGAAACGCAAGGTCTTGGAAGTTAATCATTGTGCCTTTTGTGACGAAACGAGAGAAGATATTATGCATATTTTTGCTTATTGTACTTTTGCTCGTCAAGTATGGGCATTGAGTGAGATACCGCAGTCGATATATCATACATCGGAAATGGAGATGCGTGCATGGATGCGTACTGTAAACAAGAATCTAGATTACAAGGCTTTTGAACAATGCATACTACTGTGTTGGGCGATTTGGTATGCTCGTAACAAACGGGTGTTTGAAGGTATGACTCCCGATGCTATGAATATATTAGAGTTTTCTAAAAAAATCTAGAATAATCTACATACAACTACATCGCAAGTAATCCAGTCATGCCTTTTGCGCAATCGAACTTTAGTGAAATGGATTTCCCCCAACCAAATGTGGTGAAAATTAATTTTGATACTTCGGTGAATAACAAGGATGAAATATGTTGTTTTGGAGCTATATGAAGATCGAGCTTGGGCGTATGCGTAGGACGGGTTTCGCGGTTTTTGAAATCCACTTTGGATCCTACATCGGCAGAGGCAAAAACAGCTTTATTGGTTGTCGAGATGGCTCGTCAAAATAATGGAGCGACAATCGTTTTAGAAGGCGATTCACAAGAGATTATTGCAGCCATCCAGGGAAGATCAAGCTCCACGAGCCGAATATAGTAATATCCCTGAGGATATTAAACAGACGAGTGAGACTTTTGCCGCTTTTACAGTCCAACATATATTTTGGGAAGGTAATCGGGTAGCTCCTGAAGTAGCATCACTGTCTAAGAAAGGTAATTTAACTAATGGTCATATTTGTCATTTCATCTTAATAAAATAAAAATTTTGTGATTTTACTTTAATTTGGTCTTACACTTATTGAAACTAGTATTGGGATTAGCCGGAACCTATTAATGCATGAATTATATTGGCCAATTATGTACAAATGATACGAGTATTACAAGTAAGCTCAATATATAAATATCTCGTCACACTTCTGAGTGGAGCATATACTCCTTCCACAGTCACAATTAATTTTCACCGTCTAAACATTTCTACATAATTGTTTTTGAAATGTTGTTGTTACTTATTATATCATTAAATAGATATGTATAATTACATTATGTTGGGTATCTGCTGGGAGAAGACAAACGACACAAAATCAAAATGCTCATATTTTATTAGGAAACAATTAAAAAATATATAATAATATTAAGATGCTGAAAATTGATAAGCTAGAAATTCTAGTCAAATGACACTGATTTCCGAAAAACAACAATCAGCAACAAATAAACATGAACATAGGAATCATTAAACAAATCAAAACCCCTAATTAATAATAATCAGAATTTAGAATTTCGCAACAGTTGCAAATTAGAGAATTAACAGCAATTAAAAGGGAAAAGAAAATGGAACAGTAGGCAGAAACAAATTCTGCAATGGGGAAGCTCCAGCGGTGGTTTGATTTTCCGGCTCAATCCTTGTTCTCTAAGTTCTCGTCCAAGATCCAAGTGGGGCCTCCAAACACTCACGGCAGCCACACACACAGTGTATTCCAACGAAAAACAAAGAGAACGAAATCCAAATTCAAACCCTAATCTCACCGGTTTATTCCTAAAGAAGTAAGCTCGAATTCATCCAAAAGAATCGAGTTTTTCTTCTCAAAAAATGTTCTCTCTTTCACTCTATTTTTTCCTACTCAAATACACAAAGTATTCTCCATTTTTCTCGTCTCTGTTTCTCTCTTTTTTTTCGTCCTAACACATAAAAGGAAAAGGGTGCACTTATACGCCCAAATCATCAACCAAACTCACGAAGAATTAGGTAACAAATCACCAAGATTTGTTGAGGATAATAAGAAAGATTTGTTGAGATAAAAAGGGGCATATTTTAAAACGAATATGTTGAAAAACGAGAGTAGTAAAATGGTGAAGAGAGAGAGAAAAGGGAAAACCTAGTGAGATTGGGCTGACTTTAATTTATGGCTCAAATTGTATGTGGGCTTCTCATAAATGGGTTGCAAGGTGGAATTTTAATGGGCCATTCACAAAGAATTCATTTGGGCCACACTCTACAAATCTCCACCTGGCTCAAATGGATCATCGAGACCTTTTTAGGAGAAACGAAGTCATCATTGCCGTATGACACTACATGCACTCAAAACACAAAGTTAGTACAAGTTTAAAAAACAAAACACAAAGTAATACAAATAACAAGCAAAACACAAAGTAATGCAAATATTCTAACACATTAGAATACATCACCACCATCGGATATCATATTGGCTTGATCTCTATGTTGGTTTTTCTTAGGCTTGGGACAATCACTAATGAAATGATTATGGTCACCGCAGTTAAAACACCTTCTATTATTAGGATTAGCCTTCGACTTACTCCAATCTCCACCTTTTTCTTATTTTGATCAGTTTGACTAGAAGAAGCCTTGTTGTTTTGAAAGCGATTAGGCTGACTTCCTTTAGTAAAATTAACCTCACCAAATGATTTATCCCTATTAATTCCCAATTCAAGCTCTTTGCTTTTTAGAGCATTAATCACAGTATCTAAAGTAATTTTATCTCTACCATACTTAATAGCAGACTTAACATCATTATAAACATCAGGAATAGCATTCAAGAGCACAATAGGGGTAAAATCATCAATATTCTTATCATCAGTTAATTTAATATATTGAACTAACTTGGTAAGAACATCAATATTAGCATCAATATTTTTGTGTGAGTCCAATTTAAATCCAAAAAACTTTTCAAGCAAAAACATTTTATTGGGCAAAGAATTTTCAACATACACCTCTTCCAATTTATCCCATAAACATCTAGCAGAATCATGTTTTCCTACTTTTCTAATCACAGAGTCACTTAGATTCAAGATAATAGCAGAATACGCCAGATCATCAAGTTCTTCACGTTTAGCAACAGTTATAAAAACCTCTTCACTTAGAGAAATTGCTTTAAAACATTTTTGATGGATTAAAATGCCTTTCATGTTCCGTTGCCAATTAGAAAAATCACTCTTTCCATCGAAAGGAGCTAAAGATAACATAGATATAGATCTCATATTCCAAGTATCACAAAGATAGCAACAAATCACAAAGATTATCAAATATCAGCAGGATCAACACACAGAAGAATCACAAAGTTTCAATATTCTTTAGCAAAATCGAATCACAAAGATTGACAAATTTTCAAAAAATCACACAGGTAGTAGAATCACAAAGATTCACAATTTTCAAATATCACACAGATTCACACAAAATATTAGCGGAAGCAATAAATAAAGAATCACAAAGATTCACCAATAATATGTATAATTATCACAAAGAATAAATCAACTCACTAAGAGTAGAAATTTATACCTGAGTGAAACCCCTGGACTAGGGTTTCGTACGCCGCTCCAGACGGACCCTTAACAACGCTCCGATACCACTGTTGGGTATCCGCCCGGAGAAGACAAACAACACAAAATCAAAATCCTCATATTTTACTAGGAGACAATTAAAAAATATATAATAATATTAAGATGCTGAAAAATTATAAGCAAGAAATTCAAGTCAAATGACACCAATTACCGAAAAACAACAATCAGCAACAAATAAACATGAACATAGGAATCATTAAATAAATCAAAACCCCTAATTAATAATAATTTCCAACGACCACTGTTGGGCCCCACCGTCGGGATAGCACAAACTCCACATTGGTAAGATATTGTCCAAATTGGGTCGGTCCCAACTGGTTATGCTCTTGGGTTTCCCCATACCCGGGATAGCACAAACTCCACATTGGCATGATATTGTCCAAATTGGGCCGAGCCCATCTGGTTTTGCTCTTGGGTATCCTCAAAATGCCTCTCATACCAATAGAGTTGATATATGCTTCTTATAAACTATTGATCTTTCCCATATTAAACCGATGTGGGATATTGTTTGCACCTCAACACATTGCTATAATTTTCAATAAGAAATAGAACACCTGATATTGTCCAAATTGGGCCGAGCCCATCTAGTTTTGCTCTTGGGTATCCTCAAAATGCCTCATACCAATAGAGTTGATATCTGCTTCTTATAAACTATTGATCTTTCCCATATTAAACCGATGTGGGATATTGTTTGCACCTCAACACATTGCTATAATTTTCAATAAGAAATAGAACACCTGCGCTTAACGATTCTATACGATTTACGATTTGTAAATTTAGCAAACCAATTTTCGATTCAATTTGCAATTTAACAACCATAGTGTTAATAGTTATTACAAAATGCAATTATTGTTCCCATTTAATTAGAATGTAGTTTCAATAGTTGTAATAAAATGAAATCACACGGAGCTCCTATATGCACGTTAGAGTTCACATTTCTTTAGAAAGTTTGTGTTCAACTAGATCTATATGAACTCAAAGCAGCAAGTTCAACATAGATCCATATTGAACCAAAAAGCGAACAAGTAAATCGATATTTAAAAAAAAAAAAAAATACCTTGTCCGATGCTTTTTGATGATCCATGTGGATAAACCAGCCGATTACTCCACAAACACAGAGGATAAACTTCGATTTGGCTCAAAATCGGAATTTGAAGTGTGTTTTCCAGTTTCAAGGGCTACATAGCGTTTTTGGGCCAATCTTTTAACACAAGGACTTCCCACGGGGGGTCACCCATCCTAGTACTACTCTCGCCCAAGTACGCTTAACTTCGGAGTTCTGATGGAATCCGGTGCATTAGTGCTGGTATGATCGCACTCGTAAGTCTATGCACGCAATTTAGTTTTATGTTGAGAAACTTGCGCTGTAGCGGCTTAAAGCGTTGACAGCTTTTGACTCGGGATGAGTTACGAGACGATATGCATATGCACGCGAAGCTCTTTCAGGCGTCATCGACATATCAATTAGGCAAAGCCCCATTGATCCTGCGCTCGCAGTGAAAAGAGGCCGTTTAACCCAACTTCCACCACTATTAAACGCAACCGATGCGTTTATCGGTGCAATCAGCTGATTTGATCGATCGGACCGGCCCCACATTGCTCAACTCACGTGGGTTATAATAATAAAGTATTTCCGTCTGCACTATTGGATACATGCCTGCATTGAATGTTTCAGAACAAGAAAATACAATATTGTCCCGCGAGTGATGGCCTATCAGCTTGAGCAAATGAGCTTGTGTCAATTGACTCAGGTTTAAATTATCTTGCCAACGGTCGCTAGGTGGAGTTTGTCACACATGATTAACATACTGTAGTTTACATCTCTCGTATGATTTGCAAGCTATTATACGAGAGTGTATGTTTACACAGTCCACCTATATAGTTATTCGTTGCAGGTTCCTTAAAAAAAATAAAAAAATACAATACTTGCTGGCAAATGTAATCTAGTTGGTAGATAAAGAATCAAGATCACACGGAATCAAATAACCGGAGCTCAAATTTTATTACCGACACTTTCTTGGTCGATTTGATTACGCATGACTTGTATCTAGTAATGTTCACATTTCCCATCTAATTTGCAAGCTATTGCACGGAAGTAAAAGTTCACATAGTGCACATATATAGTAACTGTCTACGAATTTCTTCGAAAATATGTATGAAAGGAAAAGAAACTCATTAACTCACATCACATAAACCAAACCTTCAAAGTATTTGAAGAGAATGTTAAGTAGTAGTGCTTCCCAGCCAGCCTTTTCATTGCAGAAAGATAAAGAATTGGCAATTAGGATAACATGCCAGAAAATATATTAAACATCATTTAAACAACATACAACACATTGCGATCATCGATCATCAAGAACTTGTTCTTTTTTTCATTTTCAGGGTAAGAAAAGTCCACCCTTCTCACTCTACATTTTATTCATATATCGAAAAAATGAAAATGAATTGATTACAGATTCTGAACTAATTTTACACGAGGATAGCATGACGCCGCTCAAGAAATGAAGCCTTCGCATGCTACACTTTTTCTTCCCTCCCATATAATTTTACACTAAGCATTCTCGAATTAATTTAATTTGACCAAGATCCATACATTTTACTCGCATATAATATAAATTTGCTTACAAGGAATACCAGATCCGACCGCAATCCCACATCGGTAAAAAGCTGCAACCATCTCAATCAATGTAGCACCTCTCTCAGCTCATCTATCAATTGATCTCTTATTGAAGGATCCGCCTGCAATGCGAACCACTTCGTTTTTCAGTTATTATTTTAAAAAAATGGCTATACACAAAAATATATGATTATATGTTTCGAGAAAAAAACTGTGTTTTACCTTTTCCAACAAAGCAGCAAGAGCTTGAGGTAGTGCTCGTAAATCCATTGTCGAATTCCCAAGGCTGGAAAACTGAAGCAACATTCTTTGCACACGAAGCTCCTGTAGCTTCTCCTCGTAGTTTCTAGAATCTTCTCTCCACGAGAAAAAAGCTTCATCGTCCGCCCACGAACTTTCTTCACCTCCACCAATTTCCGAGTTCAAGAACCACTGCTTAATCGTGTCGCGTGCGGATTTGTAGTCAAACTGCTGACCGGCCGCATCTCTCAGGGTTTTGACCAATCCATCCTCGACAACTCTCCTATACAATCTTTTGTAGAAAAAATTCCGAGAATTTCGCCATTCCACAACTTCTTTGATCACCCCTTTTGCAGCCATTCTAAGCGAAGTATCGTGCAGCTCCCCAAATTTCGTAGCTATCTGAGTGTACAAAGGCAGAAGTTTCTTTTCACGGGCTTTTATTTTCCTCTGCAGATCTTCCCCATTTGGAGAGTCCTTAAGTTTGGACTTGAGATTGATTAGCTCGGGATCGAGCCTACCCATGCACTCAAGCAATTCTCTATTTCGAAACTTAATCTCGATCAATCCTTCAGGCTCGAGTACATTACCCTTAGCCGTTTTCTCCGCGTACATTTCGACATGATCAGGATTAATCTTACTGTCCACAACCACCCAAGCACCACCACGAAGCTCCCCCATCATAGGTATGTATATGAAAACGGGCTGCCCGTAAGTCCGAAGATTCTCCACAATAGTCGAACCTGCCTGTAAAATACCTTCAAAGAGGTCCCTCTGCCCACCCGAAAACCCCCTCCAATTGGCTAGAATGAATAAGGGCAGCCCCTCCATGTTGAAATCCATCAACGCTTGAGCAGTCTTCGTCGCCGAATCAGGAAACCACACCTGTCCCGCTTGAGGAACGACCCTCTCGTGCGAATCCAGCTGGCCGGGGTCCGCAGGTATCACCTGCATCATAGTTTGAGTTTCGACTGCAACAATTCCAACGGGGATTCCACCTAGCTTCGCCCTGCCCGTAACAACAGTTCTTGCCCAGCCTTCCAAGGTCTCGATGAAGCTGTCTCTATCGAACATACCCCCAAGCCATTTTCCGTGACCATCAACGGAACCACATATGGCTGCGCGTGGATCACACGAAGTCTCGGGCAGATACTCGACTGCCCGTTCGGGCGGGTCCAACGGCCTCAAAACAGGGAGGGGACCACCGGAGTAGGGCGGAACGAAGCTCAACCACTTCAAAATGGCTGAAATACCCTCGAGATCATCTGAGACGGTTAGATGAACGACCCCATTCGTGGCCATGATTTTAGGCCCACCGAGCTGCATGTGCGAACTGTACACCTCACGGCCGAGGAGTTTGTTCAGTGCGGAGAAACCGGTTAGAATAATCGGCTGATCGAGCCTCTGTATGCACCGCATACCGAGACGAGCGAGATAAGCACCGATGCCAACGGTTCTTCCGGTCACGTAAGTCACGGTGAACGTTTCGTGGTAAGCCTTCGAATAGGCACTAGCAATGGCACCACTGCCCGTTAAACTTTCAACCCCTAGACCATCCTCTTTCCCCACAATAGTATCGATCACCCATCGGATTTCTCCGCTTGAGAGCTTCAGCTCGTGCGCTATCACGGAAGCTTCTATGCGTGCGTAGTCCTCCGGGGTTAAGTAGACGTATTGGAAACCGCGCTCTGGGTTCGTTTCGTCGGACCAGCCGACCTTAAAGCAGGATTTGACTTCCTCGGCCACACCTATGCGGGCCCCAGAATTGGCTGCCAGGTAGATTAGAGGCAGTTTCTCTGCACAAGCAATATTGGTAACAGCCTGGAAGAAGGCGTCCTCTCTTGGACCGAACGAACCGTTTTTGAAGGTTACGTCGTTCGATACTACGAAAATTGTCCGGCCGGAAGGGAATTCGGGCGTGGACATTTCGATTCGCCATGCCACCATGCCAATGTCGTTAAGTCCAGGCTGGCGTTCGATGGGAATAAGAGGAGTGCCCCAATTGCCTTTCTTGTCTGCAAAGATTAACTCCGTGACTCGGAGTATTGGCTTATCTTTAGGCTTGTTGATTCCGGAATGTGGGGTCCATGATTTGTTCAGAGCCGCCTCGAATGCCTGTAGGGAGAGAAATCTTAGACATACACAGATCTGTGGTTTGATCTCAAATCTGCAATGGTGTAAATGGAAAAGGTCTATATACATACCAGTGGGAAATCGTAGCAATAAGTTGTGCTGCTTCTACGGGCGAGCAGACGCTTTCGATCAAGAACTCCCAAAGGATTATATTGTGAATTCACGGGTAATCCATGCAAAGGGGAGTCGTTGGAGGTGGAACTGTAGACTACTGTCTCTTTGGTGGAATCCTCAACTTCTCTATAGATCTGAAAGTTGGCATGCAAACAATTATTATATTCACATACCTGTACCAATTAAAATTTCAAATTCGTACGTATAATAGAACTGGCACTTTAATAACTCCAAACATATTGACTGCACCAAAGAACAGATCTCCATACAATTGAAGATTGCTTTTTTGAAGAAAGCGTCACGGCCCAACCATCATAACAGAGATTAAAAGCTATGTTCCATGATAAATTTTAACTACATTTGCATCAATTCCATGATAAAAGCTATATGCCAGAATCCCATGACCCGTAATTTGAATTAGACTTATATGGATTATACTTAGCTGCGGACCGACTTTACACAAGGACACCCTATAATTATTTATGAGCCTGCAATATACTTACTGTTCTATTACCAGTTACATGATAAAGGTTTACTATAATTTCAAACCAGAATAAAATTAATGTTCTAAGATCCTATATACCGACATTGTTTTTTGCATTTCTCCCAATCGAATTAACTTATCATGAGAGGATAATGCAAAGTGAAACCCTACTTACGTGAACAATGCAAGTATGACCAGTCACATTTTTCACCGCAACTCTCCAAGCTCCATTAGCATTTCCTTCAGACGATATCCAAAGCTTAATTTCCCACTCGCAAACTCCTAAACGATGCATTCTAACACCAACTGATGTATTAATTTCACGTGCCATCTCATCAAGAATTTTCTCAACTGTAGCTTCTTCGTGGCCACTAGATACATCCACTCTTCTGGAAAATGATTTACAAAAATAGGAAAAGAAACATTTGAGTCATAATAACAAAAACTAACTGCAAACGAACAAACATACTCAAGAATCAAAATAATCTTACTGGTTGTATGGCAAAAGATCATTTATCTGTTGCTCCCTCAAGATATACAGGTACATATGAGCATGGTCAGATTTAGTGGCAGAATTATGGGAATTGAGTTCAAGCTCCTCCAGAGCAGACATTAAAGACCTCAAAATGCTCCTTGAAGTGAATGATAGGGTCCACAAAGACCGAGTCTCCCCCTGATCTACCTGATATACAGTCAGACCTTCATTTGAGACAGGCTGTCTCACAAATGTCCTAAGAAACATCCTCTGGACAGGAAGTAGCTTGTCTACAACTGTGTAAAGGTGCCACTGACGATCCCGAGAAGGAGTATACCGTATATTTTCGTAATCTTTTAGTTTGTCCTGTCGAAAGCAAATTTTAAAGGTAAGTTCAAATTTTAACAAAATACATATACTCTCCCAAAGCGAAAAGGACCAAGTATGTACAAACCAGCTCAAGATATATGGATAGAGGTGGTTCCAAGTGACGCAATAGAGGTTGTTCCACGTAGTAAAGTTTTTCTGTCGACCAATGGAAAGAGTGCCTTATTGGGCCGCGGCCTTCATCTCTCTGTATAATACAACTAACGACCCCTACTCCAGCATTTCTAAGACTGGAGCTCACTTCTTTCTCCTTCAATATTTTGGCCAGCTTATCTACTCTCTCTTGAGCCTGATCCTCATCACCACTGCAGAGAAGCATAAAATAATAAGGGGGAAAGAGAAGACAACCAAAGCAGCACCTAGTCAACTGATTATCAAAGTCAAAATCTAAATGAAACGAATTAATCTTTATGACTTGATGAATGCATGTTAGAGAAATTCAGTGATACCAATAAATGGCACCAGAAAAAGCTTTATATCCTCCATTACACTATTTCATTTCACCTCATATCAGATGTGTTAACTATGTAATGCTCAATATATACCATAAGACATCGTTCTTCTGTACAGAAGTCAACTTTTATCATTTGAAACTTCAACACAGTTTTGATACTGCTACAAGGCTGAAAATACATAAAAAGGCAAAGCTCCAAACAGCAGAATAAGAGATGAAAGACAACTAACAATCATAGAAAATAGAAACTGATCTTAGTGGCAAATTCCTTTGGAAAAATTTAATGTAGTAACTATCCTCCTCTTAAAAAAACTAAACTATTAAAAAGAATATAATAAAAAAAAAAGTAAGTAAAAGAACCCCTCTTGTATATGTTACCTATCCTGAAGTAAACTCATTTGGTTGTTGATTCCTGCCAATGCAATGTGCATCATATTACCACTAGTAACTGGATGTATAGATTGATCCGGAACTACAGCTTGCCAGTTATTTGTTGCTTCTCTTAGTGCAGCAGCTACAACTGTAGGCAAGAAATGAAGAGACTTAATGACAACCATTGCTCCCCACTTCCCCTCATTCCGCTTTGAAAACTCATCTTCAGATCTATTCTTTCTCTGTACATGCTCGTCCAAGAATTGCCATGATGCTATAAGTCCAGATCTGTGCCACTGCATCCTCACACTTCCCTTTACGAGATAGGGCTGATGAAAATACTAATCATTAGCATGAAAAGCCCACACAGATATAGTTGGCAGATAACTTTCAAAACCTTGAAAAATAGTACCTGATATAATCTCCGCACATAAGTCTCAACAACCCTTCTTTGAAGTGTGTGATCACTGTGGTCGAAAAGACCAACAAGTGCATCTTCAACTGCCAAAGGAGCATCCACAAGAGCTTCCATTCGTTCATTGATTGCACTTTTTCTCTTAGGTGTATCCATGTTCTCACCTTCTTCAGTAAACATTTCTAGCTCTGAAAGACTTCTTGCGATGCTCGAACGAAGCTCGCTCAGTTTTGTCTGCTCCAGCAGTTGACTTGCCTTCAATGCTAACTGCATAAATACAGCAAGGATGAGACCATGGGTTCAGAGAAGTACATATACCAGAAAACAAACACTTTTGGATTTTTTGTGGTTTGGAGACCAAAGGAAACAGAATATTTTAGCAAAATGTTAGTGTCAAAACTTCTCAGTGACCCAACATAAGATAGAGAACAGTTGGGCCTCGTTTGGTCGTCAAGATATGAGTAGCCAAGACAAGATTACACAATCTTATGAGAACCCAATTGTGTAATTGGACTACAGTTGGTCCAATACACAAATTCCCCAATAAACCAAGATTCAGATTCATTCTTCCAACAATTCTGTGTCGGCACTGAAAAGCTATTGGAAGACAAACATCAAATAAGGTCTAATTGTTTAATTAATCATAGCAAATTTTACTAACCAAACGAGGCCTTACAAGATGACATATGTCCAGGGGAAAAATAAATGAGTGGAATCGCGAACCTCAGAGTAATTTGTATGATTGAGTGTAGAAAATCGGATAAGTTGATCACGGTACGCAGCAGGATTAGGATACACAAGTTGTTCCAGAAGACGTAGTATCAGCTTATTTTTACTCCTGATGCCCTAACAAGAATAATTAAAAAAAAAAAAAAAAAAAGCATCATCAATAGAATAAATAATAAAAGGAGTCCACACGCACATAATCAATTTTGCTGTACCTGGCGGGAGAGTACAATATCCACAATCTTGAGGAGATCTTTCTTATATTGAAGTCTTAACCGTTCGATTACATCAGCCTGAAAAGGAGAAGATACTTCAACGGCATTTCCAAATAATAAATAAATTACCACAGCATTTTATTTTACCGGAAAGTGAGGATGCAGTAAACATATAAATTAGAAGCTTCTTTTAATTTCTTCATATGTATTACCTGTATATTATCACTAAATAATTCTTCAACAGATAAATATTCTTCAAAGAGTCCCTGAACTATGATGCGAGCATGGCTTTCTCTTCCACGCTCATAGGACTTGACAAGACTTGTCAGAGGCTCAACCAGTCTTTCTTGGGCACCTCTTTCTTTGTCAGGACAGTAGTTTAAGTGGGCCTGAAGCATTAAAGAAAGATGTGTATAGACCAAGTCATCATAAGAATAAAAAGAAGAGCTGAAGACTAATGTCACGAACCAGTATAAAAGACTAACCTCAAGAATACGACGTAAAATTTTCGCAGGGAACTCAACAATCTGCCTATTTGCAATTCCCTCAAACTCTTTATATCTTGTTTCCAACTGATATGAACATAAAAAATTAAAAACATACTTAATGAAACAATTGAGCAGACTGCCTACAAATCTTATTACCTCATATCGAAGGTCCTTTGGTAGTCTGTTCGCCAGAACTGCAAAGCACTCTTGCCACTGAAGGAAAGGGAGCTCGGGATTGTCCAAGCAACTGAGCAAGTTTTGAACTACCTGAAATATAAAATCCAGTCTATCTGCTAAGAGACTTGTTTTGACAAAGGCAATTGCCATAGGCAAGTACACACTCAGCCAAACAATCATTAGGAAAGCAAACATAGCTGCAGTTTTACATTTTAAAATATATATATATATATATATATATATACACACACCAGTTTTTTTCTTAATTCATCTATCAAGTTATTTATTAACGAACACATTATGGGCGCTTCAAGTTGTGGTAGTTCAGAAGTCATTAAAATTTCTTGCAATCTGAAATAGACAGAATAATATTTACTTCGTCAATGTTATGCTCGTATCCAGCAAGAATCATTCGAGCAGCATTCAAACTTGCAGCACACCGTTGATGAACTTTTCCAGATATGGCTGTTGGAGGTCCCAGAATGGGGAAGCTACCATGAAAGGGTTCTGCTTTTCTTACAGCTGAAGGATCGTCTAAATCAAGTCTTGCTATAAGCTCCCCAGCCTACAAAATATATTGCAGACTTAGTTTTTTGAGAAGAACATATGCCATATTTAAACAACTTAATTACCTGCATTGCTTGACCTTCAGACATGTTAAAATGGATCTTTCCAGAAGAAGGTGAAAGAAGAGGCATACACATCTTCATGACCTCCACTTCCGCATAAGGTGTGTCAGCATCAACATGGCTGCCATCTACAACCAGATACCTGAGTAGCTTGCATGGTGTTTCTGCCATCAACTTGGATGGATCATGATCATTCTGGATACAGTTAAATGATTAAATATTTATTCGTAGGATTTGACTGATGTATCAGTGAGTAGACGAGCTAATCAAACCTTCAGCTAACAAATCTTAAAAAAAAAAACAGATATTCTAATGGATTCAAAAGATAAAAACGAACTGACTAGATGAAAATACAAGAAATTCTCAAATAAAGAAGAAAGAAATTGCACCTGAAGCAAACAAGTTCTTCCATCAATAAGAAGGCGCGTGCCTGCTGCTTCCTCTTCTGCATATAAAACATGACTGTTTCCATCCAGCTGTAAACAACACATCAACCAATCTTACATTTAGAATGTATTGATCCTTATTAGAAGATGGAATAGCAATACAATCAATTATCAATCAGAAGACAATAAGTATCAAAATCTTATATGGTGTGAATAAAAAAATACTTGACAAGTTAACTGCTTGCCTGCATTAATAGACCTCCGTCACGTAGAGTATGTATTTCTGCTTCAATCTCCGAATCATTCATCCTCAATCTATAGCTTCCGGGACCTCCTCTTGCCATATTTATCTAAAGAAGACAAAATTAATGGAAAACCATTAAAATAAACATAGGACACCTCCCCACACCTCACTCCTCATCAGAGCACCTAGAAATAAATCTTACAATTTTACATTTTTATACTTACTGTATATTTGCTTCCTTCGATATTCAGCGAAACTAAAGAATTGACCAGTGAAATATGCTGCAAGTGAGAAATGTCAATTAATTGACAAGTGGCAGAAAAAGAAGAACTGATTTCAGATAATATGTACGATGAAATACCTTGGGAGGAATCTGTCCCTTTTCAAGATAACCAACATATTCTGAAACCATCGCTGCACTACTAGCAGAAGCTTTCTGATTTGACAATGTCACGATAGTAATATCAATACGGGAGAAGTCGATAGTTTGATGATGTTAAAAGTGTTTGTGTGGCGATTAAAAGGAAGATGTCAGGAGCATAAGACTAATACTATACTCACATAAAGAGCTCCTCCAACCACAGAAAGATACCAAGGGGGCCTTTCTGCTCTGACCCTCATCGCGATTCTGCTATCTAGCCACCCTGTGTGGATTTTGTTATCCTTGTAATCTAAAGCCTGCAGAGATGTTTGATTAATATTAACCCTCTTTTTATCACATAAACTTGAATGAATTTGAATCTGATATTCTCACATGTAAGAGATCAACAGTGTAATCAACATTTGTGTGGATTTCTCCTCTAATTTGAATTTCTTTGAGCCCAAGAACCATATTTGCGATTGCCAAAGCTCGGGACTCTCCAAAGGCAAACACGTGTCCTGAGGTAAGAAGATAAAATATTGATTGAAGGAATGTGTACTTCATATGGATCACATTTACTGAAAGAAAAAGATAAAAGCAAAAATGTCTGGTGGGCTTAAACAAGTTTGCCGAACCATGACCTCAGTTGAAACCGAAATACACGTACATATAAACAAAATCAAATATATAGCGTAACTGAGAGATGTGAAAACCATATAAGAACTGACACAATCACACAACTCCATCTCGATGATTTATAGATCTCCCTTTAAGCATATGACTTGAAATACCTAACCAAGTTGTATAGCAACTTGTCAAGGATCCAATCCTACCTTATACTACTAAAGGGAAGAGAAAATCCCATTATATAAGTTGGACAGGATTCTGCTACAGATACCACTACTTCTCGAGATCAAAATTGATTACAGACTATATAAATTGGAGGTATAGACTAATTAGATTTCTAATAAATACTTTGATAGATACTTTGATAGAAAATTAGATTTCTAATAAATACTTTGATGTCTTTTCTGGTAAAATGCATAGACTAATTAAATACTCCTCTCCCACACTGATAATGGCTTTGATCAGACAAACAAATCTTTGTAAGGAATTTTAGTCAACAAAAACGGGTACAAAATACACCACCAATTAAATTCTTTTAATAATAATATGCCAAAATTTCATTTACAATATCAAGATCATGAAGGTCGCAAATGCTGAGAATAAAGAAAAATATTTTTTTTTTTTGATAATTTGCTGATGTATAGTGCTTCGATGTGTTTGAGAAAGCAACTACATGGATAAATTACATGTATTCTATACGTCCCCGATTTGCAATAAGAAAAAACTTACCAAATTGGGAATCTGAAAATTCGTGAATACCTCCTCCAGACTGTCGTCATAAAGATGATAATCAGAAGCAGCTTTGAATGTAAAAATTCCTCGGAAAGTAAATTATCAATGTGTACCTTGACCGAGAAGTACGCCCACACATTTGGCTTACTTTTGAAACTCAGCTCCTGTTGGGAGGGAGTTATTTAATCAGATAAAAAATCTATAAGAAGCAATTCATAAAAAAAGAAGTTCAAACTTTTCATTCTGAGAAATTTTGACCTGCACTCTTCCACTTGTTGGCTTAAAACCATCATCAGGATCTTCACTGGTCACACGAACTGCTACACAATGACCTTTTGGCTTTGTTGACTCTGCCTTGTCAAAATCAAATGGTGTAGCACCAATAGACGTTTTCCTCCACGCATCGTATCCTCCACCATGTTCCATTCCATAGAATCTCCGTATCTCTGATTTTTGTCAGAACAAGAAATGTAATCAAAATTTTCTATCAGCAGAAAAAGGTTCTGCTTTTTGTTAGACCAAGAAAAAGCTATCAAACGAATCAATTAGCAGAAAAAATTTCTGATGATAAAAATCGTGTAACAGACCTGGAATTTGCCACAGAGGGATACCCATTCCAACTGCAACTTGTGCTGCAGGAAGATTTATCTCAGCTATCCACTCCGTAACAGGGTGCTCCACCTGAATTATGAAAATAAGATGAAATTAGAGGCATACACTTCAGAACTTTAGAACTGTTAATGTTTCTTTATCTGTCCAAAAGTTAAAATTTAAACAAGGGTTGGGTTTCTATGCTTGATAAAAATAAAATGTCTTCATTAAAACCTGTAGCCGTGGATTTAGCTCCAAAAAGTAATATTCCCCAGTTTCCATACTGTATAAATACTCAACGGTTGCAGCTCCAATGTAATTTACACTTTTGGCCAACCTTCTAGCAGCCTGCTCAAGTTTCTTTGTTGTCTCGATGGGAGCAACAGTAATTGGGCCCTCCTCAATAATCTAATTAGCGTAAATGTTGACAAATATCAGTAACAAGTTTCAAGAAAAAATGAATGAACTTTACCTTAAAATTGGAAAAAGTAGAATGATGCTTAGCAAAAGAAACAACAGCAACAACAACAATAATAATAATAACAATGACAACGGTAAGAATAAAAGATAAACTGGAAGAACGAGCATGCGTTATATCATGCCTGTGTTATGCATGAGCAAACCTTATATCATGCATCTGTAATTTATCATTAAAATGCTAAAGCAATGTCGTAACTAACTTTTTGATGTCTTCTTTGCACACTGCAATCGCGGCTGTGCAAAGCTGCAACATTTCCATATTGATCACAAAGTAGTTGGACTTCAAGATGTCGGCTCTGAGGAACACAAACAGTATTGGTGTTAGAATGAGATCTTAGTTCTTTATTCATTGCATTACAAGATAAACATGCAATGTACAATATCCTAACCTGGGAAGCAACTTTCATTATAAATATGGGGGATCCTGGAACTTCACCTTGAACTTGCTTGAACAAAGCCTTGACCTCGTCATCATTATGGACCTATAATTTTCCAATGAGGTAATAAATGTTTGTCTAATCACATGACATAAACAATACAGTTCAGTAAAACAAAACATCAAATAAAAATACATATGATGAGAACAGACCTTTCTTATGCCTTTGCCACCTCCACCCCAAGATGCCTTGATCATTGCAGGATAACCCACAACTTGACAGCTGGCAATGGCTTCTTCTGTTGTATGAACACATGCTTCTTGATATATGTCATCAGGGATAGTGACTAAAGAGCTCTCTGGAGGAATTTTAACCTAAAAAGAAAATCGTACGTATTTAGACGTGAGAAAACCTTAAAGAAAACGAAATAGCAATAGGTTCATAATTAAATACACTTTACATGAGAGCCGCTCCATGGAAGAGTAGGCACTTCTGCAGCTTGTGCAATCAACGACGACCCAATTTTATCTCCCAATGCAGCCATTGATGCGGCTGGTGGCCCCAGAAATATGATGCCTTTCTCACCTAAAGCATCAGGTAACTCGGGATTTTCAGACGCATGACCCCAGCCAGGCCACACAGCATCAACATGCGTCATCTCTGCCATCTGGACAACAAACAAACGTATTACTTACCATCTTTTTTTCTCTCACTTACTGCATGAGTGTGTGTACTATTTATAATGCAGTGATCTAGATTCATATTGACTTTGATATCTATCTTTTGTACCTAACCATTTTGTTATGCAACAGAAGATACTAACTGCGATCTCCTCCACAAATTGTTTTCCTAATTATTCTTCAAATTGATGCATTAAATTTACAAGTTATGCAGGAAAAAAGTAACAAAGGTACGAGCAATAATAGTACATCGACGAACCTCAACAATGAGCTGCACATTAGCGTAGTTATTATTGTTAGTCCCACCAGGTACTTCGACAAATTGATCAGCTATCCTTATATGCTCTGCATTTATTCTCATGTCCTCAGGGGTAGCCATTGCCACCAACAGAATTGCCTTTTCTGTACCGAATGTTTCGTAAGCCCACGTTCTGACGCTGCGTATAAACTTGACAGCTGCCATTCCATTGTTGGCAATCAAGATACTATGAATTGACCTTTTACCACCGAGAGTGTGACAGAACTCATCCACCTCTGGTATCAAAACAGGGGACCTCAACGGAACAGCTCCACCATTTATGTACCCGTTAGTGGGTCTTATACCCACTGCCATCAGCCTCCTTTGAGCTTCAGACATATTTGTCTTGCCTGAAAAGGAACAGCATTTTTCAAAACATCAATATTTAATAATATAAATATTTCCAAAATATTTGTCTCGCGAGTCCGTTACAGCTACATTTTGTGCAAATTTTTAAAAATCTTGCCATTTAAACCCCGTTTTGGCCAAACAAAATGACAACCATCGTAAAGAAACCAAATAAGTTTTAAAAAGCAACACAACAGGCCATAAAATCGTGACAACTTTATGAGATGCAATAATTTGTTCAACAATGAAAAGGAACAGCACTTTTCACAAAATCAATATATAGTAATTTTAATATTTTCAAAATATCCGTCTCGCTTCGACTTAAACGGTAAGTCCGTTACAACTACACTTTCGCGCTGATCTTTAAAAATCTTGCCATTTAAACCCCGGTTTTGGCGAATGAAATGAAAATCATCGTAAAGATACCAATTAAGGTAAATCATGTAAAACAATACAAAAGGCCAAAACCTGGCACTTTACGGAGATGCAATAATTTGTTCAACAATGATTGCATAAATCAGGGAGTTAGTCAACTAACTCGCTTTCCTTCCGAAGATCAGCACAAAATACTCAAAACCGAAGTAATCATAAACATTTCCAAGCCTAAATTAACTATAATATATATAAGGACAACTCTGCGTGTGTGTGTGTGTGTGTGAGGACAACTAGACAAAAGATTCACAGATACTGCTAAAAACGATCAATCAACGAAAAAAACAAGCGAATTCAATTCCAAAAAAAATGAAGTTTAAAATCTCAATCAACTGAAAACATTCAGAATTGCAGCTCAAATGCCCAAAATAGAAAAATAAACCGAAAAAACAATTTTCCAGTTGAATTCCGCCAAAATCCAAATCAAAAAATCAATTTAAATTCACTCAAATTGCAGCTCAAAATGCCCACAATAGAACAAACAAACTGAATAAAAAAAAAAGTGAACAGCAGCACCAAAAAAAAAAATAATCGGCGGATGATTGACGGCGCACAACTAACCTTCAAACAATGGAGGAAAAAAAAAAGGCTGAAGAAACAAAAAAAAAAAAAAAACGAAAACGAAAACTCTTCCTTCTTCAACCGGATTGGCTCTTCTTCTGAAACACTATTATACAAATTCCAATGGCGAACATGCAAAGATTGATTTCTTCTTCAGTAGCAGGAGGGAAGTAGATGCGGGGTGTGTTTTATTATTATTTAATTTTTTTTCGGTTTGGGGTTTGGTTTGGAGGACTCGAACAATAAATACAAGAATTATGAGGGGCCTGTAAATTAAATCCCAGCACGTGGTACCCGCCTAGTGTTGCGTTGTAGCAATTCGGTTCACAACCCCCATCTACTTTGTGCTTCAAAATTCAATTTAGGTGGGGTTACTAATTTATTTTATTTTTATTTTATTTTAGCTGTTTATTCATACCACGCTATAATGAAATACACCGCGTACATTTAAATTATTTCATTCATATATATATTCTCTTATAAATAAAAAATTGAGCTATTCTTTTTTTTTTTTAGGTAAACTACGGCTACCCCAAAGATAAAGGCAAATTAAAAAAAAAAAAAAAAACTTATTATGTTTGAGTATTTACAACCACCCTTCAACTATAAATTTTCTTCATGTTTATCCTTAAAGTTTAATTAAATATACTGAAATGTTAAATCGATACTAAAATTATTGAATCACGCACATAAAATTATTTGGGGGTGTGGTTTAGGGTTTTTCTTTCTTTTAATTATTTGTTTAATTAATGTTAACAATTATTTTGATGATGCTAAATAAATGGTAATTATTGTTTCAATTTTTTTTAATAAATATTGTAGGATTGTTTAATAAATAATACTAAATATTTAATAAATATTAATAATTATTTATAATTTTAAAATGTCTAAGAGAATTCTTGAAATCATAAATCTGATTAAAGAGAATCGTAATGGTTTTTGGAGAATGCCTGATAAAGATGTGATAGAGAATAGAGGTAGATATATAGAGAATTTTATAATGTTAGAGAGAGAATTTTTTTAATTTGTGTGCATAATTCAGTAAATTTTAGTGTGTAATTTAGCACTCCCCTTAAATGTATCACTTTTTTTTTTGATAATTCCTTAAATGTATCACATTATAACTTTAAATGAGTAGGAGGCATATATCAAAATACATTTTCAAGTTTTATTAGGTTACTTAATTACAATCACTCAAGCTATGAAAGTCTAATAAAGTCATATTAAATTGTGATAGTTTCTGTTAATTTGTTGTGCATAATTACATGGAATAGGTTTTAATTGTTTGTAATCATGGCAAAACCCAATTGTATTTTCATATAGGGCCAAATTCACTTACACCCTAAAGATGTCATATGTAATATTTACATCTTTAAAGTATTATTTGTAACACGTACTTGCTCAAGCACTATTTAATTTGTATTCTATATTTTAACACTGTAAGGGTTCGGTTGCTTGCTACTGTTAGGTTAGATTAACTAAATAAAAAGTTCGTAAGATATTTGGTTGGTAAGATGCGAAATTATTCAAGCCCGCTACTAAAGTAGAAGCCCGCAGTTAAATACTATTATTTAATTAAATTAGTAAAACCCCTCACCACTGCGATTAATTTTGTAGGAGGTGATTAAAGAGAAAAATTACAATTTTATCCTTAACATAATAACTTAATTTTGTTAAATAAGACACTTTATAGACGTATAATATCATAATTTAACAAATTTACTACAAGATGTAATCTAATGAACCAAACATGTTATCAACTAAATTATAGTGAATCAGTATGGATTTAATCCAATCCGATCTAATCCGATATAGGTAAGCAAACGAGCCCTTAAAGTTTCTCCTTTACTGGATGGAATAACTAAAACGAATAATATATTACAAATATCTATTAAAAATGCAATATTTTACAAGTTAAGAATATTATCTTGCGTTGGATACGTATATAATAACATAACATCTAATTGTTGTTGGATCAAATGAAAATTTAAAAAAAAAAACATGAGAATTAAGTTTGTAAGGAGGCAAGTGTTACATAATATATATATATATATATATATATATATATATATATATATATATATATATATATATATATATATATATATATATATATATATATATATATATATATATATCAGTGGTGCAAAGTGTATTTATCCGTTTTTAAAAAGGGTAAATTACAACCACCCCTTGAGGTATAGTCAAATTACGAGAAAAAATTCTCATGTTTGGATTACATCTACCCCTTAACTATGAATCTTCTTACATCTCCACTCTTATGGTGTCAAATTCAGCATAATCATCCAGATTCCGTGTAAAATTGAGAATACTCCATATAATCTCGAAGATTCCACTAAATTTGAAACCGTAAGGGTGGACGTGTAATAAGATTTATAGTTGAGTGGTGATTATAATTACCCAAACCAGAGAGTGGTTTTCGTAATTCAACCATATGTTGTAATTTACCCTTTTAAAAAATACAATAGAATGTACCCCTTAATATTTAACAATAGCATTGTGTCATCTCATGGAGAAATACTTGAAAGTTAAGTATGCAACTTAGATTGACAAACGCATGTATAGCAAAGACCATATACAAAATTAGGTGAAGAAGCCAATCCCATCATTTTCAACACATTTATTTTGAAGGAGGATTGGACCACTTTTGTTGGTATTAACTCAAGTCTCTATAATGGTCGAAGACTGAAGCCGTGCTTAGCCCAAATGCCACATAATTGGACGTACATGAATGCGTATGTACTAACGTAAAATAAGTGAAACTAAATATTGTTGGAACTTTCGTCACTTTCGATAATTAATATTGAGTAATATTAATTAAATTATGTGAAAACTAATTTCATTTATTTACTTGATCATGATGTAAATTGAATGAAAATTGTCTTGATTGAATGGCTAAAGTTCATAAGACGCGCACTCAATGCGATTGAGTGATAGGACTAGTTTGAGTTTAGGTGTCCAGAAGTGTTACTTTCGGGGGCATTTAGTAGTTAGTCAAATTATTTGACAAAAAATCCAAATAATAAAATATTTGGCACAAACCAAATATATAATTAATCGGCCCATGACTAATTAATTAAAACGTTTTGAACACGATGAAAAGAACAGACACAACTTTCTGCTACAAACGACATCTCGTTTGATTCGAGAAGGCACATCTTGTAGATTGAAATTGTATTTGGAATTTTTCCAACCATTGCAACCCTCCATGGATGGATATCTGGTCAATTCTTTACGGAATTTAATCGGCAATTACGAGATAGTTCTTCATATTCTTCTTTTTGGCAGGCTCGAGCTTGTTGAATTTATTTTTTTCTGGCTCGAGCTAAAGCTCGAGACCATTTTGTCGAGCTCGAGTTTGAGCCCAAGCTCGATTTTTTTTATAATTATTAAATTTTATTGTTAAAAAAATATTTAGATTATAATAAAACAAATTCAAAATAAAAAAATAAACTATATATATATATATATATATATATATATATATATATATATATATATATATATATGTTCCTTTTATATTATTTCTATAATATTTAGTATTATTATACATTAAAATATATATATATATATATAAAAACAAAAAAAACAAAAAAAAAAAAAAGTCTCGCGAGCCGGCTCGTGACGGACAACTAAAAAAAACTCGAGCTCGCGAACTCGAAAAACTCAACTCAAGCCGGCTCATAAGCTAACAAGCGGCTCAACTCGTTTACCACCCCTAGATCAAGGCAAACAAATGTATGTACAAAAAACTTTAGAGTGCTTACTTTCATGGGCTTTTGATTCGAATGTTCTTGACAACTTACTTTTATTAATTTATGCGCACTCATTTGTTTTCACCCCTCAACCATGTATTACGACAAACAAAGATAGCGATAATATTTATGATAAAATTACTCCCAATACTTTAAACTCAGTTTACCATTGTAAATTCTAATTCGACCTCAATTTAGCAAATTTTGACCCCTAATTCGATTTTGATTTGTTTTTTCTTTTCTTTTTTGGAAAAATCTATTTTTTTGAGAAAAATAATTCTGAGTTGAACTTCGGTCTAATGCGTTGATTTTGTTTTTCTTATTTTGTTGTGTTTATTGTTCAACACAATAATATGACTGGTCAACACAGTAATATAATTTTATTTTTTAATATTACTGTGTTAGACAATAATGTACGAATATTAATTTGTTAGACAATAATATAATATAAAAAAAATAATGTTACTGTGTTTAATTTGTTAGACAATAATATAATATTAATTTTATAGTTAATATTACTATCGAATTTAATACAATAATGTTACTGTGTTTACCAATAAAAGAATGTTCGGCAAAAAAAAAAAAAAAAACGTCAACACAATTGGCTGGCAGTCAACGACGATGGTCCGACAAACAATTGTAGAAAAAAAAAGTCAACACCGGTCAACAGCGACGACGGTCAAATTGGGGTTAATGGGAAAAATAAATTAATTGATAAATTTGGAGTTAAATTAGGGTTTGAAGGATGAAATTGATGTACATTATAATTTAAGTGTTATTTTTTTTTTTTTTTTTCTCTTTTGAACTTTTTTGGTGTGATTTGGGTGGCACAATCTACCAACCCTTCTCTAATACATCATAGGTGGGGAAGGTTGCTTCATGACATTTTTTGTTGGCACTATGCGCGTGACACGTACGCATTTATATATTATACCATAGATGGCAAATTATTACTAAATTTGGGATAATTGTAATTTAGTCCTTAGATTATACTCCATCTGTTCCATAATATCTGTCTATTTTGAGAATTTTTTTGTTCCATATTATCTATTACTTTACAATTCCAATAATGCATTAATTGCTTATTTTGCAATTTTACCCTTATGAACTCTATAGCACTCTTCCTGCATTAATTAATAAACAAGGGTATTTTGGTCAATCAATATCTATTTTCCTAAAATCAATATATATATTTATTGAGATTCTTAAGATTTGTGCCAATGTGAAAAACGACACCTATTTAGGAACGGAGAGAGTACCAATTACTCAATTAATTTATTTCTGACCACGAATTTAGTTGTCGAACGTGCAATATTTTTACATTTTTGGCCCGCATTCTAATTTTGGGGCTTAATGCAACCAAAAATGTCACGTGATAGTGAGACTAATAAAACTCTCGTTTTATAACTCTTTCTTACTTTTGGAACATGTTTGGCATTTATTCTTCAAAAATCTCTAATTCCTCCAAAACTATTCATCTTCAATTCCAATTATTTCATCAGAGAAATAAACATATAAAATACAAAATCAGATATATGCACAAATAAATAAACAAAAGCTTGTGTAAAGAAATGTTGTGCAGCGAAAATTAAAACAATACAAGTTTTAAATCATTATCCACATGCATATAACTTGTGGATGTGCCTTTACATGCGACAAACTTTTATTAAAACAGTTTTGAGAGAATAAAAAAGAGAGAAGCCAAGATCTTTCCTTTTATGAAAAAATCTACAAGATGATTTTTTCGTACAAGAATTTCCTATAATCGATGACAATATTGCTTCGCAGAACTCTAGGAGTACAGACGAGTATTCAATGATATTAAATACAAACGGACTCAATTTTGTAGTGAGAAAAAAATGTGTTGTTGACAGTGTTCCAACACCCAAAACTCTCTTCTCTTCACTCTCTTCAGAAATTGTTAACCGGGGATTTCTCCTATTTATAGAATTCAAGAACTCCTTGTCCGGCACGAAATAAACACACTAGAACATACAATGGATTAGTACATTAATTAGTCATGTGCTGCTAAGATAATTAACCACTAAGTTAGAGATAACGGCCAACTAACTTCAAATAGTAAAATCGATCAAATAATTAAACAAAATTGGTTTTAAAGAAAATTAAAACGTTGAATATTATTTTGGCTTAAAATGTCAAATATCCAATAGTTTTTGTTATTATTGTTTGTTGTTAGTTGTTGTTTATTGATATTATTATTAAGGGGTAATATGCAATGAGCCCCTCAACCGAAACTTAATTTGAACTAAATGACAAGTCTAAATTCAATCTTTTAATTAAATCCTTAGATTGAAATAATATATGAACCACATCCCTATTTTTTTTATCCCTATCTTGCCCTTATACCCTAAATCCTATAACCTATACATTCACGTTTCTTTAATTCAAATTTATTATTCTTCTTTTTATTTTATTTTCTCCCTCTCTCTCATGTTCTCTCTCCCTCTCCGTCTCTCTCTCTCACGTTCTCCCTCTTCCTCTTACTTTTTCTCTATATCTCCCTTTCTCTGATCTCTCTATCTTTCTCTTTTTCTCCAGTAGAAGCACGAAGGCCGTCGCCGGCGGTGGCGGCAGAGGAACCAAGAGCAGCGGTGGTAAAGGGAGTCGTGGTGGACGCGGCGACAGTGGATGGAGTCGTGGTGGAGGCGGCGACTGCAGGGGCTGTGTGGCTGAGGGTTGTGGTTAAGTTGTATGTTATTGAAAGCATATTGTGAATGGCGGTGGCGGGGTATGCTGGTGGTGCTCGGGCGAATCTAGGGTTGGTGGGGCGGATCTAGGGTTTGGTGGGAATCTAAGATTTTTCGATTTTGCTGTCTATAGATGTCTGTGAGTGTGTATGAATGTCTAGCGGCCGGCGGCTATGGTTAAAAGGAGGATTTAGGGTTTCTACGGGTGTCTGCAGATGACTACGACTGGAAAAAAAAAAATCATAATTTTCAATAGGCTGCGGCTATATGCAATACTCATTCCACTTGTGCAAGACCAAATTAAAGAAAGATTCCAAAAGATTCTATTTTATTAAGATGAAATGACAAATATACCCATAAGTTAAATTGCCTTTTTTTCTCATACAAGACCAAAAATAATGAGGAAAAAAAAAAAACAAAAAAAAACCAAAAAGAAAAAACTAAAAAAAAAAAAAGAAAAAAAAAAGAAAACTTTGCGTGAATTGAAACAACACCCTCCTTCAAACCCTACCCACCCACCTTCTCCGCCGTTAAATTCCGCCGCCCAAGCTCCGCCGCCTAAGCTCCGCCGGCCAAGCTCCACCACCGTTCACCGTCGCCGCTAGCCCCGCCGCTCACAATCATGAGTAAAAAGAGGAAAAACAAATTAAATTTGAAACTGGTAAAAATCGACACCAAGGTGTCGAAAAGTTACGCTACGAATCGACACTTAAGCGTCGAATTTTATAAGCAGAAATCGACATTGACATGTCGAATTTATAGCACAAATTCGACATGTCCAAATGTCGAATTTTATAGCTCAAAATCGACATCTAGATGTCGATTTTTACCCATAAAATTCGACCTGTACATGTTGAATTCGTTTGCGCGGGATTTTTTTTGGAAAAACAATATTTTAGCTAAAAAAACCCATAAATGCATACCTGCTTGGGTTCTTCCATCGTAGAATCTTCTATTTTGATGTCTTCTGACTCCATACTTTCCATCTTTGTAAGATTTGTTGAGTTTTGATGATTTTGAATGTTTAGGTTTTGTGGGTTTATGGAAGAGGAAGGAGAAAGGTCTTGGGGTTTTTGGAAGATGGAGAAGATGAAAGTTGGTCTTGTGGTTTTGTTGTCTTGTGATAGAGTTTTTTGTGTTTTTGAATTTTTGGTCTTGCACATTTTGAATTTTTTATTTTTTTAACAAGTAAGGGTATTATAGTATTTATACATTGAAAATTTTAATTTGGTCTTGCACAAGTGGGTTTAGTCTTGCATATAGCCACAGCCTTTTCAATATTATGTAGAAAAAAAAAGAAAAAGAAAAGATTCTTATAGTAATGAAAAAAACAAAAAGAGAAACATATTCTACGTAAAATATAAAATAAAATAAATGCTAGATGCAAATTAAAAATGTTAAATAGTACCATAGTGCACCATAGTACATCATAGAATATTTACAATATGATGTAATTTCGAATTTGTGAGTGGAAGGGCATTTTTTGAATGAATTTGATAAAGAATGTAAAACAAATTTTAATTAAACTCGTCATTTAATTCTAATAAGGTTTGTCATCAGAGACTTATATCTTAAGACCCCTATTATTAAAGAGCTCGTTTTTCGTTCAAATAATATTAAAGTACTAATCACTAATTAAGAATATGTATCTATCTTCCGTCCATTACACAATTGCAGTTACTAGTTATCATTAATACTGCAGTTACTAGTTATCATTAAATAATTAGTTACTAGTTATCATTAAATAATTAGGTAGGTATCATTAATATTGCATGGGTGAACACTTATTGTTAGAAGTTAGGTAGATCCCATCCCTGCATTCTTATATTCATTTCTATTTTAGCTTCACATAATATATTATACCAATATAAGATTTTTTATTTATTTATTTTTATTCATAGTGAACTTAAACCTAATTATCTCTCTATACACAAATGTTTTTTGAATTTTGATTAAGTTGTTGTTGAAGATCGGTCTAATTGCCTATAATATTTTCCATGACTTGTAAACTATGTAGCACGGACACATAAACGGCGAAACGGGGAAATGGCATGTTCCAAAAAGGGGAATACGGAAATTTGGGGGAATTATGTAAATATAAAAACTATAGGGATATATTTATGAATATGCTATATAAACATATATAAGTTTTTATTTATGTATATATTCTTTTTATATATTTCCGTACAAATATATTCAACAAAAATATTATTATGAACTATTAATTGATAAATTAATCATTAAATCATGTAAATAATTAGTGTAGCAACAAAATTATTTGAAAATTTGTTATTCGAACATGTTTCTAACTTTTCAAAAATTGAAAAATGACCCATAACGTGTCCGGTAGGTGTCCAATGTCGTGTACGAAACACAGATACATTAAGAAGTTGAAGTTTTCGTGGTACATAGTTTAAAAGTCGCCTAGGCCTTATTTGAGAACTATGATATAGTTACGCTTAGCCAAATATTTAATCTTTAGATTTAAGCCCATAATTAAAATTGACCCGAAGTTATGAGTACATCATAATTTAGAAATATTTCACAATCTTAATTATATATGGATATGTCTAATTGGGCCAGCCCAATAAGCTTATAATTTCTCTACCTATTAGGTCACGAGCCCCATTTAGAAGAATACTATTACGAAAACACAACCACCTTCAAATAAAGTTTGAGCTCAACAAATTAATCTCAGCCTAATCGACAAGGTCTAAATAACTATTTAATTCATTTATTAAAGGGACGCTTTATGACTTGTGCAATATAATATTGCAATTCATATTCTCTCAACTACTTCTACTATCCGCACGTCTGACTTGAGCGTTGGAGGGGTTTCCGCCGGATCAATCCCGGCTTAGTTCATGTGTTGTCTGTTTGCAGGGATTTCAAGACCATCTAGCACGTGAGCAGTGATCCACTTTGCTCTCCTAGCTCCTTCTATCTCAATTACTTAAGATGATCTATTTCTAACATCCCCTCTCTCTCTCCATATATATATATATATATATATATATATATATATATATATATATATATATATATATATATATATATATATATATATATATATATATATATATATATATATATATACTTCAATTTGTGATTGATTTGTAGTGGTTGATGAATTGCTTTAATTATTTTGAATTGTGAACAGTATGAGCTCTCGAATTAATTGCATCTGTTTGGTGTTCTTGATATCAATATAGGATAGAAATATACATTTATTCCTTGAGTAATCATAATCGAATTTGGTCTTTAATGGTGCATGTGATAATCAATTTGCCTAGATGTATCGTAGATTGATCATGCATATTAGGTTATAGTTAATTGCAAATGTTGTTTATAATTGCCGGGTATATATTCTGGGTTAATAAACTAACTAATAATACACACGTGCGATGCACGGTGAATATTGTGAGCTCATACTGTTCACAATATTCTGGGTTAATAAACTAACTAATAAATATTCCATGACGCTAATATTCGATCTACATCGAAACAAAATTTATCATTACAAGATTTTTCATCTAAAAATATTTTATTAAATAATTGATAGTCTTTGTGAGCTCTTCACGAGTCTCCACAAAATTAATTGGGTCGTTCATGTAGACCATGATAATTATGATTATACACTTTATGAAAAGGTATTTACTGATGTAATTATATCATATATTCTTGAATATGTAAATGGATTATTTGTAGAGTCTAACTCATGGGACCTCTTATTATATGTTTCAAGCAGTTTAAATTGATTTTAAGGTAAATTACAACCATCCCTGAGGTATGGTTTAATTACGAAAAACCCCCTCATGTTTGGGTAATTACAACCACCCCTCAACTATAAGTTTGTTTATACGTCCACTATTGCGGTTTCAAATTTAGTGAAATCTTCGAGATTATATGGAATATTATCACTTTTTTACCCGATTTATCCCATTCGAACTCCACATTTTGAAGCAAAATGATCATAATATGTATTTTTTGGCTTGCATATATCAAATTGTGGTGCATTAAAAACCGTAGCTTTACACAAAACGACTACAAACTAGAGCACATTCCACGAAAGCTAGATGATTATGTTGAATTTGACACCATAAGGGCGGATGTGTAAGAAAAAACATAGTTAGGGGTAGATGTAATTATCCAAACAAGAGGAATTTTTTCGTAAATTGACCATACCTCAGGGGGTGGTTGTAATTTACCCTTAATTTTATGATCCATATAGATATGCGGTAATTGCATCCATATGATGCATGCCAAGTAATTTTAAATACTATAATTGATTGCATCGAAAATATATTTGACAAAAGGTATTCAAATATACCACAATTATAATTTTACCCTCTTTAGTATTAAAGGCTTCACAACTTTATATGTGTTGACTGACTGCAAATGTACAATTCATTTCATCAATAATTTTAAATACTCATGGTCAATTGAATTTGTGAATGCATAAATGACCAATTAGATGTCGACATCAATTAAAATTTACGAGCTTTAAGCTTTTCACACTATAAAAATAATTGTAGATATAGTTATTCTATAACATCTTTATACTTACAGTGGCATTTGAATTTAATTGGAGGCCATGTGATGTAACTTGTAAGCATACTTAAAAATGATTGAAAAATATACATAGAGATTTTTAAATGTTGAAGCCCTAAAATAGGGATAATACTTTACTTGAGGCTCAAGTCGGCTTGCTAATATGATTTCATTTTGTATAATAGAATTTTTTATTTAAAGACCCAAATTTTATAAGAGAAAATTCATATGAATCCCAAATTTTTAAATTTTGTATATGAAATTTTTTTTATCTAAAGACTCATTTTAATATATATATATATATATATATATATATATATATATATATATATAGATAGGAAAACCTATGTTTTTTATTATGACAATGGTGCTCTTAAAAATAGTCTTCGTTACGCCTATCGTTTGCAAACCATTATATGAGAGTTATGTTTACCCAATGTTTGTTCCTTCTTTACCAACTAAACTACCACATTCAGGAAACTACAAATTATTAGTTTGGTGGTGGGGGGGAACTAGATAAATAAATCAAATCTAACATCAAAATGTGAGAAATCGAAAACCCTAATTTTCTAAAAATAAAATAAAAGGACACCAAGTAACTCATCGAAAATTCATAACCCTAGGCACTAAAGAGTAAGAAAGAAGCGAAAACAAGAAGAAAGGCTGGAGATATAGAGTAAGCTCCAGCTTGTTGAGGTGGTGGCGCTGTCGCTTCGGAATCTGGAGGCATTGTGGTGTCGTCGGAGGTAGCTGCCGGTGCTAAACTGGGTGGTGAGGTAGCGGTTGGTGGCACTGTCGTGCCGGAGGTGGCCGGTGGCGGTGCTGATTTTGGAGCGGTGGTGGCGGGTGCAGGTGGCGGCGTAAGTCGCGGTAGAGTACTTGGAGAATTTGAAGGTGGAGCACTACTACCGTGTGTTGGAGAGTTAGCTGCAAAACCCATAAATTGAAAGTACAATACACTTAAACCTCTATAAATTATTACAGTCGGAACTAACAAAATTCTACTAATTTAGCAAAATATTGAATTATCGAACTACTAATTTAGATGGTTTTACCGAGTTAGGACCAGAAAAAACTATTATTTCAGCGAGGTTATTAATTTACCGAGTATTAATTAATCGAGGTTCTACTGTATTTAAGCGAGATTATTAAGTTATCTATGTTCTACTGTATTTGAGCTCAAGGCTGCCTAAATATATACCTGGAGATCCGTTAGGAGGCGAAAACACTGCAACAATAACAAATAAAAATAAATTTAGTAGTCAAAACACAGCATATTTGTCACATATTTTTAATGATTATAAATGTTTAATATTGTCACCTAAATTAAATTGATACCACTAATAATGTTATATTTTATTTTTGTGATTAATTATTATACTAATCGTAGATATATGACAATCAATTTAGAAATCCGAGATACAAAGTATAATACACAAAAACTTCTTAGAAATGTTAAAAGTGAAAATGATATTACAAACCAAAATATATTACTATAGAGACTACTTTTTAAATTACTTCTTAGAGATTACTATTCATTGTTTTACGGGTAAATTACGAAAAACTTCTTGAACTTAAGCTAAACTATAAAAATTACCCTCATATATCCGTAATTATTAAAATCTCCCTGATGTTTGTTTCTGTGTTACATCGACCCCTTTATGGTGTGATATTAGGTGGAATCTTTTTTATTCCAGAGAATATTTTGCAAAAACTATCGGTTCTACCCCTGCAGACGTGACATTTCTTTATGCTACTTTTTAAAGACGAAAATTATCTTCATAGGGATAATGTAATACTAAAAAGTTGTGAATGTGTTATTTAATTAAGAAGAATAAATATTCTGTGTAAACACGTATTCCATGGATTAAAAAGATTTCTTGAAAACCCCAAAGGGGACATTGTAAAACGGAAACCGATATTTTTCAAAATTTAGCCTAAGTTCATGGGCAGTTTTGTAATTTACCCTTGCTTTCTTCAAGACATAATCAAATATATATATATATATATACTTGAGCAACACGTATGTACCTGGAGATGCAGTAGGAGGCGAAGACACTGCAACAATAACGAACAAAAATAAATTATTAGTGTCGAAACACAACATATTATCACATAATGAATTTCATTATATTTTTTTTAATATTGTCACTAAAATGTATACCAATTTCTTTTAATTATTAATAAACCAATTAATTATAGACGTATGAAAGAAATCCTCAATGCATACCTGGAGATCCACCAGGAGACAAAGACACTGCAACCAAAAAATAAAATAAAATAAATAAATAAATAAAAACACCATATCAAATCTTGCATAAAAATAATAATAATAATAATAATAATAATAATAATAATATACATACAAAAGATTAAGATATATACAGACATACCATGGCAGTAGCTGATTGGTGGAGCAGAAACCCTACACAGAGAAGATAGAGCTGCAGCCCTAGTGATATTTATAACAAGCCCTAAGCTAGCTGCACTCCCCAATGCATAACAAATACAACCGGCGTTCGCGTCGACCACCGTCTTGAAACCCGCGCAACACGGTTCCCCCGGCGCCGCCGTTTCTCCGCCTTCCCCACTCAAATACGACATGCACTCCATCATCTCGTAGATCAGGGTGGAGCAATCACCCCCCACCCCCGCCTCGCTGCCAGGCGCCGCCGACGGCGCCTGGGAAGGTGCGTATCCAGGGCCGCCGGCTACGACCGGTGGCGCTGAAGGTGCGTATATGGGGCTGCCGATCACCACTGGCGCCTCTGAAGGTGCATATGTGGGGCTGCCGCCCGCCGCCGCCGCCACCACCACCGCGACCCACGAGGCCAAAATGCATGCAATCAAGAAATTTGCCATTTTCTTAAATTAGGGATTGGAATAGATTCTTGTTCTTCTTTCCTCGGCAGAAAAATGAAGTGTGTTGTAATACAGTTTGTTAGGTTCAGATATATTATTAGGGTTTTGGAAATGTTGTTTGGATAATACCATGAATATCTCTAGGTTTGTTTAAGGTGATTGTATAGTTCACTTTGATTAAGTATTATCACCGTTCATTCTCATTAATCCAACGGTTGTGCGTGCATGAATCCAATACAAAGAATATTTAAAATGTGATGTTGGACCGAGTACACTGCATTTGTATGCAGTATTTTAGGGGTTGAACATTTGATCTATTTTGATGGTGTTTGATTTTATTTGATAAGGTTATATATTTATTTTATTTTATTCTAGTTTGTTTATTTTTCCCCCTTATTTTTTGTTTAAGTTGTTAGGATTCAATGTGGTTATTCATTATGAAGGCAAATCTCTAGAAACCCGTTGATGTAAAGTATAATTAGGAAAACTTTCCTCATGTATGTGTACTTTTGATGGAATTTTTTTATTCCAAGGAATATTCCTCTAAAAGTGTCATGTTTGCCATTGTTGCTGCTGGGTAATTTAAGCTTACTAATTACTTAGGGGCACATTGTAATATATTTATTATTTTAAAAACCGTAATTAATTTTAAAATAAGAGGAGGGTGGGGGGTGTTTATAATTAGACCTAACCTCAGAGGTTTTCTCGTAATTTACCTTTTATTGTTTTTCAAATAATAGAGGGGTAAAATGGAAAATACGCATTACCCGCGAATTTAAACGGTCAAACACTAATCACAACGAGATTTACTTAATCACACAAACATGAGGGGGATTTTCGTAAATATGTTTTACCTCGGGGGTTACCCGAGAAACTAAAAATGACGAAAAGAGTAAAAGTCAATTATCACAAAATTTAAATATGGAAAATACAAAATTAGTTGTAGGGGTGAAAGTTGGAACACATGCATATTTGGAAAATTAGATGTTGCACTTAGTTACTGACATTTGGTGGATTTGGAACATAGATTTACACATAATCACACACACCTATATATGTAGGTGTGTTCCAAATTCAAGATTTTAAATGTTAGAACAACTATTGTCACTTTGTTTTTCAAAATTTTAAGTAGTAAGTTCTCCAAAACAATTTGCATCAGTATTTGAGAGAAATTTGCGCAAAAATTCGAAGTGGACATAAAATTATTAGAATTTTTCTTTCCAATTTTAATTTACGGGTTTATTTCGAACAAGTTGATTTTTTTTCCATAAAATATATATTTAATATTAAAACTACTATATGTTTGTTACAATTTATAAATCATTTAGTCCTTTGGATGCCAACGATTACTCATACCATTATTCACCATCGTGAAGCTATGTTTTGTAATTTTGGGCTTCCATTGCCATTTTTATTTTGGAGAGAGATATGCTTTGGCGGAAAATTTTGAAAATAAAATAAAGTTTGTTTGTTTTTTGAGAAAATACAATTTGTGCTATAGTCCGTCAAATCATTTCTAAAAAGTGTTGGGAAAATATATTTTGTAAGAAGAATTTGAAAGATGAAGTAATTTTACTTTGTATTTTAGTGAAAACATATTTTTAGTGTAGAAATCATGTTTGTTAGAGAGAGAAACATTTGAAATTTTTTTGGAGAGTTTTGAAAATAATTTAGAAAGGTAATTTTAGTTTGGGGAAAGAGTTAAAATAATTTTGAAAACGATAAGAAACATTGCCATTACTGTTGACACTACAAAAAAAAGCATTTTATGTGACGAGAAAATTCGTCACTCAAACTTAAACTTTCGTCACATAAACATTTATGTGACAAATTATTTCGTCGCAGCGTTCGTCGCGTAGGGCCTGTCGCGAAAGGTGTTTTGTGACGAAATACTGTTTTTGTCACCAGAGATTGTGACGGAATATAATTTCGTCACAGAATTGTGTGTTTTTGCGACAAAATGTTCGTCACATAGAAAACTTAAATTTGTCATAACAAGCTTATTTCGTCACTGTAGGTGCTGCTTATTGTGACAAATTATTTCGTCACATGAACTACAAGATCTATTGAGACAAAATTTTCGTCCCATAAAATACATTTTTATAATGTAGAATTTACCTGACAACATAATTTATTATATAATATATACATGCCTTAATTTTTACTTTTCTAATATACAAAAATAATATAATTAAACTTCATTGAACTAAAGAATGATTCTTAAATAAAAAAAAAATACTTATATTGCAATATGTAGTAGTACTATCACACTTACAGAAAACCTCACATTCTAGTTTACACTCAAAAGCTATAATAAAATATAAATAAAAGCTATAATCATTAGTTTGCACCTAATGATATTGTATCCTTCTTCCCCTTAGCCTTCTTATTGACCGTAATTCCATCTCTTAACAGTTGCAGCAATTACTTATAATAGTGAAGATACTCTTTTTCCATCCAATTACAGAAGTGCTTGTACCTTCTATCAACCTGTACCAACAAAACATAATCCATAACATAGAAAAATATTACCTCCATTAGTTCTAGACATAAATGAAATATACGTAGAACACAAACAATTAGTAATAAAACAAATGTTATGGCAGTTACCTCAATCAATAAAAAAATAAAGAAATAAAATAAAGAAAGCATTCAAATGCTCTTGCGTTATTTTTTTTCCTATTCTTTTTGGTCTCCAATGAAATTGATGTTAACACATAGGAAAGCATTTTTGAACTTCTGAACTTAGCTAAAGCAGAAGTTTGCTCTATTATATGTATGCTTATTCTTGTAAGATCCAGTTTTCTAGACAAAACAACCAATATCATAATAGATAATCACATAGGATTCTAACTTCTAACAAGTTCCACAAATACGCCGTCAAAGACTTACACATCCGCAACCAAAGTACACTCAGCTGTATAGAAACTAAAACTACAGAGATATCATTGCATATAATATATATCCAAATACATGCATATAATATTAAGTATAAAGAAAGGGAGAGAAATATACCCATAGGTCATCTTGCCCGAGTAAGCTTGAGTGGTCTCTATTAGCTTGAGTGGATAACAGCTATAAGCCACAAAAGATGATCAGACATAAGCCATCGATTTCGTCTGCAAAACAAAACAACGTTATTTTCAGCAGAAGCTGCACGGTTTTGTTACTATGCTGCATTTCGATCAAACTACGATATAAAGCAAAACACATAACCTCAAATCAAATGCAAATGTAAGCATTACACAATATACCACAATATACTCAACAAAAATGTTGTGTGTGTATATATATATATATATATATATATATATATATATATATATATATATATATATATATATATATATATATTTCAGCCAATTTTTCCAATATAGTTAAGTTTTGAGCAGATATAGATCACAAGCATAGTGATGAATCTTGACTGAAACTTCTGCAAAACCAAGTTTCCCTGGTTTGGACGGGAGGCAGAGGCAGAGGGTTGTCGGAGGCGGAATGAAGAACTCATCAGCCGAGCACCAAACCACATCAGTATACCTGCAGTCAAAGTGTGTACATCCATTAATACAAAAATAATAATAAATGGACAGTAAATATAAAACACTCTTTAGTGATTAATGAATTGATCCAAAGGCATACAGAAAAAAACCTTATTATTTGTTTGATAATTCCATTTCCCTGCCATGATTTGCAACTCAATTCCTCAAATATTACACACACTCTACAGATTGACGAATTAGCATTCAAACTACACCTAAGCAAGTCCCCTGCTTCTATCTATACATTACTCACACATTTGTACTAAAATTTACACCACACTGGTAAATTCTCACATATATACGTACCGACATTGTAATTTCAACCTCACTTCTAAAAGCACTGCCTAGCACTTGTCGACCGGAGGTTGGAGTATTATGAGCTTATCTCAGCTATCCACATTCCACTTTCAATGTCAGATAAGAGCAGAGAATCTCGTAAAATAATTCTCCGACACTCAAAGCAAACCCTACGGCTCTGAGGTACTTCCATTATCTGCATACATCAATCAACAACTGCAGTTAGTTGCAATCATTAACACAGCTGCAGAAAGATCTTTTACGAGTTCTATCACGTTCTCACCATCATTGAAAATTGAAAACTGAAAAGACAGAAAGCAATGAGATGAAGCCGAATTCGATGAAGCAATGTTTCTCTCTGCGTATCGTTACTAATTTCAAGAATCTTTTGGACTACGTAATTTGCAAACTGGTCCTTCATCATCACCTAAAAATGAAAAAAAATAAATAAATAAATAAACAATTGATTAACAAAGGCACATCCACGGTGAAATCCTTATTATATTGTTAGCCAGTTAAAAAGAGCAGAAAGAATGATGCCAAGAGACATCAATTAGGTATAGATAAAGAATGTACATAGTTTATTCTTCAAACAAGGTGTTGAATAATAGATTCTCTTACCAGTAAATTGTCATTGTCTTCAAACTGCAGAAGGATCTCATCAATCAAAAACTCCCGTTCAGCGGCATCGCCAAACTCTAAACATTTCTCTACAACATTTGATGCATACTTGTGCTGGCTCCTTTGTACAATTTTCCCACACAATTTGTGGGTATTTTGACTCCGTACAAGCGGTTTTCCAATTTCCCCTTTCCAAAACGTGCTGTAAAAGTAGATCAAATTTTTATGTTTGACAAACAAGTGGAGTGAAGGGACCCAAATATTTACTTCCAGCTCAAAATGTATTACTGTTATCTTCAAATTGCAGTTTGAACTATGCTTCAATAATGGAATCTCAGATTAAAAAAAAAAAAGGAGTAATCAATAGATGTACGAGACAACCTCTATCGCTTAAGAGTTAAGATAATAAGATAAATGTATTGAACGAAGAACCTAATGGCTGAGAATCCTAATTCCCATTCACGAGCTCCGATCGACTCCAACCTCGGCAATTTTCGGCATCAGCCTAAATAGGTTTCAAAAATAAAATCATAAACCTGCTTAACTTAATTTTGAGAACATAACTAAATTCTGGCCCTTTTATGCAAAAAACCTAACATTCCATTGAAGAAATGGAGAGAAGAAAACGGGAGAGGTGGAGTTAGAGTGAAGAGGGGAGATGGAGAGAAAAATAAATTAGTAATTATACCTGAATCGATTGGCGGTGGCGAAGGCAAACGAATACTGGCGCTGGCGAAGGAAAACGAACACTGGCGGTGGCCAAGGAAAACGAACACTGACGGTGGCGAAGGAAAACGAACACTGGCGGTGGCGAAGGAAAACGAACACTAGCGGCGGCGAAGGAAAATGAACACTAGCGGCGGCGAAGGAAAACGAACACTGGCGGTGCAACGATAATGGTGGACGCGAAAGGCAGATCGAAGAGCAGATTGTTCGGGTAAAGAAAATGAGAAGGAAAGAGAAGGGAATTTATGAGAAAAAAAAGAAAAGGATCGGACTAAGTCTAAAAAATTGGGGGAAGATTTTCTAGTAATAAGTAATTTATATTATTTTTATGTAACGACGAAATAATTTTGTCACAACAAAAAAAGAATGTGACGAAATTACTTTGTCATAAGAAACCTAAATATTTGTCACAAGATACTGCCAGTCAATTGTTTAAAATTTTTGTATATTCTACGGTGACGGTTTTTCATTATTGTCACATAAAATGAAGTTTATGTGACGAAATTAACCTTCATCACCTAAAATATTCACTTACGTGACAATGTGAAATTTTGTCATAATATCTCCCTTTACTGTGACAAAATTTGATTTTGTCACAAAAGATTGTCACATAAAATACTTTTTTTTGTAGTGTGAACTTTGAATAACTTTGTACACCTATAAATTGAGAGTAGTGTAATTCATTTTGTAAGGCGAAATGAAACACTTCTTCTCTTTCTACATCTTATTTCTTGCCTATTTGTGTATTCTTTTATCATCCTGAATTTGTTCTACTTTTTCGTTCGAATGATTTTTTTTTTTAGTTGGGGACGCCTCAACAACAATATTCATTCATAAGATTAATGAGTATTTATCAATTACGGTGACATAAATGAAATATATATCTTTATGATAAAATTGTTGATGATTATTTTCAATCGAACCATGAACTGTCAAAAAAGAGATGATTTATAAAATAAATATGGAAAGCAAGTCATGTATGGCTAGCTTGCTAGCCATACATGAGAACTTAAATAAACGCTTGTGGGATATTTAGTAAAATGAATAAATGAACTGCAAACACATAAAGTATGATAAACTGTATTGGTGTAAGAAATAAAATTCTTCAGAAGATAAAAATATTTAATACATGAAAGATATGAATCTCTAGAATGAATCGTACCTAAATATAACCATGAATCCCCATTTCTATTAAATAATTCTCCGAAGAGAATTCGAACCGAAAAGTGGAATAACAAGTTCTTGGTTGATTACGAAGAAATGTGTGGAGTATTAAATAAGTATTTAATAAATATGTGTGCAGTTCATTTTAAATAATGGAGATTGTCGACATGCAATATGCCATACAATTAGCGATGTAATTGGTCATAGTATTTGAATGAATTGTACATTAACTTGAAGTCATCACACATAAAATTATCGAACCTCTAATACAAAAGTAGATAGAAATATTAGGGTATTACATATACAAATTATTAACAAATTAATTTCAAGATCCACTTATTAGGACAAAAGAAGATATATTTCATACAAGGGGAAAAAATAGAAAAAAATTGAAAGTTTGTGATGTGAAAACTCGGAAGAAAGAACTCTATAAAATTGAAAAGGTCACCAAAAATGGTAGATCAAAGATAAGCCACGTCACCAAAACTCTAATAGAAAAGTAAATGCAGTAGTTGAAACTTGAAATTGAAATTGATGACAAAACTATATCATTGCCAAATTGCAAAAGAATTAATAAAATAGTTTCTATTTCCGACCCTACCTCCTTCTTTCTTCTTCTTGTGTCGTTTTCCAATAGTTTTTTTTCTTTCTTAAACAATTATGAGAAGAAAGCTACAAATATTTTTCAATTATTTGGGAGTAAAAGACATAAAAAAAGAAAGGGTGGGCAAATTGCATTCCGCCCCCTAACAAAATGTCAGTTTTGCACTTTCCCCCCACAAAATATAGTACAATGAGACTGTTCTGCTTTGAAATATATAACTCGGTGCATTCTGCCCCAAATGCGTATTTCTGGGCTAATCCTCAACGGATTAAGGGTGTACATGTCATTTTATTTACTCGCTTTAATATCCCGCTTTCACTACTGAGTAACTTAGGGTTCCCAAAGACACGATATTAATTTCCCAAATTGACGAAATTCTCTTCCAAATTTGGCGAAATTCTATTCAAAATTCGACTAAAATTGTTCTTTGTTCTTCATAACCAGTATTTGCACAATGCAGTTAAGACGATGAGTTGAGAATTACGGCAAGGAACGTAGAGAGCGGACAATGGTAAGCACCCAACTTCGGTTTTGTTAAGAATTGTACAATGTTGATTTTTATCATATGAATGAATAAAATTATGGACAGAATTATTACCTTCGAGGAATTGTTTGAACCATCGATGGAGAACACCTGGTTTTGCCTGCCAATTCAATTGATTTTGGGAGAAAAGAAGAACTCTAAATTTTTTTGGGTGATTCAACATGGGAGAGAAAAGAGAGGTCCAGCGGTAATATGGGGTGGAAAATAGTCAAATGACATTTATAGCTTTAAAAGATGAAATCACCCCTCCCCATAATCCAGCGAGCATTAGCCCGAAAATAGACATTTGGGGCAAAGTGTACCGAGTTATATATTTCGAAAGGGGGCGTTCTCATTTTTCTATTTTTATAGGAGAAAGTGCAAAAATGGCCTTTTTGGAAGGGGCGAAGTGCAATTTGCCCAAAAAACTAATCATTTACGTTATTTTCTTGTGGCGAAGAGTGATTTCATTGAATAATAATTTACAAGTTGCCAAATGTGTACTATCAGTGACCTGTCTTAGTGGGCCCGGTTCAAAATTGCTTTTGGAATTAATTGGATACTTTAGTAAATCGGTTTGTAGTGAAAGTTATGGATCAATTCTTTAGGATTGAGATGAGAGTGAATTGCGTGTCATTTGTACTTTATTGACGACTTGATAATAATGTAGATTCACTAATATTAGCAATGGTTACATTTAGATTTTATATATAAATAATTAGAGAAGTTTAAATTTTTATAGTGGTTCCATTGAATTTGCCAATCTAATGCTTCATCTATCCTTCTTCTTAATTTCGAACGACCGTCTGGACTTTAAATGCATTTCTTAGACGGTTGTCCGAGTTCTTGATCGCAAGTTTGATTTTGGCTTTTCTGTTATTTATTTTAGTTTTTCTTTGTATTTTTAACTGTTTTGACCCCCAATTAATCATATTCTTCACTATGTACCTTAAACACAATAAACTAAGACTTTAAAAACAAATATCAATAAATCCTTCTAATAATCGGACGTAAAGAAATATAATCGTATGTACAATATACACTTAACAAACACGCACTGGCGAGTCCAACCTTGGCAAGGGTGGACTCAAGCCCCAAGAGTTGACTCAGTTGAAAACCAAATCCTTGATTGTCCACTTCAATTTTATTATATAGCTCATCGAAGTTCCAAATTAATGCAAAAAATATTGTAAAATATTTTCTTTTCTTTTTTTATTTTTTTTTTATTTTCTACTTTGTAAAAAGAATCTTAATTTTTTCGGTGCAGCATTTAGCCCACCTAAATCCCAACTTATTACAAAAGAACTCCTAAAAAAAGTTATTTTATTTTTTTTCCTATTTTCTGGATTTCTCGAAAAACAAGTTCTAATTTTTTTTTTTTTTCAGGAGCGCTGCCTCCGAATATTTGAAATTTAAGTTCACTCTGTAACAAAGTTCTGGATTTGCTAGTGGTAGCAACTAGCACGGCATGCAAATTTTTCGAAATAGTGTTCCTAAAATGCGTAAACGGGAAGCTCGAAGGAGTTTAGTGACGTTTGATTTGACCGTAAAAAACGATAACTCTTTTGTTTGAACAATAATAATTCAAGCTAATGATTTTGAAATTAAGGTACCAAAAATAAAAATGGCATTTTTACACCAACACTTGTTGCTCATGATTGAAGGCTGCGGGCTTCACCCCACCCCACCCCACCCCAATAAATTCTATTATTGTCTTCATTTTGATTTACTTAATTTTTCTTTTTTTTTTTTTTTTTTTTGTCGTTTAATAGCAATCTCAATTTTATTTTCTCTAAGAGGGAAGATGAAACTCCATATATATATATATTAATAACAATACGTTATTTGAACACTTTATTTGGATTACAATGCAGATTTTTTTTAGTGACAAATTAATGAAATAATAACGACAAGATGAAAGGTAAGAAAAGGGTAATTTTGTCAAATAATATTATTTTTTAAAGGAGTAAACTGTAAAAAGTACCCCTGTATAATCTCCAAATAGCAAAAACTCTCCTGTGATAAATAAACTAGCAAAAATCCCCCTGTGAAATTTAGTCAAAGGCAAAAAACCCCCCGATTGACTTAAGTGTGGCTCACTCCCGGGTTGCACGACTGGTAGTAGGTTTTTGGACGTGAAATGACGAAATTGTCCCTAGAAAATGTATTTATATGTATATATATTATATGTATATATATTTTCCTTTTAATTTGATTGTTTAGAAATTAAATTATTGTTAAAAAATAGTAAATAATTAAAATTTAAAAATTATTAAAAATTTGTTAATCAAATTAAGTATAGATTTTTTTAAATATATAATAACAGAATTTAAATTTTCTTTTGATGTAGCGATAATTTAAAATATATACAAAAACTATGTGATAATAAAAACAAAAATAAATTAAAGACTTCATTGCACCTTTATAATTAAGATATATCAAAAATAAAATAATTAAAATATTTAAAAAAATATAAGAATTTATTAATTGCAAAATCCTGGGGGTATTTGTGTCTTTTTATATGAAGTCAACACTCAAATAATAAATGGGCCGAGTGTGCTATTTAAATAATTTCACAGGGGGGTTTTTGCTAATTTATTTATCATATGGAGAGTTTTCGCTATTTAGAAATTACACAGGAGTACTTTTTGCAGTTTACTCTTTTTTAAAGTTGTGATTTGTCTGCTCCTCCCAATGGATTTTAACCTAAACTTTACCTAAATAAAACAACGGCACTTTACCTACAATATTTAGTATAATACATTACTAATATTTTGGAAGGCGCGGCGACGGTGTTGGGCTTGGATGATGGTGTGACGGAGGCGCTCGGTGATGGTGGTGGTGGTGGAGTGGATCTAGGGTTTGGTGGGGAAAATTAAAAAAAAAATCGATTTGAATGTCTACAGATGTCTGTGAGTGTCTATGGGTGTCTATTGTGTCTGGTGGCTAGGGTTTGTAGGAGTTAGGGTTTCAAGATGTCTGTGGGTGACCACGGATTACTACGGTTTCCTATGAGTTTCTGTAGATATCTACGATCGAAAAAATTAACAAACAAAAATCATAATTTTCAATTTATGTAGAAAAGAAGGGGGAAAAATAGATTTTTATATAATGAAAAAATACGGGAAAAAAAAAACGTGTTCCACGTAAAAACAATGCTAGATGCAAACTTAAAAATGTTAAATAATACCATAGTTCATCATAGTATATTTACAGTTTGGTGTAATTTCGAATTTGTGAGTGGAGGGGCATTTTTGGAATGAATTTAATAAATGATGTGAAGCAAATTTTAGTTAGACTTGTCATTTAGTTCTAATAAGGTTTGTCAACAGGGACTTATATCTTAAGACCCTAATTATAATACTAAGTAATATATTATACTATGATAATAAAATTCATTACTGATATTTAATTCAATAACAACATCAATATTTCTACAAATATGATAATACAATATAAAAGCTCAATTTTCTTAATATTAAATTGATTGTTAAAAAATAAAGCAATTAATAAATTAAAAAATAATAACAATAATGATTAAAATAATAATGAATAATTAAAAAAAATAGTAGTGAAACAAAAACAAAAGAAAAAAAAAATTAAGATGCCATTATGAAATAGGCTAAATAATAAAGAAAATAGTATACCGTTGTATTCAGATAAGAAAGAAAAAAAAAATAAAGATGGAGGAAGGATGCAAAGTGCCAAGGAATTTGTAATTGGAGGACGCGGAGAGCTATTTTGTTCAATTTAAGGTTTGCAAAGTGTCAAACAGTGCAATTTGAGGGTGCAAAGAGTCAATTACCCTAAAACCATATATTAATTGAGGGTGTTTTTCTTTATACTCTAATACTCTAATTTAATTTATATATATTATTTTTATTAAAGTACATACATCTATATTCATCATCTAACAAACTGGATTCTTACTTATATAAGTCGCGAATAAACAGTGTCCAACCAATTACCGTTAAAAAGAAAAAAAAAAAAGAAAAAAAAGGGTACTTAAACATTTTGTGCTTATATATATGTACTTCATTTATGAGATACTATGAAATTGTCAAATATAGTAAGATAAAGATACCAAATATGCATAGTTGTGGATATGAATATATAGTTAGCTTCCAAAACAAATTCAAGAATCTTTGGAGTCAATGGCAGGGCTCACCTGTTATGTTTTTTTTTTTTTCTTATTTAAATAAATAAATGCCAACCAATAGTTACGGATCATAATTAAATGGATGATTAATTTTGAGAAGTTAACACACATGCCCACTTGCACAAGTTGGTCAACACTAATCTATTTAAAGCGGCACTATATAAATATATGGGCAAACTACGGCCAACCCCTGCGTTATGGTCAAATTACGAAAATCCCCATCTAATTTGGATAATTACAGTCAACCCCTCAACTATGTATTATCATATGAAAGTATTCCTCCAGAGGTCAATTTAGGGATGTTAGATTGGTAAAACCGAACCGAAATTTCGGTACGTCAACATTTCATAGCGTTTACCGAACTGAATATACGATTTGGTTCGGTAAACAACAGAATTACATAAATATTATGTAAAAATATTTAAAATGAGGGGGTTGGTTGTAACTACCCAAATAGAAGGATTTTTTTTTGGTAATTTGACCAGACCTGAAGGGGGTGGCCGTAATTTGCCCTATATATTATCATTTACTTGCTATTAATATTGCGGATAAAATAGATTTTGTTTAAGGCTTTTCTATAATACAATTTGGCTCTCAAAGCAATCAAATTAAAATAAAATAAACAAGTCAGTAACACAATCTTAATGTATAACTAATTCAATACTAAGATACCATTTTATACTAATATTCAGTTGTGGAACTGAAAATTGATGCGATGAATCAAGGATTTTCAATGTTATTTTCTCCAAGTTGTTTCTAGGGGTATTTTTATAAGAAAATAATGCAATAACTTATAATTTAAAATGTATAAATTAAAACGTAACGCTGAAAGAGGTTGAAGATCGATGGGATTCTTCACGATCAACAAAATGTCAATGACTACGATCGAGGGATTCTTAAAATTATTTTCGTCGCAAATATATTTTGTGAGTTTTTCGGAGATCTTATATCATAAGAAAGATCATGTGAGAAAAGTCATTTTGTTTTAAGTGAAGTATTACATGTTTAATGTAGTTTTAAAAATTAAATATAATGATTAGTTTTTTATTATACATTGTTTTGGTTAAAATAAATTTTACAGCTATGACATTTTGAACTCAAAATATAAAAAATATTTATTGCGACAAAATATTTGGTGTTGGTAATAATATTTAAGTGTCGATATTTTCATAGAGATCATAATATAGTAGAACCATGAAAATCTACTTTAATATTTCAAAAGCATAGTTATGAAAAGAAATTCAAGAAGAAGGGAGATTATTTCAATTATCGGGATAAAATAAGAGAAAATTAATGTCAGATTGCATGAATTCATATATAACAATTTATTTTAGTTAGTTTAAAGTCTTATTTATTTTAATTTTTTTAACTAATTTTATGTCGTCATTTATATCGATACATAATGGTCTGTGAGATCTTACACCTGGTGAAATACACCATGTGATTTTAAATAGGGTTAATATGCTATGAGCCCCTCAAACGAAACCTAATTTCAACTAAATGACAAGTTCAAATTCATTTTTTTAATTAAATCCTTAATTTAAAATAATATATGAGCCACATCCCTAATTTTTTTTTAATCCCTATCTTGCCCTTATACCCTAAATTATATAACCTACATATTCTCGTTTCTCCAATTCAGATTTATTTCGTTCTTTTGGTTTCTCTCACGTTCTCTCTCTCTCCCTCCCTCTCTCACACGTTCTCTAATCTCTTTTTCCAATCTCGTTTTTTTTCTCCATCTCTCTCTAACCTCTCTATCTCCATACCTCTCTCTTGTTAATTAATTTGGTAATAGTCGAAGCCAAGGGTTGTGGTGGATGAGGAGGCGGCTGCGGGGGCTGTGGTGAAGGAGGCGGTGGCGGCTGGCTGTGTTTTGAGATGGTGGCGAGGTGTTGTGGGCGACGGCGGGGGCTGGGGTGGAGGAGGTGGCGGTGACGGGCTGTGTTTTGAGATGGTGGCGAGGTGTTGTGGACGGCGGCGGGGGCTGGGGTGGAGGAGGCTGCGACGGGGGGCTGGGATGGGGGAGGCGGCGGCGGCCTGTGGTGGTTGAGATGGCAGTGAGGTGTTGTGGGCGGCGGCGGGGGCTGTGGTGGAGCAATCGGCGCCGGTGGGCTGTGGTTGTCGAGATGGCAGCCGGTTGTGGTGGTCGAGATGGCGGCGGGATGTGGTTATGGTAGAGATTCGATCTTGATCTTCAAGAGATTTTTCTCGATTTTGGTTCAAAATCGTAAATCTGGGTTTTTCCAAAGTTGGTAGGTTACGGTTGCGACGACTGCAGATGTTGGCTGCTAGGGTTGACGAGGGTTGTGTGTTGTTGGCGGCTAGGGTTTGGTAGTACACCATAGTATACCATAGTATACCATAGTCTACTATAGTATTACAACAAATAAAATATTAAATATATATATATATATATATATATATATATATATATATATATATATATATATATATATATATATTGAATTATAAAAGAAAAACAAGTTTTGTTTTGTAATTTTTAATAATAGTGTAGAAACGATAGTACACCATAGTATAACATAGTACACCATAGTATACTATAGAATTTTTGAAGAAGAAAAAAAATCGTAATTTCAAAAACGATGTTATAAATAAGAAAAAAAGATTGTTTATAATAATATAAAATAATGCAAAGTGTAAATTGAAAAAATAAAGATGAGTGAAAGAGCATTTTCGGAATGAATTTAATAAAGGACTTGAAGCAAATGTTTAGTTAAACTTGTCATTTAGTTCTAATTAGTTTTTTCACTAGGGACCTATATATTAAAGCCCCTTTTAAATAATAGATCTACATAAATAATTAGTCACTGAACATACATACACACGTGTATTGTGTTATTATGTGTAGATTAATGGTGTAAAATTACGTGGACGAAGATTCTACAAAATCATACATAACGACAATATTAATTCTTGTAAGTATAACTTATAATTTTTATTTAATTAATGATACATTTATTATCTGTTAAGTACACATACAATGTATATCTGCTGCTTGCAGAATATAAAATAATTTACAAGAGAGTGGGATTAGAGACCAACACCATTGCTAAGTGTTAAAAGTGACGTTATCATAATTTGTCGTATACAAAATGAAATATTAAATTTGCATATAGTTGTGGATATTAAATATTTATGACAACATAATAATTTTTTTTTTTTAATTTTAAAATGACAGCACAAACTAAAAGTTGAAGCAACAATTGTTTTATGCTATCAATGAAATAAGAATCAAAAGAGGAATAAAGTAAAAATTCTTGGAAGAAGCATCCACCGTTCATTAAGAATTCTCTTCCACCAATTGAGAAATTAGTGGACCAATTTCACATTCAATATACAGTTATACAGACTTCTATAAATTAGTACAGTTAAAATTAGTAAGATTTTATTAATTTAGCAAAATGTTAAATTATCGAACAAATAATTTAATATGTGTTCAATGAATCGAAAGTAAAAACAAAAAATATTATTTAAGTGAGATTATTAATTTATCGAGAGTGTGCTGTATCTACACTGTTTCACCAATGGTCATCCACGTTAAATCTTTTTGCATAAAGCTTATAAATATCAACAATATAGGTATACAAATTATTGGTGTTTTGAAAGTCGAGCACGCACTATGATTATATATATATATATATATCAATAATCTTCTTTTAATAATTGGCTTATTGAAAATTAATTTTGTACATGGTTTTTGTTTTGATTCGAGGCCAAAAGTGGATTGTGATGTCATAAGTAATTGGTGTTGACAATTAAATATAATTAATCACGAGGTTCATGCTTTGTGTTGCGTAAGCACAATATTTAGGTCTCCAACCCATCTAGATAATTGTAATTAATGATGCCTTTTTTGTAAAAGTTGCCTAACTCTAATAATTATTATGGATAAATTACGGTCAACCCTGAAATAAGTTCAAATTACGAAAAACAATTACCTCTCACAGTTTAAATAATTATAAAAAAACCATAAAAAAAAAACAAAAATTAAAATAGTAAAAGATTCAAGATAACAAGAAAATATGGATCAGCCACAATTTATTTTTAATTTTTTTAATAGTTATTTATACTGTGAAGGGTGGTTTGTTTTGTAATTTTCGGACTTAGATCAAACTGTGTTAAGGTCAAAGTCTGAAAACTAACGGTAAGAGCTACGCAGAGACAATTTTTCAAGTACATTGAACAAATCGATGCAATCGAAAATACAATGAAATAAAGTGATATCGATCCAAAATACAAGGTGCAAAGCGAAATTTACCTTCCAAATAAGTACAAGAAGGATTTGTCTTCCAAACATAGCTTATACATTACAAGAGAAAAACTTTACTCCCTCCTTCCCTCAATAGTAGTCACTTTTGTTAGTTGCCCACATATTAAGAAACTCAATAAATATGCATAGATAATAGCAAAAAGTACAGTAAATTACTAAAATACCCATGTCATTAATTGATTTTTAAATAATTATATTTTTATTAATTATGAGTGAGAAATGGTAAAATTGAAAAAAATACAATTAATTATTCATTGGAATAGTGAAATGACAAATAATTTGAAATATGAAAAAATGGCGAAATTGACAAATATTAAGGAAAAAAGGGAGTATTTCGTAGACCTCGATTCTCTAAAATCTTTGTATCATGTTGGGGAGCAAAATTAATAAATTAGAATATATTAGCTGCATACATAGTGATACTTTCACTTGTATCCTAGCAAGAACATAACTTCCATGACAAATTATTATATAAAAATAATATTCCACACAATTTGGGGAAAATAATTTTAAAATTATGACATAAAATAATATTCCACACAATTTGGGAAAATTAATTTTAGGATATGAAGTTTTAACTCTGAAATTTTCCATCATAATGAAACTAATGAATTTTGGGCATACAAATTACTTCATGTGTTTCGTAATATCCGTCACTTTTAAGAATTTTTTTTGTTCCATATTATATGTCACTTTAGACTTCTAATACTGCATTAGTTATATTTTTTTTAATTATGTCTTTATCAAGTCTTTAACAGTCTCTTTGCATTAATTAATAAGGATATCTTGATCTAACAATATTTATTTTTCTCAATTGAAAATATATTTATTCAGCTTTTTTAATATTTATGCAAAGTTAAAAAACGAGACTTATTTAGAAACGGAGGGAGTAATATTTCATAAAGTTAAGGGTAAATTACAAACACCCCCTGAGGTATGGTCAAATTACAAAAATCCCCTCTTGTTTGGAAAATTACATCTACCCCCTCAACTATGATTTTTTCTTACACCTTTACCCTTATGGTGCCAAATTCAACATAATCATCTAGATTCTGTGAAATGTGCTCTAGTTTGTACTCGTTTTGTGTAAACATACAGTTTTCGATGCACCACAAACTGATATATACAAGTTAAAAATCACATATTATGATCATCTTGCTTCATAATGTAGAGTTTGAATGGGATAAAACGGGTACAAAAGTGATAATATTCCATATAATCTCGAAGATTCCACTAAATTTGAGGAGTTGAGGGGTGGTTGTAATTATCCAAACAAGAGAGGTGGTTTTGTAATTTGACCATACCTCAGGGAGGTGTTTGTAATTTACCCTAAAGTTAATAAAAAGATAGTACTAAAAAACATGTGGTGGTAATGGTGCACCCCACAATGAAACAAAAGTGGGTGTTGGGATGGTCCCAACCCCAAAATTTTAATTTAATTTAATTTAATTTTTATATTTAATTTTTTTTCTGTGGGACCAAACTTCACTCTCAGATTAGCTCACTCTCTCCGATGTCTACAGTTTTGAATTTTCAATCCACTTCCAAGGAGATGGACTAAACAATTTGTAATTCATTATTCAATAATTGTTCAATAATTTATTGAAATATACTATTACTTAGTTCAACATAGCATTTAATGAGAAAAAAACCAGCTCATAATACATCACATGATTTTTAATTGTTGATCAATTGCACATAATCAAATACTATCAGTATGTATAAGTGTATTTCGTGGATGATTATTTAACATCATCGGCGATTAAAAAAAAAAGCTAATTCCCGACTTTTTCGTCTATATATTGAAGCCCTAACACAAAGACTTATCGCATCCCATTTAAAAGTGATTTTATTCTTTTATTTCGAGTCCATTAAAATACAACTACTCTCTTTTTATGGGCACCACTAATCGATAGGCACCTTATTGGATTAAAAAAAAAAAAAAAAAAAGGTATTCCATGACGATAGACTAAAAAATGATTTACCTATTTGATACACCTCGTGAAATATAAGATAACTGGTATTTTGTATTATAGCTTTATTTACATACGATCGAGCATACGTACATATGCGCGGGCGAAAACAAGAGGCTTGGGGTCGTGTTGTCGCCCCTGCATAAAAGTTTATTTTTATTTGTGTAATTTAGTGTATTTGCAACCACGTCCCTCTTCTAATGCATAATTTTAAGGTTAAGTAATTCCAAATAGTTAATAATGACCACCATATGATATTTTAACTTGCTTGCATTATTTTAACAAAAATATTAAATACTTCATTATTTATTTATTTTTTCGGAAAGTACCTTCTAAACAATTTTGGGAAATTTTTAGTGGTGGAGGCTTTAGTGTGTGTCAAATCTTAGTCGAATATAGTTGTACAATGTTTGCGTAATTGTTGTGCTGCGTGTATTCTAATATGGTATCAGAGACAAGATTATAGGTTAAAATATACTATACGCACTTTACTAAACTTTGTAATTTGTTTGAATCAAATTTATTCGACAATGAATTTCAAATTCTTATATCTCAATTGGATGTAAAATAGTAAAATGCAATCTATATATATAAGTACTCATTTGACATCCTTATTACCCATGTTTTATTATGAGATTCTTGAATTTAAATGGAACATAATTAAATAATAATAACAATAATAATAATTAAATAAAGTTTATTGACACAAAAAAGAGCAATTTCTCCAAATGATTTGCCTTCCAAAATGTTATAGTACATGTACTACAAAGTAGTAGTACTTCTCAGGGGGCTGTGTGCAATTAATTAAGTTGGATTCCAAAATTTGGCCATCAACTTTAGCTGAATATAACATTAGCCCCACATGTACATATATTATTTTTTTATGGTGGTGGGGTACATTACATACGTACAATACAAACATACATACGCTAATCTACACGGCGGTGACTGTCTCGCCGGCGGCGGAGACTTTTTTTCCGGCAGCGGTGGTTCCAGCTGATGCTTCTTTCTTGGACGCCAATGAACACTTTTTCTCTTTCCTCTCATCTTGTGTCATCTGGTTTTGTCTGCACTCTAGGCTGCAGAAAGCACTATCACCTCTGCCAAAAATAAATAAAATTAATTTAATTAAGAAATATCATTTTTTTTTTCTTATTTTACTTTTATTAGTGTTTTGCTAATTAATTGTTTTGTTACTTTTATTAGTATATACGTGTATATATATATAAATAGTAGAACCTCCATAAATTAACAATCTCATTTAAATAATAATTTGGTCTGCAAATGACTCGGTAGAGAATGTATTAAATTATTAATTTGATAATTTAATATTTGCTTAAATGAATGCAATTTTGATTTATCCGACTGACTCGTATTAATTTAGAGAGGTTTTACTGTATATACCTATACATGAATATGTCGCGGCCAGGGACGAGGCGGCGTTGACAGAGGAAACAAACCCTCAAGAACTGTGCAGTTTGGACGAAATCCGCCGAGTTGCGGCGGTGGGATCTTGGAGAGGCGGCGGCGGCGGCGGCACCGACGTTGAAGGGGTTGTGAGGATCCAACGGCTGATAAACAGCGTCAGCGCCGCCGCCGGTGAAATCCAAGGTGAACTCAGTCATGCTTGTTGTCCTCTTCATCGGTGGACGGCCTCTCTTTCCTAACATCATCTTTTCTTTAGGGAATAATTAATAATAAACAGTATAAATCACACACACACACACACACTATTTATATGTATATATATATGGTTGTGTACGTATGTGTGTTATCTAAACATCTTTTTTCTAGAGAGAGAGGGGTTAGAAAGAGAGAGAGGGTGGGAGGAGGAGGAGGAGGAGGGAGGAGAAGAGGGAAGGAGAAGTGAGAGAGAGATGGGAAGATAAAGAAGGAGAGGGGAATTGTGGACCGTTGATTTCTTTATTTAGATTTTGATTGAAAATAATTGCATTATGAATTATGATGTTGCCCAACAAGCAAGCACTGCTATTATTTTATTCAATTAATATATATATTACCGGAATCACTGACAAACTTTTGTAGGAATCTTTTTATTGGTTTTTTTTTTTAAGTTGGATCTACCTTAGAATACAGTAAATTTTTCAATTAATTATATTGATACACTGGATAAACATATGCTCTCGTGTAATCATACGAGAGACGTAAATGTATATTACAAACTCGACCTAACGATTATTGACAAGGGAATTCGAACTTAGATCAATTGATACAAACTCACTTGCTCCAATTGCTAAATCATCCCTTCCAAGAAGATCAAATTTTCGTTACACAAGAATGGAGAATGCACTATATTAGGGTAAATTACGCATACACCTCTGAAGTATGCTAAAATAATTGTTAAGTCCATGTGGTCATCATATCACCCCTTGAAATATTGTTAGAAACTCTAACGGGATAATGCAATAGATACATTACTCCGATAGAATTCTAATGTACTATTAGTTTCATGAAGTCGTTGAGACAACATGGAGCTAGGGGTGATTTAAAAAATGTTGGGGGAACCATGTTTACCCCTAGCTCTATATTGTCTCAATCACTTCCTGAAATCAATAGTTCATTAGAATCTTATTGAAATAACGTATTCAATGCATTATACCGTCAAAGTTTCTAACAATGTTTCAGGGGGTTTGATTGTAATTACCAATACCACAGGAACATCAAAATTATTTAAATACATCTCAGGGGTGTAAGTGTAATTTACCCCCAATACATTAATTAAAGTTCCCTTTTCCCCACTAAAGTCTCCAAACCTAATTTGAAGGGACTGAGGGGCTAATCAGTCCCATTGAAAAAAACTTTGATATGCACTCTTTAGTCTTTACTTTTGGAAAAATGTTATATATTTAACTTTCATGTTGAAAATATGAAACTACTCGTACCTTTAATTAAAGGGCAATTTCTATAGTTGACTACTTATTAACAAATAGGTCTAGATATAAAAAAGAAAAAGAAAAGTAATCTAAAAAAGCCAAAATGACAACTAAGATTATAGGGTAAATTACACCCACATCCCTAAAGGTATGGTAAAATAGTTTTAAGGTCTCTATGGTATCGGTAATTACACTCACCCCCTTGAAACATAGTTAGAAACTCTAATGGGATAATGTATTGGATACGTTATTCCGATACAGTTTTAAATGACTATTAGTTTCCGGAAGTGGTTGAGACAACAAAGAGCTATGCGTGATTTAAGAAATGTTGGAAGAGCCATGTCACCTCATAATTCTATGTTGTCTCCACCACTAGCTAAAAATAATTGTTCATTAGAACTCTATCGGAATAACGTATCCAATGAATTATCCCATTAGCTTTTCTAACTATGTTTTAGGGGGTGGGTGTAATTATCGATATCACGTGGACCTTAAAGTTATTTAAGCATACCTCAGGGGTGTGGGTGTAATTTACCCAAGATTATATTTTTGCCTAAAAAACCGTCAAAGACATAAACGTCCCTCAAGTTATAATGTATTACAATTTCATCCCTCAAATCTTAGTTTCACTAATTAATCAATTTCGACCAATAACCGCAATTTGGTTATTTCTATGCTACACCTGGTGAAGACTACATCACGTGATTTTTTACCGTTGATCCACACACACCTATGTATGTGTGTATTCGTGTGTATATGCGTACTGATTAATAAAGGTTTCAGTGCCTTACTTCTATAGTACATATCTCCAAAGCTTTACTATAATTCAATGGGGATCGGAAATGATAGTACTTTAATATAGATCGTTTAGTATCTTTATATAATTGAAAATGCATTTCGACAGCCCGCGAAGTGAAGACCAACTAGTAGTCACCGCGAACATCATTTACGCACATTATATTCATCATCGTGGCCATCGTTAATGTCGACTGCACTCATTTTCATTGTCAAAACACAACTCAAAGTCTCTGATAAGGAACGTCAAATTGGATTCGTGTTGCAAAATAACTATTTAATTCGGAGAAGAGTTATTAATGGGCATTGGTGGAAATATCGAAAGAAAATATGGAAAAATAAGGGTTTTCGACGAACTCAAATTGTATTTGAGTACGAAACGAACTATATCTCAAGTGAAACGGCGCAAGAAACAAAACTCATGAGCCAAGCTCATGAATCACGTCAAATTTCAGCAATCCAACGTCGTTTAGACTCCCAAAAGTTTGTTTTTGTTATTTTAGGCAAGTTTTAGAAAATTAATATCAAATCATAGAAAAATCGGATTAGGATTCCGTAAATTGGGTTGTTCCCAAAATTACGAGATCTACTAGAATCAAACTCTAACTCGATTTTGCCGTTTTGGTAAAAAAAAAAAAAAATCGAATTTTAATAAAATATATAGAGTTTTCTCTATTTTTCTGGTGGATTCCAGAGTTTTCGGTGGATTCCGAATGTTATTTTGTTCTATAGGATTAATTCGTAGAAATTAATTCTTTACCGTGCTTCCGTTCTGCGTCAGTTGGTATCAGAGCGAGGTTTTTCCTGGTTAGATGGCGAAAGGTGCGAAACATGGAGACAACAACTACGTTGGCGATGACCGCGAGGTTGAAAAACTGCAAAATCTGCGGTTGGTGCGCAAGGGATTTGCCCTTGACAACAACAACAGAAGGACCGAATCTAGCATGATGATTGCCGATGGTGTAGCCCGATATGTTAGACACAATTATCATGGACCTATTCAAATTCAATCAAGGTATGACGACTATTCAAAGGTGAGCGGCAACTCTGATTTTGAAGAAAATCCGCCTATAAAGAGGCAAAAGGATCGTGATAAATATCGGGTAAGAGCTGAAATTCCTTCTTTTAGTAGAAATTTTCTTGAAGTTGAGGATTTTATCGATTGGGTGTCAGAAGTCGAAAATTATTTTGAATTGATGGATATTTTACCGAATAAGATGGTAAAATTGGTTCGGTGTGAGTTAAAGGGTTGTGCAGCCGCATGGTGGGATGAAATACAGAGGAAAAGAGCTAGACAAGAAAAATTTTCAATCCAATCATGGAGGAGGATGAGAAAAATGTTGATGGATCGTTTTTTACCCCTAGGTTATGAGCAACGTCTATTTCAACTATATCGTAATTGTTCGCAAGGGAGTAGATCTGTTAACAAGTATACTGCTGAGTTTGAGAGAATAGCAAACTTAAATAACCTTCAAGAATCCGAAAGTACGGAAATTTCACGGTACTTGGCAGGTTTGAATATTTCAATACGTCTTAGGATGGGGTGGCGTATATTCTACACCCTTGAAGAGGCTCAAGAGTTAGCATGGAGTGCGGAATATTATGAGCGAATTAAATAGTGCTTCTAGAAAAACTGAAGATGCTCCACCTGTTGTCAAAGTTGAGGAGGCACAGGATACTTCGTTCGTTATTCAACCTCCAAATTTGGTGGAGGATCATGACGTAGGAGTTGACGAAGTTGAAGAGGAAATTATCGTAAAAGTTAAAAGTAGCGTAGCTATTATTAACGATGACATTAACGAAATCAAAGTGAACATCGACGAAGTTGAAGGGACAGCCAACGAGTTTGAAGCGAGCATCAACAAAGTTGAAGAGAGCGACAATGGGGTAGAAGACAATGTTAGCAAGCTTGAAGAAGAAGTCGACGAGTTTAAAGAGGGTGTTACAAGTAAATTTGAGGAAGATTTTGAAGTTGCAGAATTTGTTCAAGAAGAGGAAGGTGCACGAGAAGATAAAGAACAAGTGGATTGCGTTGAAGTATGTGATCTAATTGTAGATAGTGTTTGCTGTGAAGTTCTTGTATCGGAGAAATTGGTGGAGCCATTGAAATTTTCGATTAAGAAGCCAATTTTTCCAACGCCTCGTTTGGATGAAGATTTTGTAAGCGAGATTTTTGTGCTGGGAATATTGGTGAAGCACTTGAAGTTGTTTGCAAAGAAATATGCATCGCTATATTTTGATCATAGCTCGAGGTCGAGCTCTTTTGAAGAAGAGGAGATTGATAAGGAACGTCAAATTGGATTCGTGTTGCAAAATAACTATTTAATTCGGAAAAGAGTTATTAATGGGCATTGGTGGAAATATCGAAAGAAATTATGGAAAAATAAGGGTTTTCGACGAAGTCAAGTTGTATTTGAGTACGAAACGAACTCTATCTCAAGTGAAACGGCGCAAGGAACAAAACTCATGAGCAAAGCTCATGAATCACGTCAAATTTCAGCAATCCAACGTCGTTTAGACTCCCAAAAGTTTGTTTTTGCTATTTTAGGCAAGTTTTAGAAAATTAATATCAAATCATAGAAAATTCGGATTAGGATTCCGTAAATTGGGTTGTTCCCAAAATTACGAGATCTACTAGAATCAAACTCTAACTCGATTTTGCCGTTTTTGGTAAAAAAAAAGATATTTGAATTTTAATAAAATATATAGAGTTTTCTCTATTTTTCTGGTGGATTCCAGAATTTTCGGTGGATTCCGAATGTTATTTTGTTCTATAGGATTAATTCGTAGAAATTAATTCTTTATCGTGCTTCCGTTCTGCGTCAGTCTCAAACCATATCCACCACCACATCTTCGTCACAACTGCTTGTCACAAGCAATCTTTCACGAGATGCCAAGTATTGGAAAACTAACTAGTTTAATATAGAAACGTAGAGTTCCATTAAAGTCGAGTCGTTTTTAACATAAATGATGTGTCGAAATATGGACAAATGGGAGTTTAACTCCGAAAGAAGCACTTCATGAAGCCTCCCAGAATTTGATTGGTGTATTTATTCCATTTGAAGGAAGAAGAAAACTTATCTTTAGAGGACAATCGACACACAGTTACTTACGGTAAATTAGATAAACTCAGAAAAAAAGAAAAAAAAAACATTGAAATCGATTTTTATTGATCAATACAAATTGTCTCCCAGGATCTATAGTTGCCTCAAAAGGTCGTTCTTTGTACCGATAACTTCCAAGTTCTTAATTGGAAATTGAGTTTGGTTCACCATTAATTAAGCATTAATAAAATTGTGGAAAGAAAGATTGTGAATACTTAATAAGATTTCAAATTAATCTCCTTATACTTTTGAAGTATTAGAAATCCCTAAATTAATTTCTACTAGCATTTTTCCCCCGTGCGATGCACGGGTTATTATTTAAATAGTGAAAAAAAATAATCAATTTAATACATAATAAGAAAATATAGTACACTAATATAGTAAAATTTTAAAAATGTAGTATTATTCATATTTATATAACATTAGTTTTTTTTAAATCTTACATATTAAGATTTATAATACAAATAAATTTACTAAGATTTAACAAATCGAATTTGTAGCTTTATCAATTAAGATTTGAGATATATTGATGAAAAATAGGAGATTAATAATTGTTAAAAATTATAGTTAGAAATTAGTAGAGAAAAATATTAAAAATAAATAATTACAGAAATACCATTAGAGTTTTTTTAGGGTTGTCCAGCGTTTCTTTCTTTTATATATAAGATATATAAATATATAACTTTTTTTTCTTCTCCGCCACTGGTGACGCACGTGCATCATTCTAGTATTTCGAACGCTTAATTAGCAAGACTTCATTTTCGTAAGATATTAAATTACAGAATATATATATATATATATATATATGTATATATATATATATATGTATATATATATATATATATGTATATATATATATATATATGTATATATATATATATATATATGTATATATATATATATATATATGTATATATATATATATATGTATATATATATATATATATATATATATATATATATATAATCAGAGCCTTATATAGCTCTTTTCAATCATCCACTTGAAACTCCAGTACTTTTGTTCACACTTGTAAGACCAATAAGCCCATCCAAACGTGGCCTTCCCATACACCTCTAGCTGAGCTTCGGCAAATCTCCGATATTCATGCACCGAAGCATTTCGAACATATAAATCGGCTGTCCATTCACCTGCAAAATCAGTTCAAGCTCCGATCCTATCATACATTTCGAAAAACGAGCGAAATAAAAAAAAAATGTATTAGAGATGCAATAATTATCGCTCGTAGTCGTTTACTCTTACCAACGAAGCTTAGAGGTCCGCCATCTCGACTCAATTCCCGCAACTGCTTCGACCGTCTCTTGTAGATGAATTCGACGTTTTGCCGACCGGTCAAGCCCCGGAAATAATCGGAATAACGATTGTAGTAATGCACGTCTATCACCGAGCGGTTAAGGCCCGCAGCAAACGGAACGAGCTCTGTATCGTTTGCTTCTCCCAATCTATTCGATAGGATTACGTAAGCGCTGGGAGTGTACATTCTCACCGCGTCGTAACCGGATTTGTAGTACTTTATCAAGCTGTCCAAAGCCACACCTGGCGCTAGTGGCTCGTTCATTAACTCGATCGCTCCTAGACTTGGATGATCGGCATACCTGATTAAAGATTTGTTTCTCGATTAATAGTGTGTTCGACTGATTTATATTTTTTGCATTGTGTTTGTTTAAAATTGAAATTTATTAAAAAAATTATAAGGGGTAGTTTTGTCATTTCATCTACGTCAACAGCCAATCTCTAATTTGGGTGGTGTTTGAAAAGCTTATTTAAAAGCAGAAGTTAGTGATTGTGAATTAAGTTGGAATTAAGTGTTTAATTGTAAAAGTTGGGGTGTTTTCAAATTAGCTTGAAAATAAACTAAAATAGAAAAAGCGGGTACATGGGTGCTTTTAAAATTATAGCTTAAAACAGCTTATTTTAAGATAAGCAAAAGCATAAGTTTGTTTTGCAAACACCTAAAAAACTGATTATGTGCAGAAAAAGCTCATAATCTATTTCTAAAAACATTTGCAAACACCAACTTAAGGGACAGTGTGCTGTATAAAACATGTACAACATAGGGATCCTAGATAAATTTTTTAAGCGCGAGGGTTTTTTCGGGCATTTAAGATTAAAGGGGGGGGGGCGAGCAATTAACTTAAATTAAGAAGAGAGATTTTAGAACCTTTTGGCTAAGAAGTCTACGACGGAAACAGTTTCCGGTATTTTTGAATCATCCCATTCGATAAATCCGTCCCGTGTTCCGCTGTGATGGTTACCGTTCTGCGATCCCGGAACTGCGTGTAGATCCAAGATCACCTTCATATTGTGGTTACTACGGGAAAGAAAAACGGGGAAAACGGAAATAGTTTAATTTCAAGATTTATAATTGAATGCAAAACAAAATGAATCTAAGACGAAAAAAAATAAAGAAAATAACACATTAAAAAAAAGATGCGTACAGAGCCCATTCGAAAGCATCGTCTAAAGATTGCAAAGAACCCCCTACAAAAGGCTTTGGTGGAACGAGACCGTACGCAATCCACCATCCAACCGGAATTCTAACGGCATTCAAACCGTGCCGAGACATAAATTCAAAATCGTCTTCCACAATATACGTGCTCCAATGATTCTGCAATTATTTGCCAACTTTAGCAATATACACCAAAAAAATATTGGATATATAAATAAATAAAGGGTAAATTACAACTACCCCTGAGGTATGGTCAATTTACGAATTTGACAATACCTCAGGGGTTGTTGTAATTTACCCATAAATAAATAAAAACAGAAATGTGGACATTTTTACCCTCAATATTTTCGAAGCTTCTTCTAAACCATAACCGTTGGTTAACTGGTATTCGCCTTGCACCGTTTTGATTACATGCATTTCGAATACAGAGGGATCTTCATCCTCCCACTCGTCGGAACTTCCCGAGTAATCAGCCGTTACGGAGTTTTCGTTTTCTGCCTTTTTGCAGCCCAAAAAAAATAAATGCATATATACATAAGAAACAAGAAAAGTTTTTATTACCGTGCTAGAGATTGGTTTTTACTTTAATTTACCTGAAGAAAAAGGCCGTTGGATGCTTGGATACGCACTCGGCGTGGATTGTCGACATTCGATACTATTCTGAAAGTTTCGGTTGTACCTGGTTCGGCTGCACCTGCCAACACTTTATAATTCCCTTCGCCTTGAGCACTACTACTAAGCCCGATGAAATCTTTGTTCACAACTCGGAAATTGAAGGTGGTTTCGTTTATTCTCCATAACTGCAGATTAATCAAATATATAACATTGAATAAGATGAAAAACGACTACACGAAGAAAAAAATAATAAAGAGCGTAAAACGGACCCTGAAGGTTTCCCAGGTTTTCGGAATGTTGCGATTGGCTACCAGAGACGAACCGCCGCCGTGTTCTGCACATAGGTACTTGTTGAGACTTACGGACTTGAAATGCACTTGTGTTCCGTCCTAATATCGATTTTCAAACCATGAGATCGAACTTGATAATTTTTTGCATAATGTAAGAAAGATGAAAAGTTTGATGTCATAATTCATAATTTTAAAATGATGTTATTCTCAAAGTACTAGCTTATTTGGTTTCCGGTTTCGGGTTTCGGTTTCAGTTCGCGTTTCGGGTTTTTGGGTTTCAGGTTTTGGATTTCGGGTTTTTCAGTTTCGGGTTTCAGGTCTCATGTTTCGGATATCGGATTTTCGGGTTTTTCAGTTTCGGGTTTCAGGTCTCATGTTTCGGATATCGGGTTTTCGGGTTTTTCAGTTTCGGGTTTCAGGTCTCATGTTTCGGATATTGGGTTTTCGGGTTTTTCCATTTTAGGTTTTCCGGTTTCGGGTTCAGTTTTATCAAGTTTCGGGTTCAGTTTTATCGGTTTCGGGTTTCGGGTTGAGATTTATCGGTTTCGGATTCAGTTTCAGATTCGGATCACGAAGAAAGATAACTTTAGAGGAATGAGGAATAAACTTACTAAGAGAAAATAAGCATCCAAATTAACAGATGAAAATATCCTCACTCAGTTAATTACTACATAGCTGCATTTTTCGAAAAAAAAATTACAAAAAATAGTGAATAATTTAAAATTATTTTATAATGCATACGAAATAAAAATTAAAAAAAAAAAAAAAACCCAAAATTTAATCAATCTCCATGATTTCTGCTATATTCACAGGAACCAAATTTGTATCGATCTGGGGATTGGGTGAGTATAAAGTAACATCATAAATTAATCAATTGAAAAAAAATATAAAAAACTCATATTTGTACCAACCAATTACAGCATTCAATCATTCAATCAGAACAGAGAGAGAGAGAGAGAGAGAGAGAGAGAGAGAGAGAGAGAGAGAGAGAGAGAGAGAGAGAGAGAGAGAGAAACCAGAAGATCTTTGTTGGGAATATTATGAAAGAGAGAAGGAGTCATCCAGCCTTCAATAACAAGCCATCCCCCCAAATTCACCGCCTTAAACGGCAAACCATCGCCGCCGCATCGGACCACCACAACCCATTCAAACAACCATAATACTAATAAAGCTGCAAATCTGTGCTGCTCCCTTTTCATTCCTTTTTTCAATAAATTTTACCAAATTATTTTGGCTTTTTCTACTTTTATTACTTGATGATGATAACGTTGATGAAAAAGAAAGTGAAAAGGTGGAATAATACTACAGAGAAAGTGGAGGGAAAATAAATATAAATTAAAATTGAGCCGTTGGAGAGAAATCCATAATGTATTAACTCACCCACGCTCCTCTGCTAAAATACAGCGTGGTTAGTATTGTTGTTACTTGTTACTTGTCGTTTTATTTAGTTATAAATTGGGCAATTTACGGCCACATCCTTGATGTAAGATTAAATTACGAAAAAACCCCCTCTTGTTTGGGTAATTATGACCATCCCTCGATTATGTAATGTCTTACGAAAAATTCACTCCTTCCGTAGGTAAATTTATCACCGTAAGTCTAGAAGTGTAAGAGAAAAAATATTTGAGAGATGGCTGTAATTACCTAAACATGAGATTTTTTTTTGTAATTTGATCTTACCTCAGGGATGACTGTAATTTGCCCTAGTTAAAGTTCATGATTAGTTAAACAATTAGTTTTATTGTTCTATATAAAATTAAAAAAAGAAAAAAAAACAGTTAGTTTTATTTGATGTTTAGTTTATGAAATAATTTTCAGTTCGTTCCACAATTATAACAAAAATGAACTCTTATATTTTCTTATACAATTGAATTATTATAAATAATCTTATCTTAAAAATGAAACGAGCTCGTATGTCTCGTTTGGTTGGGGAGATTAGTTATGACTAACCAAATACTTGAACTTTGTTTGATGTTTTATATTCTCAATAACTTGCCGAATCAATCGTAAATATTATGTTATTGTGGCTTATATTGCTTGTTAATGAACTATTTTGTTGGATGTTCCGGGGTCCGATAAAAAAAATTGGGTTTTTATTAAATTATTGAATCATATTTTGACTAATTTTATTTTGACAATAAAACGAGGCTTTAGTATAAAATTTTGTCTGGATATTAACAGTGGCGAAACCAGGATTTCATCACTGGGGGAGCCGAATATGCATTAAAAATAACGTAAAAATTTAGTGAAAATAAGTATTCCTCCAACACTGGTGAAACTAAGATGTTGCTACATGGTGGACTTAATTTTTTTGGGGGTTAGATGCACTAAATAACCAAAAATTGGTGGACTTAATAATATAAAGATGTAATAGAGTGAAGATTTTTACAATTGAGGATAGCTTGATTCCATCACTTTTAAAGGGTGGATTCGCTCCTGGTTCCAATTCACAATTCATAATATTTTTATCCTACTTATTAGATCCATTAATTATGGAAGGAAAATACAAAGGCAAAAAAAATTGTACATACATGTATAGTAGTAAAAAAAAATTAAAATTTGAGGGAGGGGGGACCATTGGCCCCTCCCCTACACTGGCTTCCTCACTGGTTGTGAAAATAGAGGTAGTCAAAATAGGATTATGTAGTTTTACGAGAACTCAATTATAAACTTAAACTATAGTAGGATTATAATTCTCAAGGTGAGCTTACACATATTAGGGGTTCGAATAAATAACATGCATCACACTCTTAAATATATATATAAACTTTAATTAAATTGCATAAATTTTCATTCCTTAGTTTCAATTTTCATTCATCATTTCAATTTTCAATTCAATATCCTCCATTTTCACTAGTTACATCCATTTTCAAAAAACTCCCAAGTCCTTAAATTAAATTTAGATCGTTATCATCACATCACAAGATTTCCCGTTTTTCTGATTTTCAGATCTTTTCTTTTCTCCACCTCCAAAAGATAATACAAAAGCAAAATCGCAAAAACTAATTGTTATGAAAATCCAAGAAACATGAATATTATCAAGTCGATGAACACAATTACAAAATCGACTTTTAACTGATACTCGATTAAAAAAAAAAAGATGAGAGAATAGCCAACAAACCTTAGTCGATTGCACCCTAACTCTTGAGTGGACTTGCCCCTGACCACATATCCAAGTCGGGGTGAAGGAACGGTAAAATAGATGTTTAGACATATTAATAACCACCACTAAACACTAACACCATTTCAATTTAGAACAATGAAATTTTGACATTTTATTAAAAAAAATCCCCTATTAGGGTGCTTAGACACTAAAATTAGAAATAATACCTTTAATTGTGCATGGAAACCAAGTGTGTTTGGTGATGGTGGTGGGGATGTAGGCACAAAATGTTTTAGTTTTTTTTTCTTCAATTTATTTTAATTAAGATCTATGTGCACTGTTAGGTATAAACTAATTTCCAATTTTAACTAGGGGTGTAAATGAGCCGAGCCGACTCGTGAGCTCGAAGAGCCGGCTCGTAAAAAGCTCGAACTCGGACTCGAGATTTTCGAGCTCGAGCTCGAGCTCGCGAGCTCGAGCTTTCTGATGAGCCGAGCTCGAGCCGGTTTTCAGTTGTTCATGAGCTCGCGAGCCGGCTCGCGAGCCGGATTTATTATTATTTTTTTATTATTTTTTTTATTTTTTATATGTTATTTTTATTTAAATAATGTATAATAATGTAAAATATTATAGAAATAAATACAAATATTAAAAATATATATAATTACAATTTAGTTTTTATTTTTTATTTTTTAAAATAATTTTTAATAATAAAATAATAATTAAAAAAATATTTAAAAAAAAAAATAAAAAAAAAATACAATGGGCTCGAGCTCGAGCTCGACAAAACTTACACGAGCTCGAGCTCGAGCCAAAAAAAGAGGAGCTCGTGAGCTCGAGCTCGAGCTCGAGCTCGACAAAATAAACTCGAGCCAGCCAAAAGAGGCGAGCTCGGCTCGAGCTCGGCTCGTTTACACCCCTAATTTTAACAATGTCCAATTTTAATTTTTAAACTAATTTCCAAACAAATTAGGTATTCTTAATTTTGTAGTTCTTGGAGGTGCGGGGAATCGAACCCCGTGCCTCTCGCATGCGAAGCGAGCGCTCTACCATATGAGCTACACCCCCATTGTTGAGTAGAGGATAGTAGGACCTTTAAAGATATATAAATTAATTGGTAAAATAGAAACTTAAATAATAATATTAAAATAAATACTATTTATTCAATAAATTGGATTGGTTAATACGAATTGGTTTTCTGTTACGATAAATTGATGGAACAATAGTTGGTCCAATAGCTGCTTCAGCGGTGGCAATAACTATAACAAAAATTGAAAAAATGTCTCCTCTTAGAGCAAGTCCAATGCTAAATAACAAAATTTAATTATCAAATAAATTATTTGATATTTGAGTTAATATTTTACTATTGTTTAAAATTCATCTACTCCAACCATGGTTATCAAATTAATTATCAATTGGAAGTTTATGGGTGATTTTATTTGTAATTGTCACATGTCCACTTTTGATTGGATGTTTAGATAGTTACACTTTTGATAACTCAATTTTCAACAAGTATTTTTTACATTCCAAAAGTTGAATTATCAAAATAGAACCCTAATTTGATAATCCCATTGGAGTTAAAAATTTCTATTTTTTGATATATAAATAGTGGTTAATGATTTGAATACCATGTTTGATAACCCATTGGAGTTGCTCTTAATTGACGATTATCAAAAATATCATAAAATGTTACAAAATTGATATTCACTGAATTTAATAAAAGTTTAAGGCACACAAGGGCTCTACCCATATTTTGACTTGTGATCAATTCATAAATACATATAGAAAATAAATAGGCACTTAAATCAAGTATATGTTTGAGCATTGTTTTCGAACTCCTTATCAATCGTGATTAATTTCAATCTGAACAGTAATTCACTCGATCCGATTCTAACAAATATGGAACGAAACAAGGGAATAGGTTGGTAATAGATCATAAAAGGATTATAACATCCATTTTTAGACAAGAATTCTAATAAAATAAAAGGACTATAACATTCATTATATTTTCCATTGATTCAGGCACCTAATAGTTTTAGAGAACGTTCTTGATGGAAAAAATGTGAATGAAGGGCCCCAATGAGTTGAATTGGGTCCATGAATCTAAGAAATAGCGAAAACTCTCGATCTCTCTCAGTTCGAAAATCCAGGATTATAATTGATGTCCTTTTATTGATTCCTCCTAAATTGCATTGATTGACCTTAAATATTTCATTTCAATTGGAATTTGGTTATTCACCATGTACGAGGATCACCGCTCATAATCCATGGTTAAATGGTAAAGCGCCCAACTCATAATCGCCGGATTCGTAGCTTCAATTCCTACTGGATGCACACCAATGGGACCCTCCAATACCTATATTGGAATTGGCTCTGTATGAGAATCTCATCATCCATACATAACGAGCATACATAACGAATAGGGATGGTATATTGATATCATAATATTTGAACCGTAAAAAATGGTATTTTTATTGAGACTAGAACTCATAGGGAAAAAAATCGATTTATGGATGATTGCAAGATACTAGTTATTTAAAATTCGACGAGTGCGTTACTGGAATCTATCGTCCTAATATTTTGATAACCAATTTTAATTTTTAAAAATAATTCCCAAAAAATTGGTTTTTCGAAAAAAAAAAAATATTTGTAATAAATCTTATTTGAACTAATGAAGGTTACTAAAAAAAAGTGCCTGGTACTTAACACCTAATAATATAAGTTAGTGAAGGTCCATGTGTAATAATAACATCATAAAATTTTGATATCCAGTTTTAATTTATAAAAATAATTCACAAATATAAATAGGGTAGTATTCTAATTCGAAAACGTTAAGTTAGTGAAGGTCCATGTGTAATAATAACATCATAAAATTTTGATATCCAGTTTTAATTTATAAAAATAATTCACAAATATAAATAGGGTAGTATTCTAATTCGAAAACGTTATTACTTCTAATAATTGATGGAGGTGCGGGGAATCGAACCCCGTGCCTCTCGCATGCGAAGCGAGCGCTCTACCATATGAGCTACACCCCCATTGTTGAACAGATAATACTCGGACATATAAATAAAAACTTAGAAAACTGACGAACACCGGATTTATTATAGTTCCTATTTTCCTAACATTGTTTATTATAGGTTTTATCAGTTGACTATTTTTTAATTAAGAACGGGCTGATGGAATTAATTCTTATAATTATACTACATACACTTTGGGTCAAGATATACACAATGAATTATTTCATCTTTTTGCCATATTTTGGTTTTCGGATCTCATCGATCCCTTGTCCCATACTTGGAATGCAGCCATCATCGATAAGAATTAATTTTTTGGCCTATTGATAGGAATCGCATATGCGTTGTACCGGTACGCAATTTTAACGTGGATAATAGGTGGATCTGGCATCTCACACCCAACGGCAATTTCACGGTGCTTTCGGGTTATTATCTCCATGTACTTTCAATGATTTCTAATTCCACATGAACGCGGGTGATGGATGCATAGCATCGAGTAGTTGAGTTATTAAAGCAAACTGGAAAATGATATGGAAGTTATCTCTTCACTCGAAGGTGTTCGCACATTCTGCCCACGAAGTCGGAGCTCTTTAGACGAAAAATCACAGCTGAACCAATTTGCCGTAAATGTGGAACGGAGCGAGAAACAACTATGCCCTGTTGGAGACATATTGAGTTGGAAAAAGAATTACTTGCACGATTTTACACACAACCAAATACCAACCACATTGGCCCGAAATCAACAGCACCCTTCCTCGTGGGTTCCACCGACTAAAGGGGTGGTGTAGATTAACGTTGATGCGGCCTTCCTAATGGGACAAAACTACCATGCATGCAACGGCACTTATTGCTCGTGACTGGGGAGGTGAAATGCGTCTGGTGGAGTGTCTATAAGATTGGTGGTCGACTGGTCGTCCAATGGTGGTGGATGGCGAAACGCATGCGATTCTTAGAGCGCTTATTACAGCAAAAGAGAAGGGGTGGGATGAGATAGTGATTGAAGGGGACAACCTTCAGGTGATTTCGGCACTTCGAACAAGGAACTCATCATCTCTACCGTTTAAATATTGCTAGTCCTTTTAAAAGTTGTCATTTTAAGTTTGTTAAACTTTCGGAAAATTGCTTGGCCTATACCGTTGTTACTCGATATGGCCATACTTGTACTGAAGGATTTTTTATCCGCTCCGATTTGGCGAATATTGCCTAATAATATTATTAGTCATCTTTTCCTCAAAAAAGAAAAAAAAAATCTTTTTGACATATTATATTATTGGGTTTATTTGAGATACCCTCACTAACTTACATAATGTGGGATAAGTTCAAGTCTTTTTATGTTTTTGAGTAAAACCTATTGTTGTAATTTGTCGGTTTCATTTGATATAAACCAAAATAATTAGTTTATACCATTTTTAGCCTTTCAAACGTTAATTAGGGTTTGTTTAATCTTATTTATTTTGATTACTTATTTTTATTTATTTATTATTAAAAAATATTTTTTTAATTTTTTTTACGGCAGTGGCCTGGGTGGTCTGAGCACCAGTTACCTGACTCAGCATTAGTTAACTTCAAATTAGTTGACATTCTTTTTTTTTTTTCCTTTTATCTTTTAAAAAAAAAAATTGTCGACAACGGGTCATCGGAATTCCCATTAGCTGACTCAACATTAATTAAATTCAACATTAATTAGTTGACATGTGACATTCCATTTTTTATTTTTTTTACCTTTTTTTTATCTTTTAAATTTTTTTCTGATATTTGAAGCACACTTCAGACTTTAGTTTATTCCTTCAATCCTCCACAAATCTGTCACTCTTGACATTTACCGTATAAGGAGAATAGAAGAAGGAGAGAAATAATAATACGTAATAGAATAGAAACCCCCATTATGTTATGGGTTGATTACATGGAATATATATAGAGAAATATTCCAAGGTAATAGAGTTTGACTAGGTAACTAAATCCTAACTAATGTAGGTAACCGAATCATACTAGAATCCTAATATTACAAGAGTTCTATAATATAATATTCTCTAACACGCCCCCGCAGTCGAAACGTGACGAACGTGAAGACTGGACAATCACTTGCTAGCACGCTCCCGCAGTCGGAACGAATATACTTCAAACGTGGAGACTGGAAACTTCAAACGTGAAGACTGGACATAAACCGCGAAACACATCGCTAGAGAATTCCTCTGTTGAAATATCTGCCAAATTTTAAAAAAAATACAATAATAATAACGGGTGAGAAAAATACGCAACTTTTTTTTTTTTTTTTTTTTTTTTTTTTATCGAGATAGAGAGAAGATATGAGAGAAAAAATTAGATTAACCGACTAAAAAGAAGAAGATGTCGGATAATAAGAATAACTGATAAAGATAGAGATGATGCACCACCACCGGGGGAGGGAAGAAATTGGGGTGGTGGTCGCCGGCCATGGAGAAGAAGAGCGGCGGCTAGGTTTTAGGCCATAGGCCATGGAGAAGAAGAAGAACAAAAAAGAAGAAGAAGAAAAAGAAGAAGAAGAAGGAGGTTCATAGAAAATATAGAAAAAGAAAGATAGAGAGAAGAGTACCACCACCGAGAGGGAGAGAATTGGTTTGGTGGTCGCCGGCCATGGAGAAGAAGAGAGGCAGCGGCTAGGTTTTAGGCCATGAAGAAGAAGAAGAAGAAAAAGATAGAGAACCACCAGGGGAGGGAGAAAATCGGGTGGTGTTCATGGAAAAAAAAGATAGAAAAAAAAGAAAAAAAAGAAAAGAAAAATATTAGAGTACCACCACTGGGGGAGGGAGAAAATTGGGTGGTCACCGCCATGGAGAAGAAAGGCGGCTAGGTTTTCACCGCCATGGAGAAGGAAGACGGCTAGGTTAAAAAAAACCTAAACCTGGTGCTCTGATACCATATAGGAAGAATAGAAGAGGAGAAGGAGAGAAATAATAATACGTATAATAGAAACCCCCATTGTATTATGGGTTGATTACATGGAATATATATAGAGAAATATTGTAAGGTAATAGAGTTTGACTAGGTAACTAAATCCTAACTAATCTAGGTAACTCAATCATACTAGAATCCTAATATTACAAGAGTTCTATAATATAATATTCTCTAACAAAAAAAAAAAGTTTGTGAAGATAGGCGGGTTAGAGAAAGTATACTGAGAAGAAAGTATTAGCGTATCTTTATTATATATATTACGTATACCTATTATTATTCTTATTTATTAGGTTACCTTGTATATTATGTTTCCTTATATATTAGGTTATCTTGTGTAGTAGGTTAGGGTTTCCTACATGTACCTATATATATGATTAATATACGTAAGAGATATTATTCTCTCTTTTCTCCAAATATATTTCTCCTATATGGTATCAGACACTAGGTTAACCTAGCCGTCACCATCTTTTTCCCCCTCTCGGCTGTCGCCCTTCTCTTCTCCATGGCCGGCGATACTTCTTCTTCTTCTTCTTCCTCCACCGCCTCTCTCAATCCTTTTCACCTCGCCCATGCCATCTCTAATATCAAATCCCTTATCCCCGTTACTCTAGATCTAAAAAATCCTAATTATCAAAAGTGGAGCCACTTTTTCACGATCACCGTCGGTCGTTTCAGCCTCTCCGATCTTCTCCATGGCAAACCCCGACCGGATTCGATTTCCGCCGACGAATGGCAGCGCGCCGACTATCTCCTCCAATCTTGGATCTACGGCACCATCTCCGACGATCTATCCAGCATGGTTCTCTCAAAAACCTCCACCGCCAGTGATCTATGGAACGCCATCTCTTCTCTCTTCACCGATAACAAAGACTATCGAGCCATTCAACTTGAAGAAAAATTCAAGTCCCTCAAGAAAGGCGCTCTCTCCATTCACGATTATTGCCAAATAATCAAGACCACGGCGGACAGCTTGGCCGATGTCGGAAATCCAATCTCCGACAAACAACTCGTTCTACAAACCCTACACGGCCTTCCGAAAAATTACGGGACCGTCGCCAATCTCATCTCCTTTCAAAATCCCCTTCCCACCTTTCTACAGACTCGTTCGCTCCTTCAGATGGAAGAAACAAGAATTTCTGAACCGGAGCAGACCGCTGCTGTTTTCTACGCCTCCAACGCGAACTGTCCATCCAACAGTTGCAACAGTTCCTGCAACAGTTCCCGCGGAGGTAGTTCTTCGCGCTATCAGCGCGGGGGTGGCCGATCCAACCGTCGCGGAGGTCGCAACACTACCCGTCACCACATGCAGCACTACGGCTATCATAGTGCTCATGGCGCATCTCAACTTTGGCGCGCACCTTACCGACAGCAGTCAATTCTGGGATCCGCTCAAAATACAACGGGCCACCCAGCGGCTCAAACCTACTTTACTGGACCACCTGAACCCTACACCGGTCACTCGGCTCCTACTCAGGTTCATCCGCAGCAGCAACCGTGCCACAGCTCTGGCAGTTCCATCAACAGTTGCAACAGTTCCTGCAACAGTGCCAACGTGGTGGATCTCGCACACCGTTTGAATACGGTGACACTTCAGCAGCCTACCGAGTCACAGTGGTTCATGGACAGCGGCGCGACCTCTCATATGGCACCACACTCAGGTAATTTCAATTTTGTTTTTAATCCTGGCAGTAATTTCCCCAAACATGTCGTCGTCGGTAATGGTTCCACCCTCCCCATAACCCACATAGGACACACAATATAATTCTTCCCACCACTCCTTTCCGCCTCACAAATGTCTATGTCACACCCAATATCGTTAAACACCTTATCTCTGTTCGAAAGTTCACCCGCGACAACTCATGTTCGGTTGAATTTGACCCATTTGGTTTTTCTGTAAAGGACCTTCGGAGTCGAGTCGAGATTTTCAGGTGCAATAGCTCCGGTGACCTATATCAATTTCGCGTCCCTCCTCCCACCTCACCTCCCGCTGCTTTTCTCACTGTCGAAACACCTTCGTCTCGCACTCTTTGGCATCGGCGTCTAGGCTAGGGGTGTGAACGAGCCGAGCTCGAGCCGAGCTCGCCTCTTTTGGCTGGCTCGAGCTCGAGCTCGAGTCTATTTTGTCGAGCTCGAGCTCGAGCTCGAGCTCGTCGAGTTCTTCTTTTTTTGGCTCGAGCTCGAGCTCGTGTTAATATTGTCGAGCTCGAGCTCGAGCTCGAGCTCGAGCCCAATCTCTTTTTTTTTTTTTTTTTTTTTTTTAAATATTTTTTAATTATTATTTTATTATTAAAAATTATTTTAAAAAAATACAAAATAAAAACTTAATTGTGATTATGTATTTTTTTAATATTTGTATTTATTTCTATAATATTTTATATTATTATACATTATTTAAATAAAAATAACATATAAAAAATAAAAAAAATAAAAAAAAATAATAATTCCGGCTCGCGAGCCGGCTCGCGAGCCGGCTCGCGAGCTGATGAACAACTAAAATCCGGCTCGAGCTCGGCTCGTCAGAAAGCTCGAGCTCGCGAGCTCGAGCTCGAGCTCGAAAACCTCGAGTCCGAGTTCGAGCTTTTTACGAGCCAGCTCGTCGAGCTCACGAGTCGGCTCGGCTCGTTTACCACCCCTAGTCTAGGCCATCCCGGCAAACACGTCATGTCTCGTCTATTTTCTAACACGTTTCTTTCTCATAATAAAGACCATAGAGAGTCTCTTTGTAATGCTTGTCAATTAGGCAAACATTTTCGTCTACCATTTTTTTCTCAAAAATCTACCACTGTTGCTCCATTTCAAATTATTCATGCTGATTTATGGACTTCTCCTATTTCTAGCCTTACGGGTTTCAAATACTATCTTGTCTTAGTTGATGATTTTACCCATTATTTATGGACTTTTCCTCTTCGAAATAAATCTGACGTTTTTACAACATTTGTCAATTTTCATACACTTCTCAAAACTCAATTCCAACATCCCCTCAAAGCCTTACAAAGTGATAATGGTCGTGAATTAAAAAATGCGGATTTTCAAAACTACTTCACTAAACACGGCATCCTAAATCGTTTTTCGTGTCCCCACACCTCCCCTCAAAACGGACACGCAGAGCGAATGATCCGCACCATAACCAACATGATTCGATCCCTCATCTTTCAAGCTCATCTTCCTCCTACTTTTTGGGTCGAAGCCCTTCATATGGCCACCCACCTACTCAATACCTTACCTACCAAAACCACCCAAAACCGGACCCCTCACGAAGCTCTTTACCTCATCAAACCTACATACTCTCATCTTCGAGTATTCGGCTGTCTCTGTTATCCCAACCTCACCGCCACCACACCACATAAACTCGCCCCCCGTTCTACTCCTTGTGTCTATCTCGGTCACCCTTCCTCTCACAAAGGCTATCGTTGCCTTGATAGATCCACTGGTCGAATCATAATTTCTCGTCATGTTACCTTTGACGAAACTCACTTTCCTTTTGCTGAGTCCACTCCCCCCAAAAACACACTTCCTACATCTGCCTTGGACGAAAACACACCCTCCCTGTTCCTCCTCCCTCAGACTTCGTCTAACTGTTGCAACAGTTCCTCCAACTGTTCCAACAGTGAACCACCCTCTTCCAACAGTTCGTCCAACAGTCCTATAATACAGCCAACACATGTTTCTCCTGCAGCACCACCTCTCGACCACGACCAGCTCACAACTCCTTCTCCTACTCCCCCACCTCCCCCACCTCCCCCTGCTCACCCTATGGTGACTCGCAGTAAAGTGGGCACCCACAAACCCAAAGTCCCTTTCTCTCTCGTTGCGTCCTCTACCTCTCCCATTCCCACCAACTATCGCCAAGCTCTTCTTGACCAAAACTGGCGTACCGTCATGATTGAGGAATATACTGCTTTAATTAAAAACAATACTTGGAATGTTGTGCCCCGCCCCCCGTTCACTAATGTTATTTCTGGTAAGTGGATATACAAACAAAAACTCAAGTCTGATGGCTCCCTTGAGCGATACAAAGCACGGTGGGTTGTTCGTGGGTTTCACCAGCAGGCTGGCATCGATTTTGACGAGACTTTTAGCCCAGTTGTCAAACCAGCCACTGTTCGAACTGTTCTCAGTATTGCTCTCTCGCGATCATGGCCAATCCACCAGCTTGATGTGAAAAATGCCTTCTTACATGGAAATCTCTCTGAAACTGTCTACTGCGAGCAGCCTCCCGGATTCGTCGATCCATCTCGCCCCACTCACGTGTGTCGTCTCAACAAAGCACTCTACGGTCTCAAGCAGGCACCACGTGCTTGGTACAAACGTTTTGCATCTCACATTACTACCATGGGGTTTAGAGAATGCAAGTCCGACACTTCACTCTTTGTGTACTGTCGCAACAGTTCATGCGCCTACCTTCTGTTGTATGTCGATGACATTGTACTTACGGCCTCCACACCTGAATTGCTCCGCCTCTATCATCGCTGCCCTCAATCAAGAGTTCGCAATGAAGGATCTTGGCGATCTTCACTACTTTCTCGGCATCTCAGTTACTCGCTCGTCGAATGGGCTATTTCTCTCTCAACGCAAGTACGCCGACGAGATACTAGAGCGTGCACACATGGCTTCATGCAACCCTTGTCTTACGCCGGCTGACACAAAGAGCAAGTTGTCTTCGACCACTGGACCCCCCGTTGCTGACCCTACTCTTTATCGCAGCCTTGCAGGTGCACTGCAATACCTCACGTTTACTCGTCCCGACATCTGCTATGCTGTGCAACAAATATGTCTATTCATGCATGATCCGAGGGAACCTCATATGGCTGCTCTCAAGCGTATCCTTCGCTACATTCGTGGTACTCTCGATCACGGCCTTCAGCTCTCCCCCAATCCGGACCTCTCCCTTATCGCTTACTCCGACGCCGATTGGGGTGGCTGCCCTGACACTCGTCGTTCGACATCGGGCTATTGTGTTTTCCTCGGCAACAACCTCATCTCTTGGTCCTCCAAACGACAGGTCACTACTTCTCGATCGAGTGCGGAGGCCGAATATCGAGCTATCGCAAATGCCGTCGCCGAAACGACTTGGATACGCAACCTACTTTTCGAGTTGCTCTGCCCACTTTCGAAAGCCACTATTGTCTACTGTGACAACGTCAGTACCGTCTACCTATCCAGCAATCCTATTCAACACTCTCGTACGAAACATGTGGAGATCGATATTCACTTTGTCCGAGACAAAGTTGCTTTGGGACACGTTCGCGTTCTTCACGTCCCATCCGCCTACCAGTTTGCCGATATCTTCACGAAAGGACTTCCTACTCAACTGTTCCAACAGTTTGTCTCCAGTCTCCACGTCCTCTCCTTTCCCGTTTCGACTGCGGGGGTATATTAGCGTATCTTTATTATATATATTACGTATACCTATTATTATTCTTATTTATTAGGTTACCTTGTATATTAGGTTTCCTTATATATTAGGTTATCTTGTGTAGTAGATTAGGGTTTCCTACATGTACCTATATATATGATTAATATACGTAAGAGATATTATTCTCTCTTTTCTCCAAATATATTTCTCCAAATATACGTGAGAGAAATAATAATAAGTCATAGAATAGAAACCCCCATTATGTTATGGGTTGATTACATGGAATATATATAGAGAAATATTCCAAGGTAATAGAGTTTGACTAGGTAACTAAATCCTAACTAATGTAGGTAACCGAATCATACTAGAATCCTAATATTACAAGAGTTCTATAATATAATATTCTCTAACACGCCCCCGCAGTCGAAACGTGACGAACGTGAAGACTGGACAATCACTTGCTAGCACGCTCCCGCAGTCGGAACGAATATACTTCAAACGTGGAGACTGGAAACTTCAAACGTGAAGACTGGACATAAACCGCGAAACACATCGCTAGAGAATTCCTCTGTGGAAATATCTGTCCAATTGATAAAAAAAATATAATAATAATAACGGGTGAGAGAAAAATAAGAAAACTTTTTTTTTTTTTTTTTTTTGTGAATCGAGAGAGAGAGAAGATATGAGAGAAAAAATTAGATTAACCGACTAAGAAGAAGAAGATGTCGGATAATAAGAAGAACTGATAAAGATAGAGATGATGCACCACCACCGGGGGAGGGAAGAAATTGGGGTGGTGGTCGCCGGCCATGGAGAAGAAGAGCGGCGGGTTAAAAAAACCTCCACCGCACGTGTTAGAGAATATTATATTATAGAACTCTCCTAACATACCGATGCAAATTAGGTTGGCTCGTCGAACGATCGCAAGTCTACTGGTGGTTTTTGCATCTTTATGATGTCTTGGATCTCCAAGAAATAAGTCACTATTGCACGATCTAGAACCGAGGCAAAATAGTAATGTTGTCAAGACCGGATCGGACCGGCCGGTCGGACCGGTCCGACCGTGACCCGCAATGAAAGCGGTCCGGTCTGAAGCCTGAAACCGGAAAATTCAAGAATCCGGGTCAAATGTAAAACAACCCGGTTCGACCGGCAAAAACCTGACCCGGGAACCGGTCAATGACTCGGGTTTTCATCTACAACGCCGCGTCGATGGCGAAATTTGGGCGAAATTCGCTTGTATGGCCGGATCTCGGTGGAGTAGGCGATGGCTGGCCGGAATTTGATGGATCTGGCCGTAGATAGACGGAATTTGACGGATTTGGTTGTCGGTGACTGGAGTGGGTTGTGTACGGCTGGATATGGAGGAAGAAAAAGAAAAGCATACGGAAAAGAAGAAAAACAAATAAAAGGAAAATGAAGAAAGAGGTAAGAAAAACATCTACTGTGAGCAGTGTTCTAAAAATCGGCCGAAGCGGCCGATTAATCGGTCTCCGAGGCGGAGGCGGTCCAAAACCTTTACGATTTTAGTGTAAAGGTTTGAAAATCAGTTTTTTGCCTGTGAGGCGGTTTTCGGCGGTCTGAGGCGGTCGGGGGCGGTCTGAGGCGGTCAAACCTTTAAGGCGGGTTAAACTCGTTGGCAAAAATCGGTCAAAAATCAGTTAAAAATCGTTTTTTTTTTCTTTTTATAATTCAAAATAAAAGTTGGATTTTAATAAAAGAAAATATGAGTTTATGCCTTATTTTGTTTATGTTAATTGTTATTGTTAAAGAACTAATGATGTATGCTAGGAATGTTCAGGAATAAATGTAAATTCAAAAAAATTGTTTTTTTATTTATATTTTATAAGGATATCTATGTATTATGATCTTATAATTATTAAACTTTTATTATGTTATTAGGATATATACATGATGGAGATATAACTATGTTTAAATATCTTTTTATATATGTTTGGAGTATTTATAAATAATATTCTAGAAATATATTATATTAAATTTTAAAAACCGATTTATTTCCGATTTATTACCGATTAATCGTGAGTCGGTGTCTGACCGACTCGGACCCGATTACCGCTTTTTACAACCTTGACTGTGAGTAATAGGGAGGAGAGAAGTGATGAAGAAGATGGATAGGAGTGGATAGGTGAAGACACATGAGAAAGTGGAGATAGGAGAGAGAAGAGAAAAATAAGAATAAAAAATATATAATGCATGCAATAATAATAAAGAGGGTGTGAAAAATAAAAAAAGGAGTAGAAAATGGTAAATTAAAATATTAAATTAATAAAATAATTAAAAATAATAAAAAAAAATAAAAAGTAAAAAACCCGGGTTGAACCCGGGTTGAACCGGTCCAACCGTGACCCGAATGTCTTGCCGGTTTTACCTCCGGTTCGGTTCTGACAACATTGCAGAATACAACGTACTTGCGCTTCCTACTTGCGTTTTGTGGATTGTGTCTCTTATGACAGAACTTGGCCTTACATCTTATAACCATACTACCTTATTTTGTGATAACGTGTGTGCTATATATTTATCAAAGACTCCGGTAATGCACTCCAAAACAAAACACGCTAAAGTAGACTATTTTATTATATGCTTGAATGATCTATAAATTGCCTATTTTTATTTTTGTGATATGTTTATATAATTTGATTTGCTATAAATAATTGTTTTTTTTTTTTTGAAATGCTTGAAAATCGTACTCTTTTCGAGGAACAAATTAAGGAAAATAGGGTACTTGAATTATGTCTTATATATATATATATGCAGATGAAGTAGTAGAGAGTTTGTTCTGAGGATTGTTGCATGTTTAAATATACTTCTTTTAATTTCCTTTATGTCCAATAAAAGTTCTATCTTATTTGATAAGTGTAAAGTCCATAATTTTAAATTGTTTGTGGAAAATCATACAACAATCTTAATGGTCTTCATGTAAATTATTCTCTATATTATTTTTAAAAAATCTATTTGTATTTTTTAGATTTATTTGTTTTCCATGATAAAAGAAAACCTCATCTCAACCAAGTAGTGGATGTTTGCTCTTGCAATATTAATTGTACTTCGAAATATCATCGGACGAAACGAAGGACAAAACTACACATGCAACCAACTATTGCATGGAAATCCCGAAGGCAGATTTTGAATCCATTCGCAATGGAAAACAAAAGTTTTTCAAACGAAAAAATCCAATGGATCATATATAAAAAAATTGTCATTGTCATCTTATGCGATCTTATTACGTACGTATGATTTTTGTTGTTTTTCATGTCGACTAAAATCAAAATTTCGAGTTGTTTCCTCCAAATATAACTCACACTTTTTGTTTCGTTTTTGTTTTGTTTGTGGAAATATGTAATCTCTGCAGTTAAGAGCTGAAAAATAACTTACTTGTATATGCCGCTATCATTAACTAAACCCTTATGCACGGTGTACGGTCATTGGTATTTTTTATTGATTGCAATCCCGGCCCAGTTCATTATTCGTCCTTTTCAATCGACTGTTCTATCTTGCAATTGTAATTGTACTCCTAGTTATGAAGAAATATCATCAGACGAAAAGGATCAAATAATCTACACCAACAAGAATTTGATTATTCAAAGTGATGAATAATTAGAGCATGAAGATTTTTTCACTTATTAATATTATTTTATTTAATATATAATAATTCATAATATTTAACTTTAGTCAATTAATCCTTAGATAATAAAACTAAATATCTACCAAAAATTGTATGAACCACGTGCAATGCACGTGCTACTCATAAAACTCTTTTTTTTTTTTTTTTTGACTAATTGTGCTTGAGATCTAACCATTTTTTGAAGTATATATAACGATGGTAGATGTTGGAGGTTAGACAATTCATTATTTTACTATATATAATTATTATCAATCAACATATCAATTTGTACGTGATTGAATGATCCATCAATTGGTTATTTTTATTTTTATGGTATCTAAAAATATATAAACAGCTTGATTGAACTTAATTGAACGGGTCCAATTGCGACTAGGTTATCGGTTTCTCGATTAATCACTATATTACATAATCGCTATCAATCCACGTACTCAATATAGGTCGACACCATATTCTCCTTCATCTTCCCACTGATAACCACTTAGAATGTTTTCTTTTCATTGAATGCTCCAAAGATTACGATTATGGGGTTCACTACGATGCTATAATCTGAAACCCTGCTCGTTTTCACCTCATATCTTGAGTTTTCAGCTCCCACGTATCTGAAATAATAGTATTTGGTCTCATCGAAGAAAAGCTAGCAACTCGAGATTGCTTATTGATTCACTTTAATGTATGCCGGTTTTTGGAGATTTTGTGAAGTTAATAGTTACTACAAGATCCGAAAGATCGTGAATAAAAAAGTTGAAGTTCATTCAAGATGAAGAAGAAAAATATTTCGGTAAATTGGACAAAAAAAACATCCAACGCATGCTACAAGGAAGAATATTAAATAAAGAAAAAAAACATCTACGTACGACGTGAAAGAAATATACATTTGCAGCGAATATGAAGAGACCATAAAACAAATGTTCAAGAAAGCAAAAAAGATATATAATGACTTACTAATTGGAAAAAAATAAAAAAGATTGATATATTTTTATCTTCATTTTAATGTTATTAGGATTTTTGCAATGTCAAATTTCATTTATCTTTCCGTCTAATTAAATTTTTATTGGTCTATAGAAATAAAACATTAGATTTATAGAAAGAACTATTATATTTATGAAAAAAATACAGAATTAACTATGTACATAATACATTAAATTAATAATCCTACCACACATCATCTTTTAATATGAAAGTATTTCAAATAATAAAAAATATATATAATAAAATATTCATTAGACACGTGCAATGTGCGTGTCCGTTTCTAATATTTACAAATACAATGATTTACTTAATTCTTAATTTTGACACGGAAAAATAATCCTTGAGTTTTTATCATCCAAAATTTAGAATAGAAGGGAAGATGGAAATATATGACAAAAATTAATTAACTACTAAAACAAAGATATATACAATCAAAGAAATTATTTATTGCAAATGATATATAATTAAATTTTATCACTATCTTGCTACAATAAAATTAAAAATAATTTTATCAAGTACTATATATTGAACTAATAATTATCAATCTTATAATCAACAAAATTGTTACGTAATGAGTACTATGTAAGTTTTATTTTTATTTAATGGCCCATTAACCTTTGAATTTAAATTTATTAATTGTGGGTAATTCAAATTATGGTATTAAGGTGATTTTATGGTAATTGATTTGTAACGTTGAAGGCAATAAAAGACCATGATGGGTGGGATTTGTCTTCTGCCGTTACAAATCAATCGTGGCCCTCTTCTCTCGTCTATAAAAGCATCCACAACTCTTCTCCTCAACCATCAGACCCAATTGAGAATTCCATCACTTACAGAATACTTTGTGAGTTGTGATATAAGAGATATAGAGAGAAGAAGGTGTGCTACGAATAAAGTTCTCAAGGAGATTCGAAGGAGGCCTGGCTAGGCTCGGCTTGTAGATTGCTATCGTTCATCATCTCCATCGGAATCCATGGCGAACGGTATGTCGATAATCTCTATTACGTAATTATATTCTTAAGATGAATTTGATTTCAAGATTCTGTGATTAAGGTTTTTTCCGCATAAAATAAATAAAAGTCTTTCATACTACTCACATGTCTCCAACATCCAAACTACTAACACGGCGCAGTTGTTTAGAGTCCTGTAAGAGTGTTTTTTTTCAGGTATAACCATTGCAATGAATAATTAAGCTCATCCGATGGAGTTAGAAATGACTCATGAAATATCATTGGACGAAAGTCGTGTGGCTATTAAAGATTGTATCTTGGGTCCAACATTTTGGAAGGGTACCCGAACAACTCTATGAAGATACATCAAGCATCTCAAGATTTGATAGAATTACGAATACGGTCGAATAGCATGCTGTAAGAAATATCCAACTATATTAAGATCGACAATTTTCCAAGAAAAAAAAATAGCACTATTGAATTTATCATCCCGCGACTTTAGGTTTTCCAATTTATGAACCCAACATCCGGATAAGTTTCTAACGAGTTTCGACATGTCCTCATAGAGTTGGTTACTGCCCAGTTATAACGTTCTTAAGTGGCATATATTCAATAGGAAATAACATATCCAGTACTATGTATCGTGGTAAAGAAAGTTAGAAGAAGACCGACATACGTAATGTTGTTTGATAAAAGAACACAGAGGTTTAGATGATCAGAAGAATGATACATATTTTTCGAAAGATAGAAGAATTTTAGTAAAGTCATACTCTGGAGAAAGCGAATGAATTTTTCATCAATTCAGCTTGACGCTGAAATCCATGTGTTGAAGATTAAAACGTAATGTAGAATTCAATCAAGCATGGAGTAGATTTGTGTTGTCAAAATAGATGTTCGACTATCCAAATATTATAATTATTAGCAAGGTTCAATTAACGCAACCTTTAGAGGTTTTCAAGATTGTATGGGAAAAAACCAGAAAAGTTGGCATGAGAGATTAAACTATGGCTATAAAACAAATGTCAATTACCATATATACCATGGTATACATAGGGGTGTGAACGAGCCGAGCTCGAGCCGAGCTCGCCTCTTTTGGCTGGCTCGAGCTCGAGCTCGAGTCTATTTTGTCGAGCTCGAGCTCGAGCTCGAGCTCGTCGAGTTCTTCTTTTTTTGGCTCGAGCTCGAGCTCGTGTTAATATTGTCGAGCTCGAGCTCGAGCCCAATCTCTTTTTTTTTTTTTTTTTTTTTTTTAAATATTTTTTAATTATTATTTTATTATTAAAAATTATTTTAAAAAAATACAAAATAAAAACTTAATTGTGATTATGTATTTTTTTAATATTTGTATTTATTTCTATAATATTTTATATTATTATACATTATTTAAATAAAAATAACATATAAAAAATAAAAAAAATAAAAAAAAATAATAATTCCGGCTCGCGAGCCGGCTCGCGAGCTGATGAACAACTAAAATCCGGCTCGAGCTCGGCTCGTCAGAAAGCTCGAGCTCGCGAGCTCGAGCTCGAGCTCGAAAACCTCGAGTCCGAGTTCGAGCTTTTTACGAGCCAGCTCGTCGAGCTCACGAGTCGGCTCGGCTCGTTTACCACCCCTATATACAAACCAATAATTACCGAAAAATTACAGAAAGAACGGTTACCATTGTCGGTACTAGTACTGTACCATTACAGTGTAGTACGGTATTGGTATTGTATTTCTAATACGACGGTAATATCGTACCGTACTGCAGTTTACATTTTAATCCAATTAATATATTTTTTTCGATATTATTTTGGGTTATTCTATTTGTTTACTTAGAAGCTTATACATGACAACAATTATTTTTACCTTAAGTTAGTTAGTGGTAGTGTATTTGTTTTTTTTTTCCCACACCAAGTTGAATGTTGTAATTGAACAAACATATTTTGTTAAATTGTCCTTTATGTTCCCAATTGGCAACTAATATTAATATATTATCATATATGAATGTATGAATATTTTCTTTTTACCTACATGCATGTATAGCATTGGTAAAGTATTTATTGTGTATAATAATTATTAAGTACAATCAAGTTAATAACAAATACCTAGTTATTCCATTAAACCACATTTACATTATTATGGTATATGTTCTTATTTCAATGAATCAAATTATGTTAATTATTCCCGATTATACACCGGACCTTCTTAGAAAATAAGATACAAGAGTAACGAGAACTATTTTCAATTGGGATATATATGTATATTTTTAACTCATTTGTTCTTTAATCTTTGATGCATCACCAAGTACGGTAGAGTACCGCGTACCGATCGTACCGTACAAAAAATAACGGTACATCGAACTTTTTGGTACGGTAACGGTATGAAATTTTTCAATACCGCAATGTACGGTAGGTACACGGTATTGAGCCAAATGTTTGACAACCATATCGAATCCACCCTAGATTAAACTGTTGTAATTTGTTAGTTCATCCAATAAAAAAGAGGAATAATGTTGAGCTGGAAAAATCATTTGGGACATCAAGCATTTTACCTCGTAATAATATGTTGTCGAACATGTTTCCTCGTGACATGTTGTCAAACATGTCTCCATTATTTCCGAGGTCGATCAATACTGATATATAACATGCCCAGTAGATTTGCTACAACTAATGCGATGTTCAGTAAAATTAATAAAATAATGAAAATTAGGAGAATGGAAAAAGAAGAAGATATCTTCAAAATATTATATTGACGATAATGAATATAGTTCAAAGAAAGAAAAATAAAATTTTGTAGTGATAAAATATAAGCACAACTACCTAAGGTTTAGCCAGATTGTTCGGGGGCAAGCAAGTAACGTACACCTGTTTTGAATGAGAAGTAATATATATATTAGAAAGGTGCACGTGCAATGTGCGTGTCGGGTTAATTTCTGATGTTTATTTATTTAATTTTTTTTCTTCATTGTTTTCCACAATAACTATTTTTGTTATTATATATCAGCTACTGCTTTTAATTGTCGGTTCAATACCAATATATTAAAGTTATTATTTAATGCGATGAAAAATAGTTTTTATTCATTTTATCCCTATAAGTTTAGTGTTCTAATTAACTAAGTTAATTTATTTTTGCCATTTACTTCATAAAATATATTTTTCTAACAATTGACGCTATGAATTTTTTGCATGAATTATACTCATACATGACATTTGTTTAATCTTTTTATTTTGAAAATGCATTGTGACTTGTATCAAGAAACCAATATATTTGGATTGTTGTAGTTATTACGTGAGAATGGTATGCACACTTTATTATGTGTAAATATATAATTATTTAGCGCAAGCATTGTTATGTTGTTTGTTGCTGTAATAACAAATTCTTATCTGCGATATAAACAAACAAGAAAAATTGAACAAAGATAATTTTATTGAATTAAAATAAATAAATTGTGGGTTACAATCTCTATTTTAATCCTCTGATTCTTCTCTCTAGAACAATATATAGTTGACTTGAATTTTCGGAGTCGGGTCGTTGACTTGATCTTCTCCGGATTTGATTTTGGATTTGAATAACGTTTTCCAAGGGTCTTGCGACTTGAATCTCGGATCGAACGTTGAACTTTGACTGAATTTAACTTGAAGATCTTGAAATTCTTGATGGATTTGGCCCTTCAATCTTCCAATGATCTTGACTTGAATTAATTAACGTTAATCCGAAGGTTTGGCACCGTTATCTCGGATCGAACGCCGGATTTGATGAAGAACACCTTGAATTTGCTCAAGAACACCTTGAATTTGACGAAGAACACTTTGAATGTAGAGAGAGAATCTTACCTCCTACGAATTCTTCTTCCTTGCTTCTTGAATTGTAGAGAGATTTTTGCTCATACGGTTTCTGCTCCTTCAGTTGTGTCTTCTGAATTGTGAAGGGAGGGTCCCTATTTATAGTGGTAGAATAAGAGTCCTTAAGGGCTTACTGATGATGTGGCGCGATTTGATTGGCCCGATTTAAATTGATATTTATCTCTTGTAACTTGGAAGAGAAGAAACAATTCTATTGACCAATAATTAATTGATATTTTTCTCTTTGTAACTTGGGAGAAAAGAAATAATCCTATTGGTCAATATATATATATTTAAAATCAATTATTTATTTAAATTAGGAGTTTATTTAAATTCCTAATATTAAAATAGAAAACATATAATTGATATTTAATATATATATATATATATATATATATATATATATATATATATATATATATATATATATATATATATATATATATATATATATATATATATATATATATATATATATATATATATATATATATATATAAATATAAATGCATAATTACATATTTGCCACTTGAAAAAAAAATCACTCGGCTCTATGGAAATTAGCAATTTATTTGCTTGATTATTCGTTCGTCTACAAATGCCCCCTCGAGACTTGTTGACGTGAATAAGTCGCGAATAAATATGAGGTCTTCTCGTCTGCGATCGGACATTAACCACGAATGCGGCCGAGCTATTTGATAAATGGACTTTAAAAATTATAAGCCCAATTAATAAAACTTGGACCAATCTATTTCGTCGACCAATCCGGCCCACCAATTTATTCGAACCGACATTAAAAATGATGCAAGACTTGAATTGTAGAAAGACCCGTCCACCCCAATTCAGTAGACCTTTGCTTTTCCACCACCCTTTTTTTCTTTTTCTTTTTAATCTTTTATTTTGTATATGCACATCCACGTGGCCCACATCAAGTCTTGGACTTCTGGTGTTATTCTATTCGAACTTAATCTCTGTTTCTATATGCAGAGAATACAAAAAAAAAAATTAAATTCTCGACTTTAAATTTCTTAATCCTAATCCCAATATTAATCAAATTGCTCTTGTTCATGCTTATAAAAGGAACATCTCTGCACACTTTTTTTCACTCAACCAACTATCGAGTATTTGCCTGAGTATTTCAAGCTTCCCCTTTGCCCTGTTGCTTAATTTTTTTTTTTTTTTTTTTTCGTGCTTTCTCTGAATTTCCGGTGAGTTTGCTGCCTTAGATTATTTGCACAGTTCATCCCCCTGAGCATGGCCACCATATGTTTGATAAATTGATAAAGAGAGATTGCTAATACTTGAACATGTTGTTTTGAGCTCTTCTTTGAATTTATTGATCCATTTTTTTTTTCAGGCTTTGCAACTCTGGGGATTCTAAAAAAAAAATCGGCTGCCCCGTTCTTTGTTCTTCTTCCCATTTTTTTTTTTTTTTAAACAAGCTGATTGTACGAGCTTTGCACTCTCTTGACAGCTTACGCGATGGTTTTACTTCAAGGGTACGCACTCGTCTTGTGGCTCGCAACAGTTGGTGATTCTCATTGACGACGGGCGTACGAACCATAGACAAAGGCATTCTCTCAAAGCTTGGTGATTCTCGAGGACGAGTATTAGTTCATCGGCATAGGCACATTCTCTCAACGGCTGGTGATTCTCAAGGACGAGCATTGATCAACGAGCATAGGTACTCTTTCAACAGTTGTTGATTCTTGAGGAAGAGCATTGATCCACGAGCATGGGCAATCTTTCAACAGTCGGTGATTCCTTGACAACAAGCATCAATCCATAAACATATGAGCGCTTTTGACTGTGCTTGCCCCCGGATGGTCGATATGCGAAGCTTTCCACACATCCACTTCATAAAGAAGAGTCCTCGAGCGTCAATCCACGAATGAAGGCGTGCTCCGGACTGTCATGCCCCTTTGATGGTAAATATGCAAAGTGATGGTTGTGCTTCAAAGAAGTGATGATTGTGCTTTCATAATCTACTTTATATCAAAGAGGTGATGCCATCCTGACAGGCGATGCGCAAAGATTTCACGAGTCCGCATTTTATAGAAGAATCACTGACGTCGAGCATCGGTCCATGAATGAGGGCGCTCTCCTAATTGATCACCCCCACAAGCAAGTATTTACATGCAGCGCCTCACCACGAACGAGTTTCTTCGTGCAAATATTCCAAAGTCGGGCGCCTCACCACAAGCGAGTTTCTTCGTGCAAATATTCCAAAGTCGGGCGCCTCACCACAAGCGAGCTTCTTCGTGTAAATATTCCAAAGTTGGGCGCCTCACCACAAGCGAGCTTCTTCGTGCAAATATTCCAAAGTTGGGCGCCTCACCACAAGCGAGTTTCTTCGTGCAAATATTCCAAAGTCGGGCGCCTCACCACAAGCGAGTTTCTTCGTGCAAATATTCCAAAGTTGGGCGCCTCACCACAAGCGAGCTTCTTCGTGTAAATATTCCAAAGTTGGGCGCCTCACCACAAGCGAGTTTCTTCGTGCAAATATTCCAAAGTCGGGCGCCTTACCACAAGCGAGTTTCTTCGTGTAAATATTCCAAAGTCGGGCGCCTCACCACAAGCGAGTTTCTTCGTGCAAATATTCCAAAGTTGGCGCCTCACCACAAGCGGTACATAGATGATTCACCACTTCTCCGGCGCAAGCTAACCATTTTGTTCGAGGCTTTCCTCTCTCATGATGTTAATTCCTTCGTCATCTTCTCATGCTTTACCGTAGGCTCGTCTGCTGACTTCTCTTCAAGGCTCTTGTTCTCTTTTCCACAGATTGATCGCTCTTCAAGGCCGTTGTCACCCTTTCTTTTGCAAGCAACTTAACCTTTTCTCAAAGTGAGACAAGTTGCTTCCGTTTTTTTTCAATGCCTTCTGAGAGGCAAACACCTTTAGCTCTTTGTCATCTAGCGAGGAAATGCCCTTCAATTTGCCTGATGGAAACACTTTTAAAGTGGAAAGACAACATTCAAATCGTGGGGAATTCCCGAATGAGATCACGTCATAACGTAGTTCAAAGAAAAAAAGATAGAATTTTTTTTTTTATTTTTTTTTTAGGAAATGACTGAACTTAGAGAATATGTAAGCTGCCTACGTACCCCGAGTGGGATCAAGTCATAACGTAGTTCAAAGGAAAAAAAGAAGATAGATTTTTTTTTTTTTAAGGAAAGGACTGAACTTAGAGAATATCTAAGCTGCCTACGTACCCCGAGTGGGATCAAGTCATAACGTAGTTCAAAGGAAAAAAAATCATAGATTTTTTTTTTTTTTTTAGGAAAGGACTGAACTTAGAGAATATCTAAGCTGCCTACGTACCTCGAGTGGGATCAAGTCATAACGTAGTTCAAAGAAAAAAAATATAGATTTTTATTTTTTTTTTTATTTTTTTTTATTTTATAGGAAAGGACTGAACTTAGAGAATATCTAAGCTGCCTACGAACCCCGAGTGGGATCAAGTCATAACGTAGTTCAAAGAAAAAAAGATAGAATTTTTTTTTTTTTTTTTTTTAGCCGTGCACAGTTTCAACTCATGCGGGCCAGGAGCCTGCTCCTCCGCTTTATGCGTAGTACCGCTTCAAGAACTTTCCATTTATCGGACCAATTCTTAAACCATCTTCGGCAACCAACTTGTACGCTCCATTTGTGTATGCTTCTTTGACGACATAAGGACCATCCCACTTTGAAGTAAATTTATTTCCCGTTTTATGTGTGACGATGATGGGCCTCCTTACGGCAAGTACCAAATCTCCAACTTGAAACGATCTCGGCCGCACCTTCTTGTTAAACGCCCTAGAAAGACGAGCTTGGTAGCATTCAATACTTTGTTGTGCCTTCAATCTTTTCTCGTCAAGAGCTTCCAATTCTGCAAGACGCAAACGAGCGTTTTCTTCTTGAGTGAGTTCTTCTTGTATAGCTATCCTCAATGATGGAATTTGTTTTTCAAGAGGCAAGACCGCTTCCACAGCGTACACCAACGCATATGGAGTGGCTTGGGTAGGTGTTCTATACGTTGTTCTATAAGCCCATAAAGCTTCCCCCATTCTTTCGTGCCAATCGCGTTTTGACTTGGCAATCACTTTCTTCAACAAATTACATAGAGTCTTGTTAAAGGCCTCGGCGAGTCCATTGGCGGCAGCGTTGTACATTGAAGACTTTCTTTGCTTGAAGCCAAACTTTTCACAAAGTTTATCTATCACACCGTTGCAGAATGGCTTTCCGTTGTCTGTGATCACATATCGAGGAACTCCGTAACGGTAGATGATGTTGATGCGGATGAAATCAGCAACGTTCTCCTTCTTTACTTCTCGTAGAGGCACTGCTTCAGCCCATTTGGAAAAGTAGTCTGTTGCTGCCAAGATATAGAGATGTCCAGCAGAAGACTTTGTCATAGGTCCAACCACATCCAAGCCCCAAGCATCAAAGGGCCATGAGGCAACAGTAGGGTGTAATGACTCCGGCGGTTGATGAATAAAGTTTGCATGAAATTGACAAGGTTGACATTTTTGGGCATACTCCATGCAATCCTTTACCATAGATGGCCAATAATAACCCATTCTTTTTATTCGGAAATGTAGTTTGGGTCCTGACTGATGGGCGCCGCAAATTCCGGAATGAGCTTCTTCTATGGCTTGAACGGCTTCGTCATCACCTAAACATCTCAGGAAGACTCCATCAAATGAACGTCTGTAAAGTGTATCTTTGTAGTAGATGAAACGAGCCGCACGACGTCAAATATCAACTCTTTGACGTGGATCATTAGGCAACTTTTCGTACTTCAAGTAATCCAGAAATGATTGACGCCAGTCTTCTTTCTCGATTTCAAACACGTAAACCACTCGAGTTTCGTCTTCTTCAATTTGTTCAAAGATTGGTGGTACGACCCATCTCTTGAAAATTGATATACGAGCTCCATCTTCGGGCATGGCTAAAGTAGAAGCAAGTTTTGCCAATGCATCTGCTTGTTTGTTATCCTTTCTAGGCACATGTTCTATCGTCACATCACCAAGGTATCCGATAAGTCTTTTAGCATAATCCACATAAGGGAGTAAATCGAGCTTCTTTACATCGTATGATCCGAGTATCTGATTGATCACCAACTTGGAGTCTCCATATACCTCCAAATTTAGTTGCTTTATATCAACTGTCATTTCTAGCCCAAGGATAAGAGCTTGATATTCGGCAACATTGTTAGAGCAATTTTGTGTTAAGGTAAAAGAGTGAGGCAACACTTCGCCGTTGGATGTGACGAATACTACTCCGGCGCCCGCTCCTTCTATGTGAGAAGCTCCATCAAAATACATCTTCCAAGGACGACTAACTTCAATCACAAGAACATCTTCATCGGGTAGATCATCGGATAACTCCCACTCTACAGGAATAGGGTGATCTGCCAAGAAATCAGCTAGAACTTGTCCTTTCACAGCTTTTTGTGGAATATATGTTATGTCAAACTGCTGCAATTGCAGGTACCACCTTGCGAGTCTGTCGGATAGGACGGGTTTTGACATGACATACTTTAAAGGATTCATCCTTGAGATTAGACGAACAACATGCGCTTGAAAATAATGCTTCAACTTTTGAATTGCAAAAATGAGCGCTAAGCATGTCTTTTCGATTGGCGAATAGTTCAATTCATTTGATGTCATTGTTCTACTCAAGTAGTATAAGGCGCTCTATTTTCCATCATCATTCTCCTGCGCTAGTAAAGCTCCGACGGATCGTTCTTGAGCTGCAATATAGAGTATTAACGATCGTCCGTGCACTGGTGCAATCAACACAGGAGGCTTCGTTAAATACAATTTTATGCTTTCGAAGGCACTAGTGCAAGCTTCATCCCATTCAAAGGGAACATCTTTCTTCATGAGTCGGCTGAATGGTTGACATCGACCGGCTAAGTTTGAAATGAACCTTCTTAGGTATGCCAACTTTCCTTGCAAACTTTTGAGCTCATGAATGTTCCTTGGCTCGCGAATCTTTAAAAGTGCATCAATCTTGGCTTGTTCGATTTCTATGCCTCGGTGACGAACTACGAATCCAAGAAACTTCCCCGAAGTAACACCAAATGCACATTTCAACGGATTCATCTTCAATTGGTACCTTCTCAAGCGCTCGAAGACTTTTCTCAAATTTTGGAGATGATCTTCCCTTCTTTTGGATTTAACCACCAAGTCATCCACATAACATTCAACATCTTTATGGAGCATGTCATCAAATATCTTCTGCATGGCTCTTTGGTACGTAGCACCGGCATTTTTCAAGCCAAACGGCATTACTTTATAGCAATAGATGCCCTTAGGAGTGCGAAAGGTTGTTAGTTCTTCGTCTCTCGACGCCATTCGTATTTGATTGTATCCGGACGACCCATCCATAAATGATAATGCTTTGTGGCCCGTAGTAGCGTCAATCATTAGTTCGGCTATTGGCATTGGAAAGTCGTCCTTAGGGCATGCTTCTTTCAAATCTCTAAAGTCAACACACACACGAATTTGTCCATTCTTCTTTCTGACAGGGACAATACTTGAAATCCATGTTGGGTACTTGACTTCTCGAATGAAACCAACCTCAATAAGTTTGTTCACTTCAGCCTCAATTGCAGGTACTAATTCAGGTCTAAATCTACGTTGGCCTTGCTTCACAGGGCGAGCTCCTTTCTTCACGGAGAGATGATGTATTGCCACTTTTGGGTCCAATCCGGGCATTTCTTTATAAGACCATGCGAACACATCCTTGAACTCGTGCAACAATTCAACATAATTAAGTCTCCTCTTCATTCATAGTCAATAAGGCGCTAATGTAGATTGGTCGAGGATTCTCTGTGTCTCCTAAATTTATTTCCTTTAACTCATCGATCGTGGATTTGACTCCTTCTTCAAGCTCGGGTGAAGCAGTTTCAGCGTCTTCTTCCTCAATCACGTCTATCTCAATTAAAGTGATATGATACGATGATGCCACACTTTCTCTGTCATCTTCCTCGTCGTCTTGGATTTTTGTAAAGACGACAGTTCGCATTTTAGCCTTCAACTCTTGACCACATGATATGGTCAAATAAGTACGTTGTTTCATGCGAGATGGAACCGAACTTCGAATCCTTCGCGTTTTGGTGATTTTAGTATTAGAGACACCCAACTCTTGCTTGTTGCTTCTGTTATGCCTCCACTTTCTAAGTGGTCCAAGCCTATCAAAAACGGATGGCGTAAGTCTATCAAACCCTCGTTTGTCGCATTTTTCATGCCCCCACTCTCTAAGTGGTCCAAGTCTATTAAAGACGGATGGCGCAAGTCTATCGAAGACAGATGGTGTAAGCCTATCAAAAACGGATGTTCTTCTCACTTTTGTTCCACTTTCAAGAAAATCGTCTGTTGATGAGAATTCATCTTCGATTATGTAATTACTGTTAGCTCTATTGATAGCAATACGAATTGGCTTTTGTGGAACAAATCCAAGACCAACTCGAGGACTTTGAATAGCATGTCCCTTTTCTTTCAACATTATCTGAGTAGTATTGAGGCCATGCATCTTTTCGCCAACAACTTCGGCAGGGAGCCTTCCCAGTGTAGAATCTTCACATGGGTTGTAACCGGCTTTCACTAAGAGTTTATAAGCTTTTGGGCCAAAACATTTTTTCATTTGGGACTCGGAGAATTCTTCGCATTCCTCTTGGATTCCTTCTGTGGGAAGATCAAATCCTTTAGGTGGTTGAGAAGTTGATCGCTTCTCATCAATTGGTGTTAGGGGAAACATCAAATCTTTCAAAGCCTCAAACGCTAAAGGATCCTTGTCTTGATTATTCCTTCGCTTTGGTTGTTCGACTGGTAGAATTTCTTTGGCCTTTACCGTCTTCTCATCATCAAGATAGTACTTAGCATCGGCAAAGTGGGCTTCTGCCTCGGTGAACGGTTTATCATCGGCGAGTATCATTTTAACTACTCCGTCTCGACAATACTTGAAGCATTGGTGCCAAGAAGAAGGAACCACACTATTCTCATGTATCCAAGGTCGCCCGAGAAGCATGCGATATGAGGTTCTTGCATCAATGACATGAAACAGCGCGTTGGACAACATATCATCCATTAACAACTCTATCCTTATGATACCAAGGGCCCTTTGTCCTTCTTGATTAAATCCTTGGATCATCAAGCGACCAGTTTTGAGTTCATCCGTAGAGATCCCCAATTCATTTAACGTGTGCAGTGGCAAAATATTGACTGCAGAACCTCCATCGATTAAAATTCTATTCACCTTCTGCTCACGAGCGTAGCCGGCAACAAACAATGGCCTATTGTGTGGTTTGGAACCAAGAAGTAAATCTTCATCGGCGAAAGTCATTGTTGACACGCATTTACCAATCACGGTACAAACTTCATTTGGAGATGGAGTCGTTCCACTAGCAGCGATCTCCTTTTCAATTATCGCGTTGCATGAGATGTTGATACAATCATCATCTTCTTTGTATATGTTCGTTGTCGTCATGTCAAGGGACTCGAAAGTGCTGACGATAAAATTTGTAGTGGCGCTGATCTCTTCAAGTGATATCTTCCCTTGGCGAGCTAGCTGCATAATTTTATCTTTGAATACGAAGCAATCATGAATTGGGTGCCCGACCAATCGATGATACTTGCAGTATTTTGGGTCATCGGTCTTGCTAGCTTCTTCGGGGCGCTTCATTTCAGGCAACTCGATAAGTTTTAAACTTAGCAAATCATCAAATATTCCAGCCACATCAGTGTCGAGGAACGGGTACTCCCTTGCTTGCATTTCTTTTAGAGTAAGTCTTATTTCTCTTCTTTCTTGGAAAAAATCTTGTTTTTCCTCATTGTTTGTGTTCATATTTCCTTGAAATTTGATAGGGGTTGCATTCACTGCCAAAGATTCTTTGCTTGAGGTCTTAGAGAAAACTCTGCCCCCTTTCCGAAAGTCTTGTTTTTCTTTCGACTGTCGACGCTCTTGAACTGGTGGTCCCTCAACTCCACTATCCATAATGCTCAACTCCATGTCGTGCGCTCTAGTGGCCAACTCTTCGAAAGTCTTGGGTTGAATCCCTTGAAGGATATATCGAAGTCCCCATTGCATTCCTTGAATGCACATCTCGATAGCTGAAGCCTCTGACAATCGATCCTTGCAATTCAGGCTTAAATTCCTCCAACGGTTAATGTAGTCAATGACGGCCTCTTCTTTCCACTGGCGAGAGTTCGTGAGCTCGATCATGCTCACTGTTCTTCGGGTACTGTAGAAGCGATTCAAAAATTCTTGTTCCATCTGATTCCAACTGTCAATTGAGTTCGGCTCTAGGTCCGTATACCAATCAAAAGCATTCCCCTTCAATGATCGGACGAATTGTTTTGACGAGGTAGTCTCCAAAAGTCCCAGCATTGTTACAAGTTTCAACAAAATGTGCCACATGCTGTTTTGGGTTGCCCTTGCCATCAAATTGCTGAAATTTCGGGGGTTGGTAACCAATTGGCATCTTCAAGTCGTCTACTCTTAGAGTGTATGGCTTGGTGTATGTTGACGATGATTTTGAACCCTCATCGAATTTGTTCTTGATAGTTCCCATGATGAACTCCTTCAATTGGTCTATAGGAATTAACCCCTCTGACGAAATCTGGAATTCTTCAGCCGAGCTCTTCTCCCTTTCGGTTGGATGTCGCCTTGCAGAAGTTTCAGCTTCGGTGTGATTTTCACCTTGTTTTCCCATGTCGTGACTACCGTCAACCTTGTTCCTCAACATCGCAATTTGGGAGTCTTGTTCTTGAATGTGCTTTGTTAGCCCTTCAATGGCCTTGGTCAAGATCGCCATTTGCTCATCCATGGTCGTAGCATGTGTCGTCATGACGGGGGCCACCTCAGAGTAATTTGATGTTGAACGGGACGTGGATGATGAAGCTTTTCCCCTAGATCCTTCCCCGTCTTCACTTGTGTTGACGAGAGGTGATGAGCCTTTCTCAATGATTTGCGGTGTCGAGCTAGTCTCGGAGGATGTCTGCAGTTTCTTAGCCATAGTCCTTGTAACTACGCCCATACTTGATGAATTCGAAGTAGCAGCCTTCATCGCGAACATAGAGCGGTTACTGCAATCCTTCGAGGATCTTCGAGAGAGAGAAGAGATGAGAGGTAGAGAGGTCCCCACCGGGTGTGCCAAAATTTGTAACAACAAATTCTTATTTGCGATATAAACATACAAGAAAAATTGAACAAAGATAATTTTATTGAATTAAAATAAATAAATTGCGGGTTACAATCTCTATTTTAATCCTCTGATTCTTCTCTCTAGAACAATATATAGTTGACTTGAATTTTCGGAGTCGGGTCCTTGACTTGATCTTCTCCGGATTTGATTTTGGGTTTGAATAACGTTTTCCAAGGGTCTTGCGACTTGAATCTCGGATCGAACGTTGAACTTTGACTGAATTTGACTTGAAGATCTTGAAATTCTTGATGGATTTGGCCCTTCAATCTTCCAATGATCTTGACTTGAACTGATTAACGTTAATCCGAAGGTTTGGCACCGTTATCTCGGATCGAACGCCGGATTTGATGAAGAACACCTTGAATTTGCTCAAGAACACCTTGAATTTGACGAAGAACACTTTGAATGTAGAGAGAGAATCTTACCTCCTACGAATTCTTCTTCCTTGCTTCTTGAATTGTAGAGAGAATTTTGCTCCTACGGTTTCTGCTCCTTCAGTTGTGTCTTCTGAATTGTGAAGGGAGGGTCCCTATTTATAGTGGTAGAATAAGAGTCCTTGATGGGCCTTACTGATGATGTGGCGCGATTTGATTGGCGCGATTTAAATTGATATTTATCTCTTGTAACTTGGAAGAGAAGAAACAATTCTATTGACCAATAATTAATTGATATTTATCTCTTTGTAACTTGGGAAAAAAGAAATAATACTATTGGTCAATATATATATATTTAAAATCAATTATCTATTTAAATTAGGAGTTTATTTAAATTCCTAATATTAAAATAGAAAACATATAATTGATATTTAATATATATATATATATATATATATATATATATATATATATATATATATATATATATATATATATATATATATAAATGCATAATTACATATTTGCCACTTGAAAAAAAAATCACTCGGCTCTATGGAAATTAGCAATTTATTTGCTTGATTATTCGTTCGTCTACAAATGCCCCCTCGAGACTTGTTGACGAACAATGCTTGTTGACGTGAATAAGTCGCGAATAAATATCAGGTCTTCTCGTCTGCGATCGGACATTAACCACGAATGCGGCCGAGCTATTTGATAAATGGACTTTAAAAATTATAAGCCCAATTAATAAAACTTGGACCAATCTATTTCGTCGACCAATCCGGCCCACCAATTTATTCGAACCGACATTAAAAATGATGCAAGACTTGAATTGTAGAAAGACCCGTCCACCCCAATTCAGTAGACCTTAACTTATTGTTTTAACTTAATGTACTAGCATACTTAATGTGTGTTGAATCGGATAAAATGAAATAATTGTTTCATCATTATTTAATATGAAATTGTATTATTTCATGTTTACAGTATATTAGTTACTCTTTTAATATATATATATATATATATATATATATATATATATATATATATATATATATATATATATATATATATATATATATATATATATATATATATATATAACCATCGTACACATCTAATTGGTGATCTCTACTTTGATGTTACAATGAGAAAGATTCTTATATTGATTAGTCAAGTGAACCTCGGTAGGTTGGTAGGGACATTAAGAATTAATATGTGAAAATGAATTATCGAAAGGAATTCGTATCTTTGAAATAGGAGATTGATATATAAACTTTGAGTAGCTTATGAGTTTTATTTATGCCTAAGACTTGGCCAAAGCGAATTTGTATCCAGCATACTCAAATAAGTTAAGCTAGCGGGTAAAATTCAAGAAAATATTCATTTAATTTATTTAATTATCTTAATTTGAGGATGGCTCTATGCAATGATAAACCGAAGCTGACATATAATGTTTAAAAATATAAACGGGAGTTAACAATTATTTGATAGTGAAAAATAAATTGTTATGTGATTAATTAATTGAACAAAATATTTTAGAATTTGAATTTACTTGATTACGATTAGCCTGGATTATATTTTCATTTGATCCCTATAGACTTTGTGTCGGTCGAATTTTAGAGCTTAATTATCTAAAACGATCTCTCGTTTTTCCTTTGCTTATATATTTAGAATTTTATTAGATATAAAATAAGTTATGATCCGAATTTATCATTGGCTCCTGCGATTCATATCCCAACACCTATACACGTGTGGAGTGTCTTCCCATAATTGGAGTGTGTATGAGTCCCGAGAAACACAATTCGCTCTTTCCAACAATACCACATGGACGTGTGGAATAGAGTGAAGGGAATCAATACTCATATGCCTCGTTGGTTATCTAGATGAGATTAAATAATTTAACGAAAACGCAATTATTTTATCAGACCCCAAGACGTGGAATAAAAAATCTCCCTAAAATGCAAGATAAGGCAAGAGACATAATAACATAATATCTTCAGGTCGATCCGGAAAGTTATGGGAATACCAAACATCAAACAAAATCCAATTATTTAGTTAATAATTGATAATCTTGCCAACCAAATGAGCTATAGTTATCTTATGAGATAACTTGTGCCGCACGGAGTCTTCCCTACAAATAAAACATGAGGAGTAATTTAGGAAAAAGACATTGAAATGAGTATATTGCGAAACTGTTTTTGATCTCGACATATGTGCATTTAAGTCCTCGTTGAGGTTATATGCAATTCGCCTTAAAAAAAATATGGACATCTTGTAGCCAACTAGATTTCATAGGGATGGCAAATTTTATCCGACCCGCGGGTAACCGCAGGTACCCGCCCTGACCCGTCCCGAAATTTTCGGATATTCTCCGCCTCGGGTTCCAATTTCTCCTCCGAAATGGGTTCGGGGCGGGTGCGGGTTTGTGTATACCCGCCCCGTACCCGCCCCAACCCGTTGACCGGGTGAACCGGCCCGAACCCGTGAACCAGCCCGTCCTACCCGGGACGGGCCCGGATTTAAAAAAAAAAATTCAAAAAAAAAGCAAATAACGGCGCCCGAACCGGCCCGGGTGAACCGGCCGTTATTTGCTTTTTTTTGAATTCCCCCCCCCCCCCCCCATTTTTTCCTATAAATACCCTCACACCCCAATTTTTCCTATAATTTACTTATTCATCAAATATTTCAAAAAAAAAAAAAAAATCAAATTTTCCGGGCCGACCCGGAACCGGCCCGAACCAGCGGCCCAACCCGGCCCGCCGAACCGTGCATATTACGGGCCGGTTCCGGTTCGGTTCCGGTTCCGGAAAAAGTGAACCGTGAACCGGTATGAACCGGCCCAAACCAGCCCGTGGCCGTGTCTAGTCTTCGGGATGGGTCCGGGTCAAACCCGGCCCCTGGCCATGTCTAGGCGGTGGCGGGGAATGCAATACCCGCCCATGGCCATCCATGAGATTTCATCACAACTACTCTCTCCCTCTCTTTTTATCTTAGTTCTTCCAAGAGTTGATTGGTTTACATTAACATCTTGAAAGTTACAACATGCGAGAACTCTCTCTCTCTCTCTCTCTCTCTCTCTCTCTCTCTCTCTCTCTCTCTCTCTCTCTCTCTCTCTCTCTCTCTCTCTCTCTCTCTCTCTCTCTCTCTCTCTCTCTCTCTCTCTCTCTCTCTCTCTCTCTCTCTCTCTCTCTCTCTCTCTCTCTCTCTCTCTCTCTCTCTCTCTCTCTCTCTCTCTCTCTCTCTCTCTCTCTCTCTCTCTCTCTCTCTCTCTCTCTCTCTCTCTCTCTCTCTCTCTCTCTCTCTCTCTCTCTCTCTCTCTCTCTCTCTCTCTCTCTCTCTCTCTCTCTCTCTCTCTCTCTCTCTCTCTCTCTCTCTCTCTCTCTCTCTCTCTCTCTCTCTCTCTCTCTCTCTCTCTCTCTCTCTCTCTCTCTCTCTCTCTCTCTCTCTCTCTCTCTCTCTCTCTCTCTCTCTCTCTCTCTCTCTCTCAACATAATAAAATGACATTCTATTATTCAATAACTAGTTTCGACTTTCGACGTAACAATTCTTCTTACAGGTCGCAAACCTCTCCGAAGAATGACTGTCGATGAATCCAACGGAATGTGTTACAACATGTGCACCTGTGTTTAAAAAACAACTACATAAACATATTCCCCTACAGCTACTTTAGTAGCAGAAGGCAATAAATAACATGGTGAAAAGTGATTGAATACCGTAAGAAGTTTGCGTTGAAATTTATCTTCTAAAAATGTACAACTTCGGAGCACTAATAAAGGCATATAAAGAAAAATATATTTATCTGTAAAAAAAAAAAAGAATTCCTATGTGTTCCTACATTCTACGCCTCGTCCACTGTTCATCAACTCATCTGGTTCACATTCTTCAACCAGATTACGAATTTCCAGTTAAGAGTAAAACTATCAGCCACCACCACAATCCGAGAAACTGATTCCCAACGTTTTTCGGCCAAGATATTTGTAACTTGCGCGCTAAGAGTGTATATATATCGTTCCACCGGCTCAAATGACTTTCTAACACAAGCAAACTCCGACTTTCATCATATCCAACAAGTCATGCCCCATCACTGCATCAGAAATCCCACGATCATAGAATCTAACCGAACAATTCACTGAACTTACGAAAATCCATGCCCATTCAAGTCTAAGTAATTTCATAGTACAAGGAAATCTTACCCAAAATCCCACCAAGGCATGGATCAAAATGTGGCAAATCTTGATCTTCGCATCAAATTGAAACTTCATAAACCCATCTTCAAGCTTCAACTCCATCTTCTTCAAAGTGCAACAGTTGGTACACATGATCGTACTTTCAGCTCCCGGGTTGACTAGAACGCCCCTCGTAATATCCACCAACCAAATCACGAGGTGAAGCATGGGATTGTGCTCGAATCGCTTTTAAGACCACAACCATATTCCATCACAGTAAACCTGATGCTACAGGTCTCGCTTTACAAAACCACCAGCAGCATTTTGCTTCTTCGGAATGCCGTTTTGCCAGGTATCTCGAGATTTATCACTAGGTTGATCAAAACCATTCAATGAAGTTTCTGCTCCTTGTCTTAAAATACGATGATTTCCATTCCTAGGAAGTGTAGATAAATTGGACTTCTCATCGTCTTCTGACGGTGTTCCAGACCTAGACCTGGACTCAAAGTGTGAATCATGTGACCTATTATATCTTGGTCCAGATCTCAAGCCCCTCGCACTCGAATTCATTGAAGAAAATGTGCCATATGTCGAAGATTCAGGTATAAAGTCTTTTGGCAGAGAATCCATGTCCAAGAAACAGTTCCGTGCTTTGGCATCATTAATCAACGCAGCCCAATCCTCAGATTGCATCAGAGCGTTCGCATTTCCCATAACCTGTCAGAAATTAGAAACAAAATTATATAAAAAGGTTCTCGAGATATAAAAAAAGGAGAAAACAACACTTAGGTGGTTAAAGACATAAAGGAGGAAGACAAATCTCACCCAGAGTGCTCTTTTTGCTCGAGTAAGAGCAACATTCATTCGGCGGATGTCTGAAACAAACCCAACCCCATGACTGGATGCACGAACACATGACATAATAATGACATCACGTTCTTGGCCTTGGAAAGCATCCACTGTATTAATATAAATGTCTTTTCCTTCATCTGAATTCAATATATCCTTGAACTCCCGTTGGAGACATTTCAGTTGCAGCTTATACGGAGTGATGATGCCAACGGACACTTTCCCAACCCCTAATGATTTCAATGTTTTCTGAAGATGTTCATACAAACGAACACAAAACTGCGCTTCCTGTGTATTCTGATAAGAAACAGACCCTCCACGATGAGATTCTCGACCGTAAGTAACATCGAAAAAGACGTACGGCCTCAGTAAAGGATCTTTATAATAAATCTCATCTGGAAGATTAGAAACACTCTCACTATCAGTAAGGCGTCCTTGGTAAAAGTACCTCGAAGGAAAATCCCTAATATGGGGATGCATTCTATACTGCACGGATAAAAGCATTGTTGGGCAGCCAGCTTGTTGGAACCTCTCGAAAAGGCTTCGACTGTACAACAATGTTCCAGCTGCCTTACTGATGACAGTAGCAGGAAGTTGCTGAGGATCTCCCACAAGAACACAGCGAGCAGCACCGAGAGAAAGTGGAGGCAGCACTGCTACTTCACTAGCCTGTGCCGCTTCATCAATCACAACCATGTCAAAGCCGTGCGTTAGACGAGAAAACAATTTCCGCCCACTGCTCGAGACTGTAGTGAAAACTATTTCAGCTTCATTGGCAAAACTAGCCTCAAGATCTGCACGGGCTTCCTCCAAATTAAAATTGCCACCACCACGAAATCTGCCTTCCAAAATGAAAAGTCGAGACATCTCCACTAATGTTTTGTCTTTGTTCTCAACTGCAGCTGCAAGTTTTTGAAGTAAACCGTCCCGTGTTTGGTCTCTGGCCATAAGAACATCTGGATCAACACCAACAGATCCTTGTGCACGAACACTGGCAGCAGTGACTGTGAGCTCTCTCTGGTAATGAGCAATTTCATGAGATAACTGATTTTCTCGGATCCTTAAATTGTGCATCCATCCATGAACTTCATCACGGCTCTTCATCAGAAGTAGTTCAGTTCTTCTTTCCACAGAAACTGCCTGTGCAGCTCGAGTCTGCGAATCCACTCCAACCCGAGCGACATCAGGTCGATAAACTTTCATTTCACCATCAACAAATCCACGATCTAAGACACGTGAAAGCAGTTCATCAGTTGCGGCATTTGAGGGAGCACAGACAAGCATCCTAGGTTTTGGGCAAAGTTTTGGAAGAGTTCGAAAGAGATTGTGATCCATGCTCTGGAGAACTTCATCAATAGATCCAACAGCCACATTATCTGAGCTGCTCTCATTAACCTGCTTATAGCTTTCGGGTGCAACTTTCTTTAGCAATGCAGTGTAATAGTGCTGATACTGGACAAGATGGATCACATTAAGCATTCCCGATACTGTATGTGTTTTACCAGTGCCAGGGGGGCCCTGAACTAAAGTAAAAGGCCATGGATCTTGCTTTTTTGCCACGCCATTCGATGTACCAGCAGCAGTATGAGTTGCGGCCCATTGAATCGCTGCTAGCTGGGGTCCGTTAAAAGTCTTGTGCAGATATTCAACAAAATTTGGAGTGAAGCAATCAGGCATTGCAGGTGGCTGTTCTTCATATTTTGGGAAATGGTCAGGACTAGGCTGAAGAATCGCATTTTGCATCTGCAAGAGGGTATCATAAATGTCAAGCATAAAAGCATCACACTGATTGATGTCACTAGCTGCAAACTAAGTTTCAAATAGAACCTGCAAATTAAGACGACGGAATGCATGCAGAGCAACATATTCACGCTGTGTGGTTGCCAGAGAACCAAGCTGAGTAAGGTACCAAACGTCCCCTGGATGGAGCTTCCGCAGAATGTGATCCTCGTTAATCTTGCTACAGTAATAAAAACAAAGTAACAGCAATAAATATTGATGCAAAAAGTGGTAATGGTCCCAGCACTAAAAAATAAAGTACTGTAAACTGAAAAGAGTCGTAGGACAAAAAGTTATTATTACTGACCTGCTCGAATCATATAAATCCCCAACATAGAAGTGAAGAATTGCCCCAATATGTTTTTCTCGGGTATCAATAGGTATATGTCTCCTCACTGTTCCAGCAACACGACCATTAACTTCTGCCTTCTCCTCATCATCCCTAGCCCCGGCATTATTCCTCCTAATATTGACTGCATTTTATCATTTAAAGTATGTAAACATATGGCTTTCCAATTACAAATCACAGTCAGATTTACAGTTTATTGTGAAACAAAAAGGAAGAAAATTTATTCAAGAAGTAACCTGCACCGGGCCTAGGGGATGAAAGAACTGCAACCTCTCCTTCCTTAAAGGTCCATTTGTATTCATGTGGCGGAATTAGTATCACATCAAACCATCCTGGGAGAGCCAATAGCAGAAAAGCAAAATGAGATTAAAAGAATTGACTGCGCATCTCCTTCCTTAAGTACTGAACAAACATACACACATAACTAGCAGATACGTTTTGCGGTATCTGATAATGACAAAATCAAGATAAGTGGAAATGAATATTCATAACCGCAGAAATCACAATTTTCAGGAATCAGGAGCAAACAACAACAGACCGGGCAAAAAAAGAATCACAACAACATCAGACTGGGCGTGCAGAACGTTTTCATTTTATTTAGATACTGAACTGCATCAAGTTCTAGTATAAAAAAAAGTTGGGATAATAGAATAATACCCCTTTCACGCTTTTCAATGCTTTTTATGGATACCCTAACATGACCGGAAACTGTTTCTGATGATTCCTCCCACGAACTATATAGCTGTGCTCGGCATTCTTCAAAAAGCAAAGGCTCAAATACGCTGATATACTCTTCTACTGAATCAAATTGACCAGGAACGCGCTGGAGCTCCTCTTCCTCTGTTTTTTTCAGAAATAAAGAAATAAACATATATGAAACAAATCTACGACCAATAGTTATCCATAACAAAAGAAACAGTCATAACTAAAAGCTGCTGAAATAAAATAAGAAAGACACAAGGAATGAAGGAAAAATATCAAGGACAAAACGCCAGAAAACTCTGCAAAACACTAGCTGCAGTTAGGTCTTGAATCCATTACACATAACTGGATAACAAACTAATGATGAGCTTGGAATGTACAGTAGTAGATATGTCAAAACTAGGGCTGAGAGTCACTAAGGAACAATTAGCAATAGCAGCACTCAAACACCCAGTATGCAAACCGAATAAAAAAGTCAAAGCAATATGTGCCAGTCTTTGAGGATATTCAAATGAATCAAATTCAGATCATACGCAATATTTACTGATAAAGGCACATACTGGAATGAATGCAAATTCTAGTGAACCTCACTATTACCAAGGATATAAAATCATCAACAGGAAGATATAAAATGTATAGGTGTTATCACTTATTAGAGATAATCGAGGAAATTTCATTGCGGGTTTCTCAAACCTATTATATTTGTACTAAGACGGAGTTATATTTGTACTAGTAGAGATATTCGTACCCTATTCCTGAAGTTATATTTTATCGGACTCCGTCTTAGCATATAAATTGATCTTGCATTCATTTATATGGCAAATTGAGAACACACTTATTTGGCAAGAAAATGTTCTTTGGCTATAGCAGAAGTAGGCACTGTCCGGCATGTATTTTGTGAACAGAACCAATGGCAAGACAAGCTCGCCAATATCACCATAGAAAAGATTGTCTTTGCTGATAGGATTGGTCTACCAAAATCACATATATTGTTTATGTTGGGACATAATTTATTCATGTTAGGAGATGTTGTATACATGTTGACACATAAAATTTAAATTCCACATGCAAAATAAATGTAAAAGATACGTAAAATCCTACGGTTTTACGATACCAGTACTCAAAAAACGGTCCCACTTCCAGTGTGTAAACAATCTAATAGGAAGAAGACAACAGAATATGCATCAATATAAAAGGTAACCCTAAAATTTCTGACTGCCACAACAAGGAAAACACAATCATACTTATTCCACACTTTTGAACTAAAGCATCAAGTATAGCATATAATGTCTATGATGCACCTAAACCAAACTGTACAACTGCACTAGAAAGCTAAGGGGAGTGGCAATATTACAAGTTAACATCATAATGATCCCCTTCCAATTCTGACAACTAGTACGACTTTGAAAAATTAGATACCTGGATGATGCCAAAACTTCTCGTTTGTCACCTCACGCAGAAGACGTTCCACTGATGAATCTTGATATTGATTGCTTGTAAAAGATTGCTTCTTGGAAGGTACTTTTTTTGCGCCAAATTTAAGATCAGCCGAGTTCTGACTGCTAACAGCTGATTTCCTACCAGAGTTCTGCGAATTCTTAAGATGCCTTGTATCAGGGGGAAGCTTCCATGAATTCTGTCTAGGAACAGGTGCTGTTTGTACTTCTGAAGAGAGTTCTGTCGAGCTATTCAAACTTCTAGGAGGTCCGAAATTCCCAGAACTACTGTCACCAATACTTTCAGGTTTATTTTCATTTGACTCCACTAAACTATTTTTTTCATTGCTAGGTAAATCAGCTGGATGTGTATCCCTGACCGCGGGCTGGTTTTGCTTATCTTCGTGCTCAGCAGATGGCAGAGTGGTACGAGCTTCTATCATATTCCGGGTTATAGTCGGTGCAGGAATCTGCCTTCTAGGGGTTGAAGACTTTAACACACCAACTTGCTTAACATCTTCTAAATTGAGAAACATGGTCTGCCTGCTACGCTTTTTTCCTAGCATTGCTTCCTTCTGCTGGTCAAATCTCGACCGCTTTCCAAGATTATTTCCATACTTTAATGCATGATTTGCTTCAACTCCTTTAATTTCTCTTTGTTTTGGGGGTGGAGCAGAATCTTCCGGACCATCAATAGTTCTCACATCTTTCTTATCATTTGCTTCTGGATCCAAACCTAATATAGGGGTCTCATTTTCATTCTTAACATCACGAGAGTTAGAAGATATTGTCTCCACATCTCCAACCATAACACTACTTCCCATCGTATCAACCTTGCCTTTCCCCGAAACCTGTTTATCACTTGTCACACTTGAGTTTTCGTGAATAATACTTGTTCTGCAAGCATCACCAGATCCCTCTCCATCAGACCATTCACCTTCTTCCTTCTCTATAACTTCAGATTTCACAGAACCTGATTGCAGGTTTGGTGCAGCCTTTATATCCTGGCCATTGCTCGGTTTAGAAGATGAGGCAAAATCGGAGAGAGTGTCCCTAGAACTCCTTTTTTCAGCAGAAATATCAGATCCCTGGACAAAATTAGACCTCACAAAAGGCTGGAAACCAGACACGGATGAATCATGGGAGAAAGCATGGTTATTTAATATCCCTTGGGGACCAGAAGATGCTGTAAACAAGTCGGTTGTTGCAGTAGTTGAAGAAGGAATAGCCCTCTGAGGCTGGAAGCAAACAATATCATCATTATCATCGTCATTCTCAGCAGGGGGTACATTAAGATCAAATAGCAGCCTTCCTTTGGAGCCCATTTAGCAAGCAGTTGCATACAAGCAAACAGATATTTCCAATAATGTCTACTCGTAATTTTATTCGGATAATTACTATTAGAACAGGAACATAACATGCCAACCAACGTGTCAATCAGCAAAAATACCAGCCCTTGGGATTGGCCAAATAAAATTAAAAGAACCTTCTGCATAAAAGTTTTGGAAAAGAAACCGTGTAAGAACGAAGTGCATAATACTCGTTAAAAACACGTAGAGTCAAAGAACACAGAATGTACAAAAATACTTTCACAATCAATGGGTTTCTTCAACCACAACATTTACTTGGCATTATGGTAAATTAATTTTATACAATAACCCCTCAATGGCTCCTGTAAACGTCACATCGGCATAAAATATGATTATGAAGAAACTGAAGCCTCATAACACCATTGCAGTAAACGAAGGGGAAATTATATATCAATGTAACAACAGGGATGAAATAATCGGTTTCACACAGAGTCAAAAAATTCAGAGATTGCATGCTGCTCGTCTTTTACTGAAAATCGATCTATCATCGAATCATCGAATAATTGAACACACTACAAGAACAAAACTGGAAAAAAATAAATAAAGAAACCCTTTACAGAAAACGTGTAAAATGAAGAACAAATTAGCACATTGTACGGCCCTGCAAGCTAACCCTAGCCCCCAATTACTATCAAATCAATCCCTTCAAATTAACAAAAACTGATTAACCTAATCAATCAATTCATCACTCAAACCCAAACGAGAATCAACATTCCGAATATAAATAATTACGAAAAATAAAAAATAAAAGCAAACTAACTTACCAACAACAGGGCAATAATCTCGTAGTCACTGATTCATTGCCAAAATCCACGAAGAAAATTCAATATTCAGATCGACAAAATAGCCAACACTGCAAGATTTAAATCAATTAATTAATAGTCAAACTCATTACTTCGTGAATTTTCTTACGATCCAATTAATATATTTTTTTCCCCTACCAATCAATTTAATATTTGTCTTTCTTCTCAAGCTTAATTTTATCAGCTGGGAGAAAAGAGGAGAGAGAAAGGGGGAAAAAGGGTCAGAGTTTAGAGAGAGAAACGATTAATATATATTAATATATTAATAATAAAAATTAAATAATACTATATAGTACTAGTTTTATTATGTGTGTAGAGAGAGAATATAATTGAGAGCGGCGTTTGTAGAGAGAGAGAGAGAGAATATAATTGAGAGTCGGAAGAAGTGATGCAAATGAAGGCATAGGTGCGAGGGGTATTTATAGGTAAAAATAATAAGGGATGTGTCACCGGCAACCGAGAAACCCATTCACCACTTGTTCAAATTCCCATCGATAATTAACGGAAGGGTGTTTTGGTAATTTGACTTACTTCTTAATTTCCCAAGGTACTATTTCAAATTGTTTGAAATATCATTAATAACCCATCATCTTAATATTTAGTTTCACATTTCTCCTTCATTTCCCAATTGTGTCATTTTTATCCTTTTATAATTTATATGTATAGTCTATCTTAATATAGTACCCATTTGAATATAATTTTGTTAACTTTAACAGAATATTTTTTATTATTAGATGGAATATCTTGTTCATAGAAATTATTTTTAATGAATTATAAAGTGAATAGTAGAAAATATATATAATCGAATTATTTATTTTATATGTGTGTGTGTGTCTGTGAAAGTACGTAATTAAAAAAATTGACTACAAAATAGGATATATATATGTGTGTGTGTGTGTGTGTGTGTGTGATGATGATGCTAGAGATATTAGATCACCTTAGAGTGTTGAAGTAGGATGAGCTGGAAGAGCAGAGTGGATCACTGGCTCACGAGCTTGATGACCTTGAGATACCTGCGATCATAGAACACGTGAACTAGGCCGGGGGTTAATCCGGATACTAGAAAAGGTCCTGAGAATACATGTTGTAGTATTGCTCAGATAATAGGACGTACCTTAAGGAATGAATGAGTTCAAACATTTATTTATACCTTAGTTGAGATTGTTGGGTCAAAACCTTACTTGAAGGTGATTGGGCATCGGTGGTAGTGATCTTCAATATTGGATTCGTGGCCCTGTAGGTAAAGGAATTATAAGCTATTGGATTGGCCCAATTATGCATATATATATATATATATATATATATATATATATATATATATATATATATATATATATATATATATATATATATATGAGTAAACTGCAAAAAGTACCCCTGTGTAATCTCTAAATAGCGAAAACCCCCCTATGATAAATAAACTAGCAAAAACCCCCTGTGAAATTATTTAAATTGCACTCTTGGCCCATTTCTCATTTGAGTGTTGACTTCATGTAAAAAGACACAAATACCACCAGGATTTTGCAATTCATAAATTCTTATATTTTTTAAATATTTTAATTATTTTATTTTTGTTATATCTTAATTATACAATGGGATCTTTAATTTATTTTTATTTTTATTATCACATAATTTTTGTATATATTTTAAACTATCGCTACATGAAAAAAAAAAACTTAAATTCCATTAATATGATTTAAAAAATCTATACTTAATTTGATTAATAAATTTTTAATAATTTTAAAATTTAATTATTTACTATTTTTTAACAATATTTTAATTTCTAAACAATCAAAGTAAAAGGAATATATATATATATATATATATATATATATATATATATATATATATATATATATATATATATATATATATATATATATATATATATATATATATATAGATATATACATTTTTAAGGTCAATTTTGTCATTTCACGTCCAAAAACTAACTAACAGTCGCGCAACCCGCGAGTGAGCCACACTTAAGTCAACCGGGGGGGTTGCCTTTGACTAAATTTCACAGGGGGTTTTTTTGCTAGTTTATTTATCACAAATGGATTTTTGTTATTTTGGAGATTACACAGGGGTACTTTTTGCAGTTTACATATATATATATATATATATATATATATATATATATATATATATATATATATATATATATATATATATATATATATATATCATGTTAATTGTTATTAACTTATTATTGTTTATCTCCAAAGTTCGAGCATATTTTCTCTAATTCTTCTTTGTTTCATTTATTCAATGATTAGTTTCATATTATGACAATTAAGTTTATTTTTTTGGAATAAGTTTGTATTATTAAATTTCAATAAATGTTGATGTTCTTAGCGATATCACAAATAAATTTTATTAAATTTTTTATTGTCATGTATTAAACTAATTATAAGTTCCCTTTTTAAAATGCTATCATGTGCATCTCACGTGCAAAAATGCTAGTTTTAATTTAATAATAATAGTAAAATTAATTAAATATGAGTATAATGTTATTTTCTTCCCATATACTCTATCATTGTTTAATTTGTTGATGTGGCGTCATTTACAAGTAGTTATTAATGTGGAATGTGAGGCCTCAGTTACTGATCACGAGTAGGTAATCCTCGAGTAGTTTGTCACCACGTAGAGAGCTAATGAAGGATGGGATTCACTATCTACGAAATGAACACACATGAACTAGGGTACTGGGTTGGTTTGACGAAGCCCTTCCGACGCTCAATTAGTAGATATGCTAAAGAAAGGAGTACATCTACAGAAAACTTGAGCAATGAAAAATAAATAATGTACTTCAGAATTATGAGTTTAATTAGTAGAACCCCAATTAGAGAATAACTCAAATATGATTAATGTTCCTGTTAGGTAGTTTTCTTGTAGATTGACTGCGATTTCGGGCTTTTATGAGATTATCGAATTCAATCGAGGCAAAGTTAATCGACTCATTCGGTCGGCCCAATGGAATTTATCATTGTGTTAATATCGCAACTAATAAATTTGTTGGATGTGAAAAATGTATTGCATAATGCATATAATGCAAAGAAAATAATTTTAATTTGATTGAATATCAATAAAATCTATGAGGAACGAGTTTGCTTCACCACTTAATTTAGAGCTATTTCTAGGAAAATATTATGAATTAGTCATCATAAAAGAAAGCAGTAACACTAGGGGTGTAAATCGGACGGAATTGATCATAAATGGGTTTTTCAAAAAAAAATTCATTTCTTTCAAAAGTTAAAATTGGGTTCCAAAAAATCGGAATGCAAACAATCATTTTGATTTCGGAATGTCTCGGAATTGGCGGAATTTCAGAAATTGAAAAGTTACATGAGTTTATAATCTCTTGTTCTAAATTCGGATATAATGGAGATTTTTCCAATATTTTTCTATCTTCTTTGAAATTTAGCAGGAAAGTACAAGAAAATCCAAAAGATAGGTCGACAAAATGCGATAAATAAAAACACATGTAGTAACAACAAATCGAAACATAGATTTTCTTATAAGGAAAAATGCAACATAAAGTTTCTAATACCAATTAAACTTTTCTATGGTTTTAATTTACTCGACCCTTCAGTATTTATATTTTTTATATAATATATAGCATAAGTTACATTATGGAATCACAAAGTATATCATAACATTATATTATACATTTCGAAAAACCATAGAAATATTCGGATCTAAAATCTGACCGAAAATTAAAATTTCCGGTAATTTGATTTACCATTCCGGTCCTGTTCCAAATAAAATCAGAAAAACCGGAAATCGGAACTTCTAGAACTGGAATGAAAAATACGGTTCCAAATTACGATATTTTAGTTAATTAGAAATAGAAATAGGTTTAACAATTAATTTCAATAGTAAAAAAGTAGCACTTCTTGTTGGTTACAGCACTTTTTACTCTTTAAAGTTTGTGATTGACAACTTTATTTGAAGAGAATCAGCACTTTAGGAACAAAAATAAGTACTTGAAAATAAATTAGGTATAGCACTTCTCCTTTGCAATTTTTGTATAAAATGGCGAATTCATTTCTGTAAAATTGTATGTATGTCGATGTGGTTCAGCTTCTTCTTCTCTCTTTCAATCTGAGTGCGCGAGTTCTGTGCGGAGAAGGTAACTTGATCCGAATTCTTCTCCTTTTGAATCGATCGTTGCAGTTTTTTTTACTATTTATTAGCATCGATTAATCGTTTAGTTTTGCTATTTTCGATCTGAACTTTTGAATTTTTTTTTTCTTTTTGGATTTTTGGCATGAATTCGTGACTGCAAATTTATTCTATTGTCGGTACATTAGTTTTCCTTTTTCTTAATTGTTTGTTTTGGTGCTCTGATAGAACGATCAATTTTGATTTTTGTTTGGGCTTGATTGTGTTGAGTGGTGAATTTTATTGCTGAGGTTAATCAATTTGGTATTGATGGTTTGAAGGGTTTGATTTGGTAGTAATTTGGGGCTAGGGTTAGCTTGTGGAATTTTGCAATGTGCTAATGTGCTAATTTGTTCTTGATTTTACTCAATTTTTTATAGTATTTTACTCTTATAACATGTTAAATTTTCTTCGACATATGCCGATTTCTACAATTTTCATGTGATATGATGATCCGGTGATCGGATTTTGTGATTTTCGGTTCCTAGTAGATTTTACACCTTTCCGTAAAGGGTTTCTTCAATATTCGGAAGTAATTTATTCTTATAATATGTAAAAAAAAAATTCCACATACAGTTTAGGGCCTATTTGGAAAATAATTTTCATGTGATGTGATGATTCGATGATAGGATTTTACAGTTCTGGGTTCCTAGTAGAGCAGCATGTGGTGTATGAAATTTCTGACTGTGTATGTGAAACTGATCATTTCACCCATGTTATTGTATCGACATATAACTATAACAGATGCTTGTATGCATATTAACAATATTGCATTACACTAGTACTTGAGAGATCTACAAAAATAATAATAGAGAATAAAAAAAATAGTTGCATATCCGCATCGAGTGCCTTAGGTGGCTGCGGACATTCTCCGTTCTTTTTTTATTTCGTTGAAGGCAATACTATGTATAGAATAGTTCACATCTTTTTGTACATCTTTGACTTTATGTGATTTTAACTAGTATGTGCATAAACGTTCTTACACAGTTTCTTTTCCAAAATTTTATGCAGAAGGTGCTTTTTATTTTTGTTTGGCCATTCCCAAGGTCTGATATTTTCGCTGATTTTCACTTGGCATGTTATGTTCTTGTCCAAATAGTAATTATCCGAATAAAATTACGAGTAGACATTATTGGACATATCTGTTTGCTTGTATGCAACTTCTTGCTAAATGGGCTCCAAAGGAAGGCTGCTATTTGATCTTAATGTACCCCCTGCTGAGAATGACGATGATAATGATGATATTGTTTGCTTCCAGCCTCAGAGGGCTATTCCTTCTTCAACTACTGCAACAACCGACTTGTTTGCAGCACCTTCTGGTCCCCAAGGGATAGTTAATAACCATGCTTTCTCCCACGATCCATTGGTGTCTGGTTTCAAGCCTTTTGTGAGGTCTAAATTTGTCCAGGGATCTGATATTTCTGCTGAAAAAAGGAGTCCTAGGGACATTCTCTCCGATTTTGCCTCATCTTCTAAACCGAGCAATGGCCTGGATACAAAGGCTGCACCAAACCTGCAATCAGGTTCTGTAAAATCTGAAGTTATAGAGAAGGAAGAAGGTGAATGGACCGATGCGGAGGAATCTGGTGATGCTTACAGAACAAGTACTATTTACGAAAACTCAAGTGGGATAAGTGATACACAGGTTCTCGAGAAAGGCAACGTTGAGATGATGGAAAGTAGTGTCATGGTTGGAGATTTGGAGATTATATCTTCTAATCCCCGTGATGTTAAGAAAGAAAATGACACCCCTGTATTAGAGTTGGATGCGGAAACAAATGATAAGAAAGATGAGACATCTATCGATGGTCCGGAAGATTCTGCTCCAGCACCAAAACAAAGAGAAATTAGAGGAATTGAAGCAAATCATGCTCTAAAGTATGCAAATAATCTCGGAAAGCGGCAGAAATTTGACCAGCAGAAGGAAGCAATGCTCGGAAAAAAGCGCAGCAGGCAAACCATGTTTCTCAATTTAGAAGATGTTAAACAAGTTGGTGTGCTGAAGTCTTCTACTCCTAGAAGGCAGATTCCGGCACCGACTAGAACCCTGAATGTGAAAGAAGCTCGTACCTCTTTGCCATCTACTGAACCTGCAGTAGGAGATACGAATCAGGCTGACTTACCCAGCAATGAAGGAAATAGTTTTGTGGAGTCAAATGAGAATAAACCTGAAAGTATTGGTGACGGTAGTTCCGGGCTTTTTGTACCTCCAAGAAGGTTGAATAGCTCAACAGAACTCTCTTCAGAAGGACAAACAGCACCTGTTCCTAGACAGAATTCATGGAAGCTCCCCCCTGATACAAGGCAACTTAAGAATTCACAGAACTCTGGTAGGAAATCAGCTGTTAGCAATCAGAGTTTGACTGATCTTAAATTAGTCCCCAGAAAACTACCTTCCAAGAATCAATCGTTTACAAGTAATCAGTATCAAGATTCATCTGTGGAACGTCTTCTTCGTGAGGTGACAAACGAGAAGTTTTGGCATCATCCAGGTATCTTAATATTCAAATTCATAATTGCATTGTTTTTTTCTGCTTGAAGGGTTATCTTTCTTTTGTTTTCCTACTTCTTTTCTGTATACCATGCTTCTCTCTATTCCTGAAGTTATATTTGTACTAATTGTTAAAATTTGAAAGGATGATTTGTATAAATGCAATAGTTAACTTTTAGTTGATGAGAATAATTTTTCAAGTAATCTATGCATCATGTATAGCATGCTGAAATTGGGCTGTCATTTCAATATGAATATTAAGGTGCTTTAGATATCACTATAGAGTTAACATAAGCTTTGTAGTGCTATTGTACGGCTTTGATTTTGGTGCATCATAGACCTACTTGAGCATTCTGTGCTTTAGTTTAAAGTGCGTACTAAGTATTATTAGGTTTTCCCTTGTAGTGGCAGTTAGAGATTTCACGGTTGCCTCGGAATTGGTATTTTCTGTATGTTATTATAGTTCCATTCTAGCTCTTACCTCCTCCTTTTGATTGCGTAATCATCTCATCTTTCAAATGTTGTTACATGCTGCACATACCGCTTTTCTATTACAGATATCCTTTTAAGGATATGATGACTTCGGCTGCATTTTCTCTATTTACTTGAGAGAACTCCTATGTATTTGGGGCACCATACATATAAAGGGATCTATATCTCCAGTTCTCCATTTGCTACTTAGCCATAGTTGTCTGTATTTTGTTTACTTGTCTTACACTCTCACTTTTATGTTGTCACTTTTGTAATAAACAACGTACATTTAACATATCTTATAGTAGCTTGCGTATGGCATCATCTGGCCACAGAACAATGTGCTTTGCAGACGTTTCTGACATTGTAACCTTGACATGTTGCTTTTTTTTATCTACAAAATAGAGGAAGAGGAGCTCCAACGCGTTCCTGGTCAATTTGATTCGGTAGAAGAGTATATCAGCGTATTTGAGCCTTTGCTTTTTGAAGAATGCCGAGCACAGCTTTATAGTTCGTGGGAGGAATCATCAGAAACAGTTTCCAGTCATGTTAGGGTATCCATAAAAAGCATTGAACGGCGTGAAAGGGGTATGATTCTATTATGTCAACTTTCTTTAATACTAGAACTTGATCAGTTTTTTTTATTTCAGTATCTCAATAAAATGAAAAAGTTCTGCACGCCCAGTCTGCTGTGTTTGCTCCTGATTTTTGAAAATTGTGATACTAGGTTATGAATTTTCAGTTCCACTTACCTTGAGTTTGTTACTTACCGCAAATCTATTGTCCATTTTGACGTTACTTAGTGCTGGGACAAGTTTGCGTTTGCCCAATCTCAGTTTTATAGTTCATATTTTATTGTGGGCCATGCATGTTGTTGTTCTTCCTGTTCAGTTTTTGTTTTTTTATTCAGCTGTGATAAAATGGTCATTTACTGGAATCATCAGAAACCGTTTCCTGTCATGTGGTGATTCTTTTTAGGATATAGTTTCTTCTTATCTTGAATTTTCATTTCCTGTTCGGTTTTTCTTAATTTCCTGCTGTGTATAGAAAACTCTAACCAAATGTGATTATTCCCCTGTAGTACTTAATGTCATTTGGCTTTTCTGCTGTTTGTTTTGCCAGGATGGTTTGATGTGATACTAATTCCGCCACATGAATACAAATGGACCTTTAAGGAAGGAGAGGTTGCGGTTCTTTCATCCCCTAAGCCTGGTGCAGGTTTGTTCTTGAATAAATTTTCTTCTTTCTGGTTTCAGAATAAACTGTAAATCTTACTGAGATTTGTAACTGGGAAGCCATATGCTTACACACTTTGTATGATAAAATGCAGTCAATATTAGGAGGAATAATGCCGGGGCTAGGGATGATGAGGAGAAGGCAGAAGTTAATGGTCGTGTTGCTGGAACAGTGAGGAGACATATACCTATTGATACCCGAGAAAAACATATTGGGGCAATTCTTCACTTCTATGTTGGGGATTTATATGATTCGAGCAGGTCAGTTTTAACACCTTTTTGTCATACAACTCTTTTCAGTTTAGAGTACTTTATTTTTTAGTGCTGGGACCATTACCACTTTTTGCCTCGTATTTATTATTGTTTTTATTTCTCTAGCAAGATTAACGAGGATCATATTCTGCGGAAGCTCCATCCAGGGGATGTGTGGTACCTGACTCAGCTTGGTACTTTGGCAACCACACAGCGCGAATATGTTGCTCTGCATGCATTCCGTCGTCTTAATTTGCAGGTTCTATTTGAATTATAGTTGCCAGCTAAGAACATAAATCGGTGTGATGCTTTTGTGCTTGACATTTATGATACCCTCTTGCAGATGCAAAATGCGATTCTTCAGCCTAGTCCCGATCAGTTCCCAAAATATGAAGAACAGCCACCTGCAATGCCCGATTGCTTCACTCCGAACTTTGTTGAATATCTGCATAGGACTTTTAACGGACCCCAGCTAGCAGCCATTCAATGGGCAGCAACGCATACAGCTGCTGGTACATCGAATGGTGCGTCAAAAAAGCAAGATCCGTGGCCTTTTACTTTAGTTCAGGGCCCCCCTGGCACTGGTAAAACACATACAGTATCGGGAATGCTTAATGTGATCCATCTTGTCCAGTATCAGCACTATTACACTGCATTGCTAAAGAAAGTTGCACCCGAAAGCTATAAGCAGGTTAATGAGAGCAGCTCAGATAATGTGGCTGTTGGATCCATTGATGAAGTTCTCCAGAGCATGGATCACAATCTCTTCCGAACGCTTCCAAAACTGTGCCCAAAGCCAAGGATGCTTGTCTGTGCTCCCTCAAACGCTGCAACTGATGAACTGCTTTCACGTGTCTTAGATCGTGGATTTGTTGACGGTGAGATGAAAGTTTATCGGCCTGATGTCGCTCGGGTTGGAGTGGATTCTCAGACTCGGGCTGCTCAGGCAGTTTCTGTGGAAAGAAGAACCGAACTACTTCTGATGAAGAGCCGTGATGAAGTTTATGGATGGATGCACAATTTGAGGATCCGAGAAAATCAGTTATCTCATGAAATTGCTCACTACCAGAGAGAGCTCACTGTCACTGCTGCCAGTGTTCGTGCACAAGGATCTGTTGGTGTTGATCCAGATGTTCTTATGGCCAGAGACCAAACACGGGACGGTTTACTTCAAAAACTTGCAGCTGCAGTTGAGAACAAAGACAAAACATTAGTGGAGATGTCTCGACTTATCATTTTGGAAGGCAAATTTCGTGGTGGTGGCAATTTCAATTTGGAGGAAGCCCGTGCAGATCTTGAGGCTAGTTTTGCCAATGAAGCTGAAATAGTTTTCACTACAGTCTCGAGCAGTGGGCGGAAATTGTTTTCTCGTCTAACGCATGGCTTTGACATGGTTGTGATTGATGAAGCGGCACAGGCTAGTGAAGTAGCAGTTCTGCCGCCACTTTCTCTCGGTGCTGCTCGATGTGTTCTTGTGGGAGATCCTCAGCAACTTCCTGCTACTGTCATCAGTAAGGCAGCTGGAACATTGTTGTACAGTCGAAGCCTTTTCGAGAGGTTCCAACAAGCTGGCTGCCCAACTATGCTTTTATCCGTGCAGTATAGAATGCATCCCCATATTAGGGATTTTCCTTCGAGGTACTTTTACCAAGGACGCCTTACTGATAGTGAGAGTGTTTCTAATCTTCCCGATGAGATTTATTATAAAGATCCTTTACTGAGGCCGTACGTCTTTTTCGATGTTACTTACGGTCGAGAATCTCATCGTGGAGGGTCTGTTTCTTATCAGAATACACAGGAAGCACAGTTTTGTGTTCGTTTGTATGAGCATCTTCAGAAAACATTGAAATCATTAGGGGTTGGGAAAGTGTCTGTTGGCATCATTACTCCGTATAAGCTGCAATTGAAATGTCTCCAACGGGAGTTCAAGGATATATTGAATTCTGATGAAGGAAAAGACATTTATATTAATACAGTGGATGCTTTCCAAGGCCAAGAACGTGATGTCATTATTATGTCATGTGTTCGTGCATCCAGTCATGGGGTTGGGTTTGTTTCAGACATTCGCCGAATGAATGTTGCTCTTACGCGAGCAAAAAGAGCACTCTGGGTGAGATTTTTCGTCCTCCTTTATGTCTTTCACCGCCTAAGTGTTGTTTTCCTCCTTTTTTATATCTCGAGAATTTTTTTATATCATTTTGTTTCTCATTTCTGACAGGTTATGGGAAATGCGAACGCTCTGATGCAATCTGAGGATTGGGCTGCATTGATTAATGATGCCAAAGCACGGAACTGTTACTTAGACATGGATTCTCTGCCGAAAGACTTTATACCTGAATCTTCGACATACGGCACATTTTCTTCGAAGAATTCTAGTGCGAGGGGCTTGAGATCTGGACCAAGATATAATAGGTCACACGATTCACACTTTGAGTCCAGGTCCAGGTCTGGAACACCGTCAGAAGACGATGAGAAGTCAAATTTATCTACACTTCCTAGGAATGGAAGTTATCGGATCTTAAGACAAGGAGCAGAAACTTCATTGAATGGTTTTGATCAACCTAGTGATAAATCTCGAGATACCTGGCAAAATGGCATTCCGAAGAAGCAAAATGGTGCTTTTGTAAAGCGGGACCTGTAGCAGCAGCTTGTATGATGATGAATTTAACTATCCCTTTTGTTTACTGCGGCGGAATATGGTATTGGTCTTAAAGGTAATTGAAGCACCATACCAATGCTTGACCTAGTGATTGATTGTTGAATATGAGGAGGGGCGTTCTTGTCAACCCGGGAGGGTGAAAGTACAGTACGGAGAAGGAAGAAAATTGAGTGAATTGGCCCAAACCCGTGCACCAACTGTTGCACTTTGAAGAAGATGTAGAAAATTCGACGCCCAACTTCCACACATCACACACGCACTTGGATTTCGATACGATGAATTCTGGACTTACAATCTGCTGATGACCCCAAAGTTTTTGCCTCGTCCGGGTAAGATTCTCTTGTACGAATGTACTAAATTTAGACTCGACTGGGCGAGGATTTTCGTAAGTTCAGAAAATTATTTGATTAGACTGGGATCGATGGCAAATTTCTGAGGTGGATTACAGCATGAAGAGAATTTGATTTCCGTTTCCAATTAATGGAAGATTGGAATATGTTTTATGATCATGGGACTTCGGATCTGTCGGGGCAGTATAACTGCAGTAATGGACATTGCTTGTTGGATATTATGATGAAATTTGGAGTTCGCTCGCTCGTGTTAGAAAAGTTCGTTAAGCTGGTGAAATGATAAATCAGGTTGAAGAATGTGAAGTAGATGAGATGATGCACAGTAGACAAAGGTGTAGAATGTAGTAATACACAAAAAGGAATATTTTTACAGATAAAAATATATTTTATTTACATGCCTCTTCATTGCTCTTCAGTATTGCTCTAAAGTTTTACATTTTACAAGTTCAATTTTAAGTAAAGATAATTTTACCATTGGGATTTATTTGTAAAAATAGTTATTAAAATATACAACTCTGAAATTATTGCAAAACAAGTAAACAAGAAATGAAGGAGATGTTTGGCCGCCTCGGAGGCCGAGCGTGCGAGTATTTTTTACGACATTCCGGAAAAATACGAAGTTCATGTTTGGTCACAAAAAAACACATTTGGTCAGCTGATGCCAATTTATCGTTAGTACCTAATGGAATCAAGCATCTGCGCTCGTTTTCAAAATACAATTTTACTAGGCATACGTGTATCAAATTCCCATTCGACTTAAAAACGAACAAAATAATTACTCATCATTATCAAGTAAAAATAACATTTACACACATGTAATCACTAGGAAATAACATTAGTAGGTAACCATGAGTATATCATACACCCTTTATATACAATTGTCTCTACTCTCAAGCTAAAATGCAAAGGCAAACAAGCTATAAAATGTCTTTCGCCACTTACTAATTAAGTTTGGAAATACAAACATGTAAGATTTCCGAGGCTCGGCGTTAGTTGTTTCAGTCTCCGAAACTGCATCTTCGATAGTCGTTTCTTGATTTCTCTTCATTTTATCTGCTTCGTTCATTCTGACGTACTGTCGGCGAAATTCTTCATCTTCGTTCCACAATTTCATAAACTTTTCCACCTATACATGCAATTCAAACACGTTAGTTAAGTTATAGATGTTGTTCAACTTAAACATAAAAAAAAAAAAAATTAAACATATATAACTTACAGATTCCTTGCAGAAGTCGGAAAGCTCCTCGGGATCCCTGGTTATAAACTTTGTATCCTCTATGCAGTCGCTAAGGAGTGATATCTGCAATTTCATTCGTTCAATTAAGCTATTCACATTGCCATAAAATAAATAATGATAAATTAAGGTATATGAATTACTGTAGAACCTCGATAAATTAATAACCTCGCTTAAATAATAATTTCTTCCAGTCCCGACTCAGTAAAAAACGTACTAAATTATTAGTTCAAAAATTTAATATTTCACTGAACTAATAGAATTTTGTTAGGTCTGATTGTATTAATTTATAGAGGTTTAACTGTATTAGCAAGAAAAACACCCAATGATGTCGATCACTGTACAGTTAAACCTCTTTAAATTAATACAGTCGGGCCTAACAAAATTCTATTAATTTAGCGAAATATTAAATTATCAAACTAATAATTGAACATGTTTTTACCGAGTTGGGACCGAAAAAATGTAATATTTAAGTGAGGTTATTAATTATCGAGGTTCTACTATATATTGTTGATCACATAATCTTTAAACATGCGAGCTTTTCTAATAATAAAATAAGTTAAGAAAGATTACCCTCCGACGATGCTTTATTCTCACACTCTCCAACTTAGCTCGTGCCACTCGGCAAACATCTTCAGCAGCTCTCGACAGAGCTTTCAATTGTTCTATTTGTTTCCTCTCACCCTCGTATTTCTTCTCCGATTCCAAAACAGCCGCTCGAGCTATTACGGCACTTTCTTCGAGAATATCGAGCTCCTTCGTTAGAATCTGCACACAACAAAACTCAACCATATATAATTACGGCTTTCCAAGAGAGCAAAATCGAACAAGTTATCGAAAAATAGTACGTATAACGTGTATGTATATATATATATATATATATATATATATATATATATATATATATATATATATATATATATATATATATATATACCTTTAATTTCTCTTTAGCCTTCTCTTTAAGTTCAAGAATTCGCTCGATTCCATCTTTGCTATCAGAGCAATAACATAATCGACCAACGCTATTTTCTAATCTTACGCGACGTTGGTTCAGCCGATTCATTCCACGCACGCGCTTTCGTAATTCCTCCAACGGCAGAGACTCGTGTTCTACTATATATCTTTCCACGTTGCATACACGAGCATTGATACGATCGATGGATAATACTTTTTCGGCTTTGTTAATCACGGACCGAACAGATTTTATTTCGGCGAGCTTTGACTTCACCGTATTTCTTGCACTTATTTCCTTGCCATTGACATATTCGTAATATAGATCGTGAATCTTACTGCCGGCCTGCGAATCACAAATCGGGTTTTTTTTTTAGCATAAATTAATGGAAAAAAGACGAGTAACATAACATGCAGACGACAACGACGACGACTTACTATTTTATCTTCGAGTTGTAACCGAATAGCATCTCTGGCTTTTGTCTTTTCGTCGAGTTCTAGCTTCACGGGTCCGATCGGTTCTTCGAGGATTTTAATATCAACGCGTGGGATCCGAATCAAAAAGTTGAACACCTTTGTGGAACTAGAATTCTCTGATGAAGTCATAATCTTTGATTTTGCTGCGACTCAGTAGTAAACGTATTAAATTATTAGTTCAATAATTTAATATTTCGCTAAAATAATTAAAAAAAAAAAGAAAAGAAACGGAAGAAGGTACCTTTCGACGGGACGAACGTGAATCGAATGACTGATTGCGAAATCGGAGGAGAAATTCAGGATCGCAGAAAGAAGAGATTGCATGAAATAATTAAGACGAGAAGGAGAAGAAAGAAAGTTGGAAATAAATTATAAATTACCAAAGTAAATATATAAGCCTTTGAAGTTTGAAGTATAGTTGGACTTGGATTCTACTATCACAATTACACGTCTATATATATATATATATATATATATATATATATATATATATATATATATATATATATATATATAACCTAATTCCAATCGAATTAGCTATATAAATTCCTTTTATATAATACAGGAATACGAAGATAGGAATCGTAAGTCTTTTCTCACGGTATAATTTTTTTTTTTTTTTTTTTTTTTGGTATTATATGTCAATTGTCTATAAAGTCTCTTGTTCAACAAAACGAAGTTATTGGGTTAAGAATAAAATTGTATGTTGTCTTGTTAGTCATGCAAATTAGGGATTTTTATAAATTATTGAACAACCATCTTTATTATTTTAGGTTAAGGGGTTATATCTCTTTCGCCAACAAGCCCCATCCATTTAATATGTACTAGTAATTGTACCCGTGCGATGCACGGGACAACAAATTGCATTCTTTTGATGTTGTAAGAATATAAACAAACGTTTGATGTATCGTATGATCAAAATTCTATTATACTGGAACATTATTAAGTATACTACACACAAAAAAAAAGGACATAACTTTACTATTGAATAATTTTCCAAATGAATTGAATCAGCTAATACCAGTAGATAGAAAATTTGAACCAGGAAAAAAATCATCAATTATGTCTTCCATGTTGAGCTTAAAAGTAATTAGATTTAATAACTAAGTTAACATAATCAAAACTAAACTATCGACAACATACCATCGTAAAAGGCCATCTATACATCTTGCATCGGAACTAAGCCCTTCTCCACTGCCTCATTTTAAGGTTGTTTTGCCACTGGAATTAACAATTGGAAAATTAAGAAACAAAAATAAATATAAACAATAAATTAAATATCGCATACAAACAATAAGTCTTGAAGGTCGACTTCCAATAGCTTGTGGCTCCGCCCATTTTTGGTTAATTTTCTCAAATCATCCCTTTCAATAACATGTCCAATAACATATAAAATGAAATAATTGTTATACATAAAATTTGAAAACTTTGGTATAAATTAATGAAACACATAATTTAACAAAATGAAATTACCTATAAGCCATGATGGAAAAAGATGTAAACTAATTGCCACACATGCAATAGGATGAAGAAGAAGATAAGAAACAAAATCTAAAGTCGGGTTACCAAACGAAGAAGCCTTAGGTAGGGAAGAAATAAAATTCAAATGTTGCAGACATTCTGTAAAACGATGTCACAAAATCCGCTAGGGATGAAAATCAGATTTATTTACCCTTTTCTGTAAAAATCGAAAATCAGATTATTATAAATAATATCTAGGAGAATTTGATGAAAATCGATAATAATATTTAAAATAATATTTCGGAGATAAAAATTTGATTAAAAAATCAAAAAATAATATTTAGGAGATAAAAATCAAAAATAAAATTTAAAATAATAGTTAGGAGATAAAAATTTGATAAAAAATCGAAAATAATATTTCAAATAATGTTAATGAGATAAAAGTTGATAAAATATGAAAATAATAATTAGAATAATATTTAGGAGATAAAATATGATTAAAATTAAAATTATTATTTAAAATAATATTTAGGAGATAAAAATTTGATAAAAATCGAAAATAATATTTAGGAGACAATAATCTGATAAAAAACGAAAATAATATTTAGGAGATAAAAAACTAATAAAAACATGATAAAACTCGAAAACAATATTTAAAATATTATTTAGGAGATATTAATTTGATAAAATTCGAAAATAATATTTAAGTGATAAAAATCTGCTAAAAGTTGAAAATTATATTTAAAATTATAGTTAGGACTTAGGAGATATAAATTTGATAAAATTAAAAAAATACTATTTATAATAATATTTAGGAAATAAAAATTTGATAAAAATAAAAAATAATATTTAGGAGAAAAAAATCTGATAAAAATAAAAAATAATATTTAAAATAATATTTAGGGGATACAAATATGATAAAATTCAAAAATAATATTAAGGAGATAAAAATTTGATAAAAATTGAAAAAAAATTACAAATATGACATGATTAGGGTTTCTTAGGGTTGCCCCAGCGTTTCTTTCTTTTATATATAAGATTATAAAATAAAGGAAAATTAATGTATATGACAAAATTACCCCCAACCATTTATACAAATTCTTAATTGTAATCCCAATTTAATTAATTTTGACTATAAAAATCCTCCTTTGTTTTTCAATTTTTTTTTCAAAAAATATATTTGCCGCCGATTTATGGCGTTGAATTTTTATTATTTATTTATTTTTTTCCTAAATTTTTTTTCCGTTTTTTTACGCTTGTCGTTGAAAGTTGACCGTAATTGTACTGTCATTAACAGTAATTATACTTTTGCGAACAATACATTTACGTATGTCAACCACATCAATATTATTATTTTTTTGCTTTTTTTTTGGTTAAATTTGTTGACAAATCAACGTAATTATATTACTGTCGTTGACGGCAAAATTACTGTAAATACAATAATATTATTGTGGTTGACGGTAATGTCGTTACAGTAATATTACTGTGGATGACAGTAATATTACTTTCAACAACATCAATATTAATATTTTGGCTTTTTATTATGTTTGTCTTTGTTCAATGATCAAAATATCAATATTACTCTAAACACAATAATAGTAATTTTGTTGTGTTAATATTACTGTGCTAGAGAGTAATATTACAATATTACTGTGTTAAACTGTAATATAATTAATATAACTGTCAACCACAACAATATTACTGTTTAAACGGGCAAAAAGATGTTAAAGAAAAAAAAATTCAAAAAAAAGAAAAAGTCCACGCACTGGAAACCGACGTTGACTACCGATCAGCAGCAGCAGAAAGAAGAAAAAGAAAAAAAAAGGTCGGAAAAAGCAGGCAGAAAAAATAAATAAATAAAAAAGACAGCGCCGAAAACCGGCAGTCAACGACGGCGACGGGCGAAATTGTACACAAAATTGAGTTTTTGGTCAAAATTAAATAATTGGTGAAATTTGGGGTCAAATTGAGGTTAAATTGAATTAAATGATGAAATTGGAGCATATTAAAATGTGATGAGGTATTTAGTCTTACACACCACTGGACAGTGTCTGAACTTTTTTTGTAATTTTTTTTTTGTTTGGACCCGTTTATGAATAAGTATCACATGATGGGCTTATTTGTAATGAACTCTACAAATTAATCGATTGGGGAGGAGTGTTACTAATTTATTGAAACAATAACATTTAACTGCAGATTTAAGTTTCAATATGGGGCTATGGTTATTTTGAATTTTATCAACCAAACATCTTATTAACTCCTACTATTAGTCAATTAAGAGGGTGTTTGGCTAAGCTTATTTTAAACAGCTGATAAGCTCTTACGTCTGATAAGATGTTTTAAGAGCTGATAAGCTCTTACGTCTTATTTTTAAGATTAATTTTTAGAGTGTTTGGATAATGGGCTTATTTCCTATTTTTACTCATTAAAAGATCTTAAATAAAATGGTGGGGTAGAGGTACTTATTTAAAAAGATTTTATTTGCTCTCCAACAGCTTATTTTAAAAAAGATTGAGATCTTTTTCTAAAAAAATACCAAACACTTTGGAAGAGCTTATAAGCTCTTAAACATCTTATAAGCTCCTTTTAACATCTTATAAGCTTAGCCAACATGTAGATAATTATCGAATCCGATATAATCTAATCCAATATGGCCTCGTTTTCTTACTTAAATCCGGATTACATTGGATAAAATGAAATTGGATTAATATCCTACTGACTAACTAATAATTTAGTCAGTAAGATGTTTGATTCGTTACATGTTCCCAAATTTGGAATGAACATTTATTCATACTTCGTAAACAAGGAATTCATTGGCTCTTGGCCAATCCACATAAATCACATCTAAATTCGAAACATTCAAATCAAAAAATAAATTTGGTCGTCTAAGTTTTTTGGGATAACAGAGAAAAAAATTTACAAATTGAGAGGATGAGTGGACCAAATGTAGCTCGTGTGTCAATACCTAATATATACATGGTTCAGTTACGGTAGTTGGCAGTGGGTTGTTATTTTTCCTCATGGATTGCTCGAATGTCCACTTGCGTTGCTACTGCTACTATGCAAGTAATAGTTTTTCTCGGCTTCTTTTAAGAATCCAACCGGTTCGGATACCCCTCAAAGTTATAATCCACCACCCTTCATTATATTCACTTAATATTCATGCGTTCAAAGTAATTTCTATTGGCTGCACCTATTTGCAATCTCAAAATTTCTAAGAGCAAGACCTTACTTCATGTAAGACCAAAATATAAATAAATTTATTAAGAGCAAGACTGAAAATTACAAATATAACCCCAATATTAATTTTGATATTATTAATTTAAAAAAGGCCTAACTGCTATTGCAAGACCAAAAGATTTAAAAAAAAAAAATGAAAAATGACCATTCTTCTTCACCAACAAAACTCAACCTCTTCTTCTTCACACTCATTCTACATATTTTCTTCAAAAAAACTCTTTCATATTCTCCAAAAAAGCTCATCAAACAAAACCCTCAAATATTACTAAAACTTGCAAACGAGGACATTATGGACACACAAGACATCAATATGAATGATTCTAAGGTCGAAGTACACAATGGGTAAGAACTATTGTATTTTTTTAAGCTTTGTGATCGTTTTTCTTATTTTTCGAAAATAATTTCCCGTACACAAAAAATCTACGTTTAAAGGTCGATATTTAGCTATAAAAACGACATTATAGAGTCGAATTTTTCAGTTTCTGAAAAAATCGACGCCAGCATGTCGTTTAAATTGCTAAAAACTGACACATTGATGTCGAATTTGGAACAAAATATCGACACACAAATGTCGAAAAAAGTGCAAATAATCGACAACAACTTATTGTCGAAATTTAGTGAAAAATTCGACACCAGTGTGTCGAAATTTTACAAGGTGGTGGTCAACTTCATCGGCTATGCCGACGGCGCGGCGGTGAATCTGCAAGTGGTCCTCTTCTTTCCTCACGTTTTCCAACTGTGTTTTAATTTTCTTTTATTTTTTAAATTTGGTCTTGCAATAGTAATTGATAGAATTAAGTTTTATTTTGTTTATATTTTACTAAGGTCATTATAGTCTTTTTACACTTAATTTGGTATAAATTTTAATTTGGTCTTACCCTAAGTAAACTTTGCGATTGCATATAGTCGCCGCCATTTCTATTTTATTTTATTTTTTAATTTTTTTTGCAATGAAATATTTATTGCAAAATGTTTAAACTTCCATATCAGATGATACTACAAATTATGAAATATTTTTTTAGGAAACAAAATTATATTAAGGCCAAACTATCCAATTATCAGGACATTTCATACAAGCAATCTTAATTTATTTATTAAAAAACGTGAATTCCCGGTCGTTTTGACCTTCAAAAATGTTTTTCTTTGACGAAAGTATTAATCACTTAAGGTGAGGGGGTGAGATTTCCAGTTTGACGAAAATATATTTCGCAATGATCAAAGTTCTGAACCCCTGCACAAAATCCGAGGATAGAAAACTGCTCACGTTTTTTTGTGTATTTTTTTTTATACAAACATATTCAAAATATATTTTACTATCAACTATAAATTTGCAATTGATCATTAGACGATGTAAATAATTAGGGAAGCAACAAAATATTTAAAAATTTGCTATTAAAACATGTCTCTAACCTTTTAGAAATTGTAAAATGACCCATATGGTGTCCGCCAGGTGTCCTCGATTGTCGAACACGAAACGTGTTCGAAACGCAAAAATGTTAAGAAGTTGAAGTTTTCCCGGTACAAAGGTTATATCAAATTACTAAGAATATTAGCAAAAAACCAGTATGATGTATTTTTTAAGCACACAACCCATCCTTTTATGAGATTAGGGATGGCAATTTGACCCGCCCCGACTAGTCCCGAAATTTTTGGGTATTACCCGCCTCGAAAAAAAATGGGGCAGGTATGGGGATTGATTTTTTTTTTTTGACAAGGCACGAGTATGGGGACGAGTTTGCCTATATCCGCCCTAGACCCGCCCCATACCCGTCCCCTTACCCGCCCCCTTACCCGCCCCACGTTATTTATATATATAATATATATTTATTAATTGTTAAATATAAATAATTAAAGGGAATTGCTTTTTGCGGTTTGAAAATTGCTATTTGCAGTTTATAACAAAACCCCCCAAAAAAAACACTTTATTTCACTAAAACCCTAAAACTTCTCAAAAAAATCCAAAAAACCCCTCCAAAACGCGTAAAAGCCCAACTTGGGCGCCCATTCATGCAGTGCACGCCCAAGTTGGGCGTGCAAGCTGCATTTGGGCGCCCGAGTTGGGCGTCCAGTGCAATTTTTTTTTTTTTTTTTTTTTTAAATGTTCGAACGCCCAAGATGGGCGTTCGAACATTTTTTTGCCAAAAAAAAAAGACCTACAAATCAATTTGTAGGGCTTTTTAACATGAAATTGGTTCCGTAATCGACCTACCCAATGCATATTACACATAAAAGAGTCGAAATTACATCAAAAATCGAAGCCCAACCCTTCTTCAAGCTTGATTTCGAATTTTCGATTTTTTTTTTAATTTTTTTTTTGCTATTTGCAGTTTTGGGGGTTTTTTTGGTATTTTTAAAAGTTTTGGGGTATTTTGTTATAAACCGCGAATAGCAATTTTGTGACCGCAAATAGCATTTCATATAATTAAATAGTAGTAATATATTAAATATTAGCCCCAAATGAGGATTTTTAGGGTAATATAATTAAATATTAGATTATTGTTTGTTGAAATAGGCCTTTAAATTATAAGTAGATTGAATATTTATTTATAAAAAAAAAAAAGAAAAAAAAAATAGATGAAAATTTTTTCCCCCCGCGGTACCCGTGGAGATTTTATGAGACGGGTATAGGGATTGGTTTTATAAAATTCGGGGATTTTGATGGGGATGGGATGGACATTTCCATAGCGGGGCGGGGACGGAGATTGCAAAACCCGCCCCATACCCACCCCATTACCATCCCTATATGAAATAGTTTGCTAATAGTGTTAAACCATTGAAGGACTCTATTAAATATTTATTTATAAGTGGAGGTGCTAAATGCAATAAACAATAACCCCGTTTTATTTGCTAGTCCCTCCGTTCCCTTTTAATAGTCGTTTTTTTTTACTTTGCACACGGATTAAGAATGTCGTGTCTTGATTTTAGAACAAATATATGCTTCAAGACTAAAATAACCTGATCTTATAATGAATAAGAGAGATAAATAAATTAAAAAAAAGTATTAGAAATAGTTAATAAGCATAAACTGGAAATTAAGTAATTAATGCAGTATTAGAAATTTAAAGTGACAAAAGTGTTAGATGGAGTAATTATTATTATACGGTGATTTTTTTGGCAATTAAAGTAAACACACGGGTGCTAAATGCAATAAACAATAAACCCCATTTTATTTAGTAATTATTATTACACGGTGATTTTTTGGAAAGTAAAGTAAACACACGGGTGCTAAAATGCAATAACCCCTGTTTTATTCAAATCCTCAAGAAAACAAACACAAGCTTGTTTCTTTAAACAGGGGCAGGATAGTCTTGAACAACTTTCTTCCAACACGGCCTACTACTAATATCATCCCACCATCGACTCACATTTTTTCGATCCTTAATCATATACTCCTTCCCCAAACCGGTCACCAAGTACTGACCGAACGGAAGATGGCTAAGATCGGCTAGTGAAAATGAGTCACCAGCCAAGTATCTGCTCTTAGATAGCCTCTCTTCGTACACGTCCAACACTTGCGCGAGTTTCTTCTCGTTTTCATCGATGCATTTTTGGTCGGGTGTCATGCCCAATTTCGGGCCGAACAAGACTTGAACTACTAATTCGTAGAGCGGTGGTTGGAAATTGTGGGCTTCGACATCTAGCCATTGTTCTATAAGGCCCCTTTCCTCTATTGTCTTACCCAATAGTTCGGTTCCTTTGGATCGGTATTTCTCTGCGTAGTACCTAATGATCGCCCTCGATTCTGTTGGGATTTAAGAAGGTATTAATTGGGATTAAAGACAAAAAACATAAAATGAAGGTGAGAATGTTAAATTTAATTAAAATTTTATAATATAGACATTACACTTTCCCGTTGGGAGGAATCGCAGGTAGCTACTAATGTTACACCTAGGGGTGGAAATTGGAACTGAAATTCCGATTTCCGGAGATTCTGGTCCAAAACTTTTCAATTTTGGGAATTTTATTTTTCATTCCAAATTCCATATGTTTGGATTGCGATTTTTCCGATTTTTGAATGGAATTGGATTACATTAGATTCCGTATTCCGATCTGATTTTAATTTCATAAAGTATTTCTAATAATTACACTTTTAATTATAATATAAATATTTATTATGTATTTCGTATTACAGATGAATAAAAGAATTTGAATTCCGCATATTCAGATCCGAAAACTTCGGATTTCAGAATAAATCTATTTATTCCGATATCCTAATGATTTGGCTTTTCAATTTTTATTTACGGAACGAAATTGGAATTAGTTTCCACTTTCTGAAAATAAATAAAAATTTCCCAAAAATGCTAATTTCGATCTGATCCCTCTGATTGAGTTGGACTAATCAGAGTTTCATTAATTTTGAACCGGAGATAATTTTTTTTTTAACTGTCTTCTAAATTCCATGAGCGAAATTCTAAATTGCTAAATCACAATATACAAAATAATAAATAAATAAAAATGCAATTAGAAGGCCAAGAAAATGTTTGATTACCATATAATGTGTAGTCTCCATCTTGAATAACTGGAACCGATCCAAAAGGCTGTATGATTCCAAAATAAACACAAATTAGAGAGAGAGAGAGAGAGAGAGAGAGAGAGAGAGAGAGAGAGAGAGAGAGAGAGAGAGAGAGAGAGAGAGAGAGAGAGAGAGAGAGAGAGAGAGAGAGAGAGAGAGAGAGAGAGAGAGAGAGAGAGAGAGAGAGAGAGAGAGATTGGGAGAGAGAGAGAGAGAGAGAGATTGAGAGAGAGAGAGAGAGAGAGAGAGAGAGAGAGAGAGAGAGAGAGAGAGAGAGAGAAACCTGCAACTCGAGAAACTGTGGAGATTTGTGCTCTCCTTTGAAGAGGTCAACATCAACAACCTCAAATTCAATCTCTTTTTCCAGTAAACAAGCGATCACTCTCTTTGGCGAACCATAAACGGGTCCATAAACCTTCACCACCATTCTTCCAAATCTCTTGATGCACACAAATGACAAAATAAATGATTTATAATATCAAATGCCTATTTATAATAAGCGGTGGCTCAGGGGTATGATCGTCTTTTCACCTTGACACAGATGACGCAGTGGCATACGATTAGCAAATGTGTGGCAGTGTGGGCGGGGGGGGGGGGGGGGGGGGGGGGGGCCCGCTCAAAGATTTTTTGAATATTTTTGCGGAATAATTTAGGAAATTTATCAATACCAATTTTAACTATTTAAGACTAAGAAACAAGGTTGTGGTCCATAAATCAAATTTGGCTGCAAAAGGTGTTATCAAATTAGGCACGTAAACTTAATCGATGTGAGATCTCACCTTATAAGTATTTTGACAACTCACCACTTTATACTCATTCATATAGATATATATTAGAAAAACTTAGTACAGGTTCCTAAAAAATATTCTCTATAGCTATAAAGACATGTGTATTTTGTCATTTTGCTAAAAGTTTATGTGCTCTTTCTCTAACGAAATTGCTTCGGAAAATTAACTGTAATGGCAACGTGGTGATTTGCAGGCCTTAGTTGCACAACTTAGTTATATTATTAAGCAACAACTTAGGTAAAATACAGTAAAAAAAAACTCAAAAACAAATTTTTTTCACAACATATACACTACTTATGCAGACAACTTAGTTACACATTTTATACAGCTTATTTGAATAGTTTATTTATACAGTTTAGTTAAATAAGCTGCAATTTTTTTTAAATCTCTGGTACGTACATCACATCACCATCACCATCACCATCATCAAACAATTCTTATTATTTTTTTCGATTTGATTTTGATGATTATTAAGTTACAGCGGAAATGAATGAGTGTAACCAAAATCGTATGTGTGTGCATGTGTGTGGTTGCGTATGTGCGTATGTAGGCGTGTGATTATGCTTGTGCGTCTGTGTGGCTGTGTGGTTGAACTTTTCAACGATGGCAATGCCAAAGGTAGGGATGGAGCAGATTTAACGGAATGCAACGGGGTTGGACGAGATCTGACAGGGTGTGAAGAGTCTGAAGAACACATGACTTTTAACAAATTGCAAAAGTTGATATGTCCTGATTTAAAAGACAATTAGAGTTAAGGGATGTTTAGCAAATTGCATCATATATATATATATATATATATATATATATATATATATATATATATATATATATATATATATATATATATATATATATATATATATATATATATATATATATATATATATATGATTTTTAGTAGATCTGTAATTGGAATTAAAAAAATCTCAAACTCATAAAAAATGAATTATTTCAATTTATTTTGGTAATGGATTATATATATTTAGGTCCCAATCTAAATTTGTTTTCTAATATATTAATTAAGGTAGATTTGAAATCCCAAAAATATTGTATAATTTAAAATCTTTAGAATAATTTTCTTAAAAGATCAAAAAAATTCGACGGAAATATAAGTTACGAAGGTCAATGTGCAAAT